>NC_137696.1:15156221-15664319 GCF_964034855.1 Anser brachyrhynchus | reverse complement strand
AAAAGACACTTAGACGCGATAGAGACCCCAGTACCGTAAGGGAAAGATGAAATAGCAGTGAAACAATCAAAGCGACAGACAGCAAAGATCAACCCTTGTACCTTTTGCATCATGGTTTAGCGAGAACAACCAAGCAAAGTGAACTAAAGTTTGCCCCCCCGAAACCCAAGCGAGCTACTTTCAAGCAGTTAAAGAGAGCGAACCCGTCTCTGTTGCAAAAGAGTGGGATGACTTGTCAGTAGAGGTGAAAAGCCAACCGAGCTGGGTGATAGCTGGTTACCTGTGAAACGAATCTAAGTTCCCCCTTAATCCTCCCTACCGGACATCCTGAACCCTAATGAGATGATTAAGAGCTATTTAATGGAGGGACAGCTCCATTAAAAAAGGACACAACCTCGACTAGCGGATAATTCTTACTACTGATCCTACCGTGGGCCCTAAAGCAGCCATCAAAAAAGAGTGCGTCAAAGCTCCACCACCTAAAAATACCAAAATAAGATGATTCCCTTATCACAAACAGGTCAACCTATGAATATAGGAGAATTAATGCTAAAATAAGTAACTCAGGGCCACACCCCTCTAACGGCGCAAGCTTACATAGAAACATTATTAACAGACCTAGACAGATACAAAAACCCCTACAAGACCACGTATTAACTAACCCTGTTAACCCGACTCAGGAGCGCCTATAAGAGCGATTAAAATCTGTGAAAGGAACTCGGCAAATTAATAAGGCCCGACTGTTTACCAAAAACATAGCCTTCAGCAAATTAAACAAGTATTGAAGGTGATGCCTGCCCGGTGACTTAGGTTTAACGGCCGCGGTATCCTAACCGTGCAAAGGTAGCGCAATCAATTGTCCCATAAATCGAGACTTGTATGAATGGCTAAACGAGGTCTTAACTGTCTCTCACAGATAATCAGTGAAATTGATCTCCCCGTGCAAAAGCGGGGATGTGAACATAAGACGAGAAGACCCTGTGGAACTTAAAAATCAACGACCACCGCGAATCCTCAATCAACCCCACTGGGGCCACTACCATCGCAGAGCCTGGTCGATATTTTTCGGTTGGGGCGACCTTGGAGGAGAACAAATCCTCCAAAAACAAGACCATACCTCTTTACCTAGAGCTACCCCTCAAAGTGCTAACAGTGACCAGACCCAATATAATTGATTAATGGACCAAGCTACCCCAGGGATAACAGCGCAATCCCCCTCAAGAGCCCATATCGACAGGGGGGTTTACGACCTCGATGTTGGATCAGGACATCCTAATGGTGCAGCCGCTATTAAGGGTTCGTTTGTTCAACGATTAACAGTCCTACGTGATCTGAGTTCAGACCGGAGCAATCCAGGTCGGTTTCTATCTATGACACACTCTCCCCAGTACGAAAGGACCGGGAAAGTGGGGCCAATACCACAAGCACGCCCCCCCCCTCTAAGCAGTGAAACCAACTAAACCGTGAAGAGGGCCTTCCCCCACCACTTTCAATCCTAGAAAAGGACCAGCTAGAGTGGCAGAGCCCGGCAAGTGCAGAAGGCTTAAGCCCTTTCCCCAGAGGTTCAAATCCTCTCCCTAGCTTCACCCATGATTCAAATAACAACACTAAGCTGCCTCGTTATATCCCTCCTATACATCATCCCAATCCTGATTGCCGTAGCCTTCCTAACCCTAGCAGAACGGAAAATCCTAAGCTACATACAATCCCGCAAAGGCCCTAACGTTGTCGGGCCTTTTGGCCTACTTCAACCATTTGCGGACGGACTGAAACTATTTACCAAAGAGCCCATCCGACCCTCTACCTCTTCCCCACTTCTATTCATTCTGATACCAATACTAGCCCTTGTCCTAGCCCTCACCACTTGAGCACCACTACCACTCCCATTTCCCCTAGCAGATCTAAACCTCGGAGTTCTCTTCCTAATAGCCATGTCAAGCCTAGCCGTCTACTCAGTCCTATGATCAGGCTGAGCCTCGAACTCAAAATACGCACTAATCGGAGCCCTACGGGCAGTAGCACAGACCATTTCATACGAAGTGACACTGGCCATAATCCTGCTATCAATAATCATACTAAGCGGAAGCTACACACTCAGCTCCTTTGCCGTCGCACAGGAGCCTCTATACTTCATTTTCTCCTCATGACCCCTAGCAATAATATGATACGTATCCACCCTAGCAGAGACAAACCGAGCTCCTTTTGACCTCACAGAGGGTGAATCTGAGCTAGTCTCAGGGTTTAACGTTGAATACGCCGCAGGACCCTTCGCCTTATTCTTCCTAGCTGAATATGCGAACATTATGCTAATAAATACACTTACAGCCATCATATTCCTAAACCCAAGCGCCCTAGGGCCACCCACAGAACTATTCCCCGTCATCCTAGCCACAAAAGTCCTCCTACTATCTTCTGGTTTCTTATGGGTCCGAGCTTCATACCCACGATTCCGATATGACCAACTAATGCACCTACTATGAAAAAACTTCCTACCCCTCACACTAGCTCTGTGCCTCTGACACATCAGCATACCTATCTGCTATGCAGGCCTACCTCCTTACATAAGGAAATGTGCCTGAACTACAAAGGGTCACTATGATAAAGTGAACATAGAGGTATAACAGCCCTCTCATTTCCTGTTGACCTTAGAAAAGTAGGAATTGAACCCACACAAGAGAAATCAAAATTCTCCATACTTCCCTTATATTATTTTCTAGTAGAGTCAGCTAATCAAGCTATCGGGCCCATACCCCGAAAATGATGGTTTAACCCCCTCCTCTACTAATGAACCCTTACGCGACCCCAATCATAACCTTCAGCCTCATCTTGGGCACCACAATCACAATTTCCAGCAACCACTGAGTTCTGGCCTGGACAGGACTGGAGATCAACGCACTAGCCATCATTCCCCTAATTGCCAAATCCCACCACCCACGAGCAGTAGAAGCCGCAACGAAATACTTCCTAACCCAAGCAGCTGCTTCCGCCCTGGTCCTATTCTCTAGCATAACCAATGCCTGAGTCACCGGCCAATGAGACATCACACAAATAAACCACCCAACCTCCTGTCTACTACTGACAGCAGCAATCGCTATTAAACTGGGCCTAGTGCCATTTCACTTCTGATTCCCAGAAGTACTACAAGGATCGCCACTAATAACAGCCCTGCTACTCTCGACCCTCATAAAATTCCCCCCACTAACCCTGCTCCTACTAACATCCAAATCCCTCGACCCAGCTCTACTCACCGCCATGGCCCTAGCCTCAACAGCACTAGGAGGCTGAATAGGACTGAACCAAACACAAACACGCAAAATCCTAGCCTTCTCGTCCATCTCCCACTTAGGCTGAATCGCCATCATCCTAGTTTACAGCCCCAAATTGGCCTTACTTACCTTCTACCTATACACAATCATAACATCAGCCGTATTCCTAGCCCTTAACAAAATCAAAGCCCTTAACCTATCCATGATCACAACCTCATGAACAAAAACCCCAGTGCTAAACGCCACCCTAATACTAGTACTTTTATCCCTAGCAGGCCTCCCCCCATTAACAGGCTTTATACCAAAGTGACTTATCATCCAAGAACTAACTAAACAGGAAATAACACCAGCAGCCATGGCAATTGCCATGCTATCACTGCTCAGCCTCTTCTTCTACCTACGCCTCGCATACCACTCAACAATTACCCTTCCCCCCAACTCCTCTAACC
This sequence comes from Anser brachyrhynchus, assembly GCF_964034855.1. Lineage (NCBI taxonomy): Eukaryota > Metazoa > Chordata > Aves > Anseriformes > Anatidae > Anser > Anser brachyrhynchus. Next base: position 15,660,604 of record NC_137696.1, on the reverse strand, counting down.
ACATAAAACAATGATACACTAGCAAAGCCCCAAGCACACCTACTGCGGTCCTTGCCTCACTATCAATCCTCTTACTTCCCCTGTCCCCAATAATACATGCCATTGTCTAGAAACTTAGGATAACACCCCAAACCGAAGGCCTTCAAAGCCTTAAATAAGAGTTAAACCCTCTTAGTTTCTGCACATTAAGACTTACAGAATATTAACCTGTATCTTCTGAATGCAAGTCAGACGCTTTAATTAAGCTAAAGCCTCCCTAGACAGATGGGCTTCGATCCCACAAAACTCTAGTTAACAGCTAAATGCCTAAACCAATTGGCTTCTGCCTACAAAGACCCTGACGCACCCTAGTGCGCATCGATGAGCTTGCAACTCAACATGAATTTCACTACAGAGCCGATAAGAAGAGGAATTAAACCTCTGTAAAAAGGACTACAGCCTAACGCTTCAACACTCAGCCATCTTACCCGTCACCTTCATCAACCGATGACTATTTTCCACTAACCATAAGGATATTGGCACCCTGTACCTCATCTTCGGGGCATGAGCAGGAATAGTCGGCACCGCACTCAGCCTATTAATCCGCGCAGAACTAGGACAACCAGGAACTCTCCTAGGCGACGACCAAATTTACAATGTAATCGTTACCGCTCACGCCTTTGTAATAAGCTTCTTTATAGTCATACCCATCATTGGTTTACTAACGTCTCATAAGAAAGAAGCATGAGCGGTGAATGCAGTTGGCTTGAAACCAGCATGTGAGGGTTCGATTCCTTCCTTTCTTGTACTTGGACGAAGGCCGGTTCCTCGAAAGTATGGTATGGGGGAGGGCAGCCGTGGATTCATTCAACGTTTGTGGTAGTTAGTTCTGGTTGTAGGACTTTTCGTTTGGCCGAAAAGGCTTCTCAGATGATGAATATTAGTATGATTACGGCTACTATTGAGATTAGGGAGCCGATGGAGGAAATGGTGTTTCATAGTGTGTAGGCGTCGGGATAGTCCGAGTATCGTCGGGGTATTCCTGCTAGGCCTAGGAAGTGCTGGGGGAAGAACGTTAGGTTTACTCCTGTAAATATTACCCCGAAGTGGGCTTTTGCTCATGTTTGGTGTAGGGTAAACCCAGTGAGTAGTGGGAATCAGTGAGTAAATCCTGCTAGAATGGCAAAGACGGCGCCTATGGATAGGACCTATGGATAGGACGTAGTGGAAGTGGGCAACTACGTAGTACGTGTCGTGCAGGGCGATGTCTAGGGAAGAGTTTGCAAGAACGATTCCTGTTAATCCTCCGATGGTAAATAGGAAGATAAATCCTAGAGCTCATAGTATTGGGGGGGTCTCATTTGATTGTTCCTCCGTGCAGGGTGGCTAGTCAGCTAAATACTTTGATTCCGGTAGGGATGGCAATTGCAGGAGGTTTAGGTTGTGTAGATGGTCGGAGCCATGTGTGCGGGTGGAGGCTACTAGGATGGCCAGGCCTGTGCCCGCCTCACACGCTGAGAAGGTTAGCATGAGAATTGGTACCATGGTGAATGAGGAGACTTGGTTTTCGATGGATCATATTGATAGGCCTACGAATATCGATAATATTATGCTTTCAAGGCATAGTAGGGCGGATACTAGGTGGGTTCGGTGGAAGGCTAGCCCTAGTCCGCTGAAAATGAAGGCTGAGTAGAAGCTTAAATGTAGGGGCGACATAAGAAAGTTACAGGGTTGGCTGTAATCTGCTGGGTCGAAACCAGCTATCTTTTTGGTTAGACTAACTTTCTGTTATTCTGCTCATTCTAGGCCCCCTTGAATTCACTCGTAGGCCAGTCCGAGTGTTAGGAGAAGGAGGATCACTACAGTTCAGGTGAGGGTCATTAGGGGGGATTGGAGTTGGACGGCTCATGGCAGGGGGAGTAGGAGGGCGATTTCTAGGTCGAATAGGACGAACAGGATGGCTACTGAGGAAGAATCGGACTGAGAATGGTAATCGAGCAGATCCAAGTGGGTCGAATCCACATTCGTACGGTGAGAGTTTCTCTGAGTCGGGGTTTATTTGGGCGAGTCAGAAGTTTAATGCGGTTAGGGCGGCGCTTAGGATTGATGATAGGGCGAATATGAACATGAGTGCGTTCATTGCTCTCCTCTGGGTTTATACCAGATTCTAGAGATTGGAAGTCAATTGTAATTAATATACTAGAAGAGCAAGATCCTCATCAGTAGATGGTTATGTAGAGGAATAGTCAGATGACGTCTACGAAGTGTCAGTATCAGGCTGCTGCCTCGAATCCGAAGTGGTGGTCTGATGTAAAGTGGAACTTGATCAGTCGGAAGAGGCAGACGGTCAGGAAGGAGGATCCGATGATTACGTGGAGTCCGTGGAATCCAGTGGCAACGAAGAAGGTAGATCCGTAGACGCTATCGGCGATTGAGAATGGGGCTTCGTGGTATTCTATTGCTTGTAGGGCTGTGAAGTAGAATCCCAAGAGGATCGTTAGGGTTAGGGCGTGGATGGCATGTTTTCGGTTTCCTTCTGTGATGCTGTGATGGGCTCACGTTACGGTAACGCCTGAGGCTAGTAGGATGGCTGTGTTTAGTAGGGGGACTTCTATCGGGTTGAGTGGTTTAATTCCTGTTGGGGGTCATTGGCCTCCTAGTTCTGGGGTTGGGGCCAGGCTCGAGTGGAAGAACGCTCAGAAGAACCCTAAGAAGAAGAATGCTTCGGATGTGATGAAAAGGATTATGCCGTATCGTAGGCCTTTTTGGACTGTGGGAGTGTGATGGCCTTGGAAGGTGCTTTCTCGTACAATGTCTCGTCATCATTGGAGTATTACTAGGAGTATTGAGATGAGGCCTAGGGTTAGTAGTATGGATGAGTTGTAGTGGAATCACATGATTAATCCTGAGGTTGTGAGTAGGGCGGCGGCTGCCCCGAAGATTGGTCAAGGGCTTGGGTCAACTATGTGGTATGAGTGTGCTTGGTGTGCCATTAGATGTTTTCTTGTAAGTATAGGCTTAGAAGGAGCACGAAGACGTAGGCCTGGATTATGGCTACTGCTACTTCTAGGATGGTTAGGAGTAGTAGGATGATTATTGTTAGGATGGATACTGCAGGAAGGGTGGGTATTAATGCAATGGAGGCTGTAGAGATGAGTTGGATGAGTAAGTGTCCTGCTGTAAGGTTGGCTGTAAGGCGGACTCCGAGGGCTAGGGGGCGGATTAGTAGGCTGGTTGTTTCGATCAGGATTAGTGCGGGGATTAGGGGTGTAGGGGTACCTTCGGGTAATAGGTGGGCTAAAGAGGCTGATGGTTGGTTTCGTAGGCCTGTTAGTAGTGTGGCGAGCCATAGTGGGAAGGCTAGGGCTATGTTCATAGATAGTTGGGTGGTTGGGGTGAATGTATATGGAAGGAGGCCTAGAAGGTTGATTGTAAGAAGTATGATTATTAGGGATGTAAATATTATGGCTCATTTGTGGCCATTTTTGTTGAGTGGGACTATTAGTTGTTTTGTGATTAGGTGAAGGAGTCATGTTTGGATAGTAGAAAGGCGGTTGTTGATTCATCGGTTGTTTGGGGACGGGAATAGTAGGGCTGGGAAGAGTAGGGATAGTAGGATTAATGAGCGGTTAATGCAGTTGGCTTGAAACCAGCATGTGAGGGTTCGATTCCTTCCTTTCTTGTACTTGGACGAAGGCCGGTTCCTCGAAAGTATGGTATGGGGGAGGGCAGCCGTGGATTCATTCAACGTTTGTGGTAGTTAGTTCTGGTTGTAGGACTTTTCGTTTGGCCGAAAAGGCTTCTCAGATGATGAATATTAGTATGATTACGGCTACTATTGAGATTAGGGAGCCGATGGAGGAAATGGTGTTTCATAGTGTGTAGGCGTCGGGATAGTCCGAGTATCGTCGGGGTATTCCTGCTAGGCCTAGGAAGTGCTGGGGGAAGAACGTTAGGTTTACTCCTGTAAATATTACCCCGAAGTGGGCTTTTGCTCATGTTTGGTGTAGGGTAAACCCAGTGAGTAGTGGGAATCAGTGAGTAAATCCTGCTAGAATGGCAAAGACGGCGCCTATGGATAGGACGTAGTGGAAGTGGGCAACTACGTAGTACGTGTCGTGCAGGGCGATGTCTAGGGAAGAGTTTGCAAGAACGATTCCTGTTAATCCTCCGATGGTAAATAGGAAGATAAATCCTAGAGCTCATAGTATTGGGGGGGTCTCATTTGATTGTTCCTCCGTGCAGGGTGGCTAGTCAGCTAAATACTTTGATTCCGGTAGGGATGGCAATGATTATAGTGGCTGATGTAAAGTAGGCTTGGGTATCAACGTCTATTCCTACTGTAAACATGTGGTGAGCTCAGACAATGAATCCTAGGAAGCCGATGGATAGTATGGCTCAGACTATTCCCATGTAGCCGAAGGGCTCCTTTTTGCCTGAGTAGTACGTGACTACGTGTGAGATGATTCCGAACCCCGGTAGGATCAGAATATAGACTTCTGGGTGTCCGAAGAATCAGAATAGGTGTTGGTACAGGATTGGGTCTCCTCCTCCAGCGGGGTCGAAGAATGTGGTGTTTAGGTTTCGATCAGTTAGTAATATTGTAATACCGGCGGCGAGTACGGGGAGTGATAGAAGGAGTAGGATGGCGGTAATTAGTACGGATCAGACAAATAGTGGGGTTTGGTATTGTGAGAGTGCGGGGGGTTTTATGTTGATGGCTGTGGTGATAAAGTTGATGGCCCCAAGGATGGAGGAGATACCGGCTAAGTGGAGTGAGAAGATAGCCAGGTCTACTGAAGCTCCGGCGTGGGCAAGGTTACCTGCTAGGGGAGGGTAGACAGTTCAGCCTGTGCCGACGCCAGCTTCTACAGTGGATGAGGCTAGTAGGAGGAGGAATGATGGGGGGAGGAGTCAAAAGCTTATGTTGTTTATTCGCGGGAATGCTATGTCGGGGGCACCGATTATGAGGGGGACTAATCAGTTGCCGAATCCTCCGATCATGATGGGTATGACTATAAAGAAGCTTATTACAAAGGCGTGAGCGGTAACAATTACATTGTAAATTTGGTCGTCGCCTAGGAGAGTTCCTGGTTGTCCTAGTTCTGCGCGGATTAATAGGCTGAGTGCGGTGCCGACTATTCCTGCTCATGCCCCGAAGATGAGGTACAGGGTGCCAATATCCTTATGGTTAGTGGAAAATAGTCATCGGTTGATGAAGGTGACGGGTAAGATGGCTGAGTGTTGAAGCGTTAGGCTGTAGTCCTTTTTACAGAGGTTTAATTCCTCTTCTTATCGGCTCTGTAGTGAAATTCATGTTGAGTTGCAAGCTCATCGATGCGCACTAGGGTGCGTCAGGGTCTTTGTAGGCAGAAGCCAATTGGTTTAGGCATTTAGCTGTTAACTAGAGTTTTGTGGGATCGAAGCCCATCTGTCTAGGGAGGCTTTAGCTTAATTAAAGCGTCTGACTTGCATTCAGAAGATACAGGTTAATATTCTGTAAGTCTTAATGTGCAGAAACTAAGAGGGTTTAACTCTTATTTAAGGCTTTGAAGGCCTTCGGTTTGGGGTGTTATCCTAAGTTTCTAGACAATGGCATGTATTATTGGGGACAGGGGAAGTAAGAGGATTGATAGTGAGGCAAGGACCGCAGTAGGTGTGCTTGGGGCTTTGCTAGTGTATCATTGTTTTATGTGGTTAGAGGAGTTGGGGGGAAGGGTAATTGTTGAGTGGTATGCGAGGCGTAGGTAGAAGAAGAGGCTGAGCAGTGATAGCATGGCAATTGCCATGGCTGCTGGTGTTATTTCCTGTTTAGTTAGTTCTTGGATGATAAGTCACTTTGGTATAAAGCCTGTTAATGGGGGGAGGCCTGCTAGGGATAAAAGTACTAGTATTAGGGTGGCGTTTAGCACTGGGGTTTTTGTTCATGAGGTTGTGATCATGGATAGGTTAAGGGCTTTGATTTTGTTAAGGGCTAGGAATACGGCTGATGTTATGATTGTGTATAGGTAGAAGGTAAGTAAGGCCAATTTGGGGCTGTAAACTAGGATGATGGCGATTCAGCCTAAGTGGGAGATGGACGAGAAGGCTAGGATTTTGCGTGTTTGTGTTTGGTTCAGTCCTATTCAGCCTCCTAGTGCTGTTGAGGCTAGGGCCATGGCGGTGAGTAGAGCTGGGTCGAGGGATTTGGATGTTAGTAGGAGCAGGGTTAGTGGGGGGAATTTTATGAGGGTCGAGAGTAGCAGGGCTGTTATTAGTGGCGATCCTTGTAGTACTTCTGGGAATCAGAAGTGAAATGGCACTAGGCCCAGTTTAATAGCGATTGCTGCTGTCAGTAGTAGACAGGAGGTTGGGTGGTTTATTTGTGTGATGTCTCATTGGCCGGTGACTCAGGCATTGGTTATGCTAGAGAATAGGACCAGGGCGGAAGCAGCTGCTTGGGTTAGGAAGTATTTCGTTGCGGCTTCTACTGCTCGTGGGTGGTGGGATTTGGCAATTAGGGGAATGATGGCTAGTGCGTTGATCTCCAGTCCTGTCCAGGCCAGAACTCAGTGGTTGCTGGAAATTGTGATTGTGGTGCCCAAGATGAGGCTGAAGGTTATGATTGGGGTCGCGTAAGGGTTCATTAGTAGAGGAGGGGGTTAAACCATCATTTTCGGGGTATGGGCCCGATAGCTTGATTAGCTGACTCTACTAGAAAATAATATAAGGGAAGTATGGAGAATTTTGATTTCTCTTGTGTGGGTTCAATTCCTACTTTTCTAAGGTCAACAGGAAATGAGAGGGCTGTTATACCTCTATGTTCACTTTATCATAGTGACCCTTTGTAGTTCAGGCACATTTCCTTATGTAAGGAGGTAGGCCTGCATAGCAGATAGGTATGCTGATGTGTCAGAGGCACAGAGCTAGTGTGAGGGGTAGGAAGTTTTTTCATAGTAGGTGCATTAGTTGGTCATATCGGAATCGTGGGTATGAAGCTCGGACCCATAAGAAACCAGAAGATAGTAGGAGGACTTTTGTGGCTAGGATGACGGGGAATAGTTCTGTGGGTGGCCCTAGGGCGCTTGGGTTTAGGAATATGATGGCTGTAAGTGTATTTATTAGCATAATGTTCGCATATTCAGCTAGGAAGAATAAGGCGAAGGGTCCTGCGGCGTATTCAACGTTAAACCCTGAGACTAGCTCAGATTCACCCTCTGTGAGGTCAAAAGGAGCTCGGTTTGTCTCTGCTAGGGTGGATACGTATCATATTATTGCTAGGGGTCATGAGGAGAAAATGAAGTATAGAGGCTCCTGTGCGACGGCAAAGGAGCTGAGTGTGTAGCTTCCACTTAGTATGATTATTGATAGCAGGATTATGGCCAGTGTCACTTCGTATGAAATGGTCTGTGCTACTGCCCGTAGGGCTCCGATTAGTGCGTATTTTGAGTTCGAGGCTCAGCCTGATCATAGGACTGAGTAGACGGCTAGGCTTGACATGGCTATTAGGAAGGGAACTCCGAGGTTTAGATCTGCTAGGGGAAATGGGAGTGGTAGTGGTGCTCAAGTGGTGAGGGCTAGGACAAGGGCTAGTATTGGTATCAGAATGAATAGAAGTGGGGAAGAGGTAGAGGGTCGGATGGGCTCTTTGGTAAATAGTTTCAGTCCGTCCGCAAATGGTTGAAGTAGGCCAAAAGGCCCGACAACGTTAGGGCCTTTGCGGGATTGTATGTAGCTTAGGATTTTCCGTTCTGCTAGGGTTAGGAAGGCTACGGCAATCAGGATTGGGATGATGTATAGGAGGGATATAATGAGGCAGCTTAGTGTTGTTATTTGAATCATGGGTGAAGCTAGGGAGAGGATTTGAACCTCTGGGGAAAGGGCTTAAGCCTTCTGCACTTGCCGGGCTCTGCCACTCTAGCTGGTCCTTTTCTAGGATTGAAAGTGGTGGGGGAAGGCCCTCTTCACGGTTTAGTTGGTTTCACTGCTTAGAGGGGGGGGGCGTGCTTGTGGTATTGGCCCCACTTTCCCGGTCCTTTCGTACTGGGGAGAGTGTGTCATAGATAGAAACCGACCTGGATTGCTCCGGTCTGAACTCAGATCACGTAGGACTGTTAATCGTTGAACAAACGAACCCTTAATAGCGGCTGCACCATTAGGATGTCCTGATCCAACATCGAGGTCGTAAACCCCCCTGTCGATATGGGCTCTTGAGGGGGATTGCGCTGTTATCCCTGGGGTAGCTTGGTCCATTAATCAATTATATTGGGTCTGGTCACTGTTAGCATTTTGAGGGGTAGCTCTAGGTAAAGAGGTATGGTCTTGTTTTTGGAGGATTTGTTCTCCTCCAAGGTCGCCCCAACCGAAAAATATCAACCAGGCTCTGCGATGGTAGTGGCCCCAGTGGGGTTGATTGAGGATTCGCGGTGGTCGTTGATTTTTAAGTTCCACAGGGTCTTCTCGTCTTATGTTCACATCCCCGCTTTTGCCCTGGGGATGCACTGCAGTGAGTCCAGAGAGTGCACTGGCACCACTGGGGATGAACTGCAGTGAGTCCAGAGATTGCACTGGCACCACTGGAGATGCAGTGCAGTGAGTCCAGAGACTTCACTGGCACCACCGGGAATGCAGTGCAGTGAGTGCAGAGAGTGCACTGGCACCACTGGGGATGCAGTGCAGTGAGTCCAGAGAGTGCACTGGCACCACTGGGGATGCACTGCAGTGAGTCCAGAGAGTGCACTGGCACCACTGGGGATGCAGTGCAGTGAGTCCAGAGAGTGCACTGGCACCACTGGGGATGCACTGCAGTGAGTCCAGAGAGTGCACTGGCACCACTGGGGATGAACTGCAGTGAGTCCAGAGATTGCACTGGCACCACTGGGGATGCAGTGCAGTGAGTCCAGAGACTTCACTGGCACCACTGGGAATGCAGTGCAGTGAGTCCAGAGAGTGCACTGGCACCACCGCGGATGCACTGCAGTGAGTCCAGAGAGTGCACTGGCACCACTGGGGATGCACTACAGTGAGTCCAGAGATTGTACCATCACCACTGGGGATGCAGTGCAGTGAGTCCAGAGAGTGCACTGGCACCACTGGGGATGCAGTGCAGTGAGTCCAGAGAGTGCACTGGCACCACTGGGGATGCAGTCCAGTGAGTCCAGTGAGTGCACTGGCACCACTGGGGATGCTGTGCAGTGAGTGCAGAGAGTGCACTGGCACCACCGGGGATTCACTGTAGTGAGTCCAGAGAGTGCACTGGCACCACCTGTGATGCAGTACAGTGAGTCCAGTGAGTGCACTGGCACCACTGGGGATGCAGTGCTGTGACTCCGGAGAGCGCACTGGCACCACTGGGGATGCAGTGCAGTCAGTCCAGTGAGTGCACTGGCACCACTTGGGATGCACTTCAGTGACTCGAGAGAGTGCACTGGCACCACTGGCGATGCACTGCAGTGAGTCCAGAGACTGCACTGGCACCACTGGGGATGCACTGCAGTGAGTCCAGAGAGTGCACTGGCACCACTGGGGATGCAGTGCAGTGAGTCCAGAGAGTGCACTGGCACCACTGGGGATGCAGTGCAGTGAGTCCAGAGACTGCACTGGCACCACTGGGGATGCACTGCAGTGAGTCCAGAGACTGCACTGGCACCACTGGGGATGCACTGCAGTGAGTCCAGAGAGTGCACTGGCAGCACTGGGGATGCAGTGCAGTGAGTCCAGAGAGTGCACTGGCACCACTGGTGATGCAGTCCAGTGAGTCCAGTGAATGCACTGGCACCACTGGGGATGCTGTGCAGTGAGTGCAGAGAGTGCACTGGCACCACCTGTAATGCAGTACAGTGTGTCCAGTGAGTGCACTGGCACCACTGGGGATGCAGTGCTGTGACTCCGGAGAGCGCACTGGCACCACTGGGGATGCAGTGCAGTCAGTCCAGTGAGTGCACTGGCACCACTGGGGATGCAGTGCAGTGAGTGCAGAGAGTGCAATGGCACCAATGGGGATGCACTTCAGTGAGTCCAGAGAGTGCACTGGCACCACTGGGGATGCAGTGCAGTGAGTCCAGAGAGTGCACTGGCACCACTGGGGATGCCCTGCAGTGAGTCCAGAGAGTGCACTGGCACCACTGGGGATGCAGTGCAGTGAGTCCAGAGAGTGCACTGGCACCACTGGGGATGCACTGCAGTGAGTCCAGCGTGTGCACTGGCACCACTGTGGATGCAGTACAGTGAGTCCAGAGAGAGCACTGGCACCACTGGGGATGCACTACAGTGAGTCCACAGAGTGCACTGGCACCACTGGGGATGCAGTGCAGTGAGTCCAGAGAGTGCACTGGCACCACTGGGGATGCAGTGCTGTGACTCCAGAGAGCGCACTGGCACCACTGGGGATGCAGTGCAGTGAGTGCAGAGAGTGCACTGGCACCACTGGGGATGGGTTTCAAGCCAACTGCATTAACCGCTCATGCTTCTTTCTTATGAGACGTTAGTAAACCAATTACATAGCCTTGTCCAGACTAAATCACTGGTAAAAATCCTGTACATCTCATGTGGCCAACCACTCCCAACTAGTATTCCAAGAACCAGGAGGTTCGGTGAAAATAGGGCTAGTGCTATTAGAGGGGTGATTATTAGGGTAAGCCCTAAGCTGTCTTTCATGGAGAAGTGTGGGTGGAATGGGATTTTGTCGCAGTCTGATACGATTCCTAGTGGGTTATTTGAGCCTGATTCGTGTAGGAAGGTTAGGTGGACTAGGGTGATTCCTGCAATTAGGAAGGGCAGTAGGAAGTGGATGGCGAAGAATCGGGTTAAGGTTGGATTGTCTACTGAGAATCCTCCTCAGGCTCATTCTACTAGAGTTTGCCCAATGTACGGGATGGCTGAGAATAGGTTGGTGATTACGGTGGCCCCTCAGAATGACATTTGTCCTCATGGTAGGACATACCCTACGAAGGCAGTTGCTATTAGGGTGAGTAGGAGGATTACTCCTGTGTTTCAGGTTTCTTTGTATAGGTAGGAGCCGTAGTAGAGGCCTCGTCCGATGTGTAAGTAGATGCAGATTAAGAAGAGCGAAGCACCATTGGCGTGGAGGTTGCGGATGAGCCATCCGTACTGGACGTCTCGGCATGTGTGAGCTACTGAGGAGAAGGCGAGTGAAGTGTCTGCGGTGTAGTGTATGGCTAGTAGCAGGCCTGTTAGGATTTGTGTGGCTAAGCAGATGGCTAGAAGGGAGCCGAAGTTTCATCAGGCAGAGATGTTGGAGGGGGCAGGTAGGTCGATTAGGGAGTTGTTGATTATTTTTAGTAGGGGATGGGATTTGCGGATGTTAGAGGCCATTAGTGAGTCTGTGTGTTATTAGGATTATTACCAGGATGGAGAGGGCGAAGGATCCTAGGTAGGCCTTAATTAGCCCTGTGTGTATTGAGGTTGCGGCTTTGCTTGCGGCTACTTGTAGTTCAGCAAGGCCCTCTGGCCCTATTTTTTTGAGTCAGGAGAGGTCGATCAAGTGTAGGGCAATGTTTTGTCCCTTTTCTAGTAGGTTTTTGGAGAAGAATCGGTGTACTAGGGGGTTGAAGTACCCTAATGCAGAGGAGAAGTTTATGAGGGGGTTTGGTTTGGGGTGAGTGAGGGTGTGTGTTATGTTCGATAGTTCTAGGGCTAGGATGATTCCTAGGATTGTTATGAGGATGGCAGCAGTTTTGGTGATAAGGGGTATGGTTATTGGGGGGGTTTTGGTTGGTGTGATGAAAGAGGTAATGATTATTCCTGCTGTAATGCTGCCTAGGGCGAGTCGGGTTAGGGGGGCGGTGATTAGTGGGTTGTTTTCGTTTATTGATACTATTGGGGGGATTCGGGTTTGTCCAGCTTGGACTAGGATGGTTATGCGGATGCTGTAGGTTGCGGTGAATGCTGTGGCTATAAGGGTTAGGAGTAGGGCTCAAGTATTTAGGTATGATGTGTTTAAGCTTTCGATGATGAGGTCATTTGAGTAGAATCCGGCTAGGAATGGGGTTCCTATCAGCGCCAGGTTTCCGATGGTTAGGCAGGAAGTAGTGACTGGGAGTATTTTCTGTAGGCCTCCTATCTTTCGGATATCTTGTTCTCCGTTTAGGTTGTGGATGATAGACCCTGAGCATAGGAATAGTATGGCTTTAAAGAAGGCATGGGTTGAGATGTGTAGGAAGGCTAGTTGTGGGAGGTTTAGTCCGATAGTGACTATTATTAGTCCTAGTTGGCTGGATGTTGAGAAAGCAATGATTTTTTTGATGTCATTTTGGGTTAGGGTGCATGTGGCAGCGAATAGGGTTGATAGAGCACCTAGGCATAGGCAGGCAGTTAGGGCTGTCTGGTTGGTGGCTAGCAGGGGGTGCATGCGGATGAGCAGGAAGATTCCGGCTACTACTATGGTACTGGAGTGCAGTAGGGCTGATACTGGGGTGGGGCCTTCTATTGCTGCGGGCAGTCATGGGTGGAGTCCAAATTGGGCGGATTTTCCTGCGGCTGCGAGGATTAATCCTATGAGGGGGAGGATTGGGGTTTGGTGGGGGTGTACGGCTTGTTGGATCTCTCAGGTGTTGAATGTTGAAGCTAGTCATGCTATGCTCAGGATCAGTCCGATGTCTCCGATTCGGTTGTAGATTACGGCTCGTAGGGCGGCGGTGTTGGCATCTGCTCGGCCTTGTCATCAGCCGATGAGAAGGAAGGACATGATTCGTACTCCTTCCCAGCCTACGAATAGGAGGAATATGTTGTTTGCGGTTGTTAGGAGGAGTATGGCGACTAGGAATGTCAGTAGGTAGGTGAAAAATTTTGTTACGTATGGCTCTGAGGCCATGTATCATATGGCGAATTGTAGGATTGATCATGTTACAAATAGGGCGATTGGAAGAAATGTTATTGAGTATTGGTCTATTTTTAGGCTCAGGGGGATTTTAAAGTTTATAATGAATTTTCACTCCCAGTGGCAGGTGACAGATTCTACTCCCGAGTAGATGAATGCGGTTGTAGGGGCTAGGCTAATTAGGAATGCGGTTTTAACAGCGCGGGTGGTGGCTTGTGGGGTGTTTTTAAAGTTTTTAAATAGAAATGGCAGGATGATTGGGGTTAGGAGGATTGTCAGCGTGAGTAGTGTGAGGGAGTTGATTAGTAGTGTGGGGTTCACTACTTTTACTTGGATTTGCACCAAGATGGGTGGTTCCTAAGACCAGTGGATTGCTGTTATCCTTTAAAAGTAAGGGGGCTGAGGTTTTAGGCTCAGATGTAAGAGTTAGCAGCTCTTGTTGGTTAAACCCTCCCCTCGGCAGGTAAGAAGGTTTGAACTTCTATTCTTAGAATCACAGTCTAATGTTTGGTTTAAACTATACTTGCATGAGGGGATTCCGGAGATCAGTTCGGGTTTGAGGATTAGGAGGAATATTGGGATAATGTGGAGTGTTATGAGCAGGTGTTCTCGCGTGGTTGAGTTTTGCATAGATGTGATGTGGGAGGGGATTGAGCCTCGTTGGGTCATTAGTAGTATGAATAAGGTGTAGGAGGCGGTTAGTAGGGTTGCGATTCCTGTTAGGATGATCGTGAAGGCAGATCAGTTGAATAAGGTGATTATAATGGTTAGCTCTGCTATGAGGTTTGTTGTTGGGGGTAAGGCTATGTTTGTTAGATTGGCCAGCAATCATCAGGTAGCTATGAGTGGTAGGAGAGGTTGTAGGCCTCGTGTGAGTAGTAGAATTCGGCTGTGCGTACGTTCATAGTTTGTGTTGGCTAGGCAGAATAGTATGGAGGAAGTTAGTCCATGGGAAATTATTAGGATCATTGCCCCTGAGAATGATCAGTGGGTTTGGATTATTCCTGCGGCGATAACTAGGCCTATGTGGCTAACGGATGAATAAGCGATTAGTGATTTTAGGTCTGTCTGTCGTAGGCAGATTGAGCTAGTCATTAGGGCGCCTCATAGGGCCAGGGTTAGGAAGGGGTAGTGCAGGAGGTTGGACAGTGGGCCCATAAATAGAGTGACTCGTATAATTCCGTATCCTCCTAGCTTTAGTAGTAGGGCGGCGAGGAGTATTGAGCCTGCGATGGGTGCTTCTACGTGGGCTTTTGGCAGTCAGAGGTGTAGGCCGTATAGTGGGGCTTTTACTATGAATGCTATGAGCAGTGCTAGACCTGATAGTATTCCTGTCCATGAGGTGGATAGGGTTGGGTGGGTTAGTTGTAGGGTTGGCAGGTGCAGGGTGCCAATTTTCACGTATAGGTGTATGATTGTGATTAGCAGGGGTAGAGAGCTTACTGGCGTGTAGAATAGCAGGTAGATGCCAGCGCTTAGGCGTTCTGGTTGGTTCCCCCATCGGGTGATTAAGATTAGGGTGGGAATGAGGGTTGCTTCAAATGAGATGTAAAATAGTGCTAGTTCTGTGGTGGAAAAGGCTAGTAGGATGAATGGCTGGACTGCGACTAAGGTTGAGATAAAGATTCGTTTGCGTTGTAGGGGTTCTTGTTGCAGGTGGTTTTGGCTTGCTATGATTATGAGTGGGAGTAGTCAGCAGGATAGTACTAGGAGGGGGGATGAGATTTGGTCAATTCCTGTTCAGTTGGATAAAAATTTGTAGGGGTAGTAGGTTGGGATTAATCACTGTAGGCTTAGGGCAGCGATTAGGAGGCTGTATAAGGTGGTGTTAGTCCATAGAAATTTTGGTGGAGACAGCAGGGCTGTTGGAAGAAGTATGATTGTGGGTAGGATGATTTTTAGCATTGCAGGAGGTTTAGGTTGTGTAGATGGTCGGAGCCATGTGTGCGGGTGGAGGCTACTAGGATGGCCAGGCCTGTGCCCGCCTCACACGCTGAGAAGGTTAGCATGAGAATTGGTACCATGGTGAATGAGGAGACTTGGTTTTCGATGGATCATATTGATAGGCCTACGAATATCGATAATATTATGCTTTCAAGGCATAGTAGGGCGGATACTAGGTGGGTTCGGTGGAAGGCTAGCCCTAGTCCGCTGAAAATGAAGGCTGAGTAGAAGCTTAAATGTAGGGGCGACATAAGAAAGTTACAGGGTTGGCTGTAATCTGCTGGGTCGAAACCAGCTATCTTTTTGGTTAGACTAACTTTCTGTTATTCTGCTCATTCTAGGCCCCCTTGAATTCACTCGTAGGCCAGTCCGAGTGTTAGGAGAAGGAGGATCACTACAGTTCAGGTGAGGGTCATTAGGGGGGATTGGAGTTGGACGGCTCATGGCAGGGGGAGTAGGAGGGCGATTTCTAGGTCGAATAGGACGAACAGGATGGCTACTGAGGAAGAATCGGACTGAGAATGGTAATCGAGCAGATCCAAGTGGGTCGAATCCACATTCGTACGGTGAGAGTTTCTCTGAGTCGGGGTTTATTTGGGCGAGTCAGAAGTTTAATGCGGTTAGGGCGGCGCTTAGGATTGATGATAGGGCGAATATGAACATGAGTGCGTTCATTGCTCTCCTCTGGGTTTATACCAGATTCTAGAGATTGGAAGTCAATTGTAATTAATATACTAGAAGAGCAAGATCCTCATCAGTAGATGGTTATGTAGAGGAATAGTCAGATGACGTCTACGAAGTGTCAGTATCAGGCTGCTGCCTCGAATCCGAAGTGGTGGTCTGATGTAAAGTGGAACTTGATCAGTCGGAAGAGGCAGACGGTCAGGAAGGAGGATCCGATGATTACGTGGAGTCCGTGGAATCCAGTGGCAACGAAGAAGGTAGATCCGTAGACGCTATCGGCGATTGAGAATGGGGCTTCGTGGTATTCTATTGCTTGTAGGGCTGTGAAGTAGAATCCCAAGAGGATCGTTAGGGTTAGGGCGTGGATGGCATGTTTTCGGTTTCCTTCTGTGATGCTGTGATGGGCTCACGTTACGGTAACGCCTGAGGCTAGTAGGATGGCTGTGTTTAGTAGGGGGACTTCTATCGGGTTGAGTGGTTTAATTCCTGTTGGGGGTCATTGGCCTCCTAGTTCTGGGGTTGGGGCCAGGCTCGAGTGGAAGAACGCTCAGAAGAACCCTAAGAAGAAGAATGCTTCGGATGTGATGAAAAGGATTATGCCGTATCGTAGGCCTTTTTGGACTGTGGGAGTGTGATGGCCTTGGAAGGTGCTTTCTCGTACAATGTCTCGTCATCATTGGAGTATTACTAGGAGTATTGAGATGAGGCCTAGGGTTAGTAGTATGGATGAGTTGTAGTGGAATCACATGATTAATCCTGAGGTTGTGAGTAGGGCGGTGGCTGCCCCGAAGATTGGTCAAGGGCTTGGGTCAACTATGTGGTATGAGTGTGCTTGGTGTGCCATTAGATGTTTTCTTGTAAGTATAGGCTTAGAAGGAGCACGAAGACGTAGGCCTGGATTATGGCTACTGCTACTTCTAGGATGGTTAGGAGTAGTAGGATGATTATTGTTAGGATGGATACTGCAGGAAGGGTGGGTATTAATGCAATGGAGGCTGTAGAGATGAGTTGGATGAGTAAGTGTCCTGCTGTAAGGTTGGCTGTAAGGCGGACTCCGAGGGCTAGGGGGCGGATTAGTAGGCTGGTTGTTTCGATCAGGATTAGTGCGGGGATTAGGGGTGTAGGGGTACCTTCGGGTAATAGGTGGGCTAAAGAGGCTGATGGTTGGTTTCGTAGGCCTGTTAGTAGTGTGGCGAGCCATAGTGGGAAGGCTAGGGCTATGTTCATAGATAGTTGGGTGGTTGGGGTGAATGTATATGGAAGGAGGCCTAGAAGGTTGATTGTAAGAAGTATGATTATTAGGGATGTAAATATTATGGCTCATTTGTGGCCATTTTTGTTGAGTGGGACTATTAGTTGTTTTGTGATTAGGTGAAGGAGTCATGTTTGGATAGTAGAAAGGCGGTTGTTGATTCATCGGTTGTTTGGGGACGGGAATAGTAGGGCTGGGAAGAGTAGGGATAGTAGGATTAAGGGGATGCCAAATAGATTGGGGCTGGAAAATTGGTCAAAGAAGCTTAGGTTCATGGTCAGGATCATGGTGTGGGTTTGGTAGTGAGGGAGGTCTTATTTGATGGGGGGTTGGTTGTGGTGAAGGCTAGTAGTTTTGGTTGGATGAGGAGTGCTAGGGTTAATCAGGTTATAATTATGATTGAAAATCATGGTGCGGGGTTAAGCTGTGGCATATCATTAAGGAGGGGGAAGTCCCTCTTTGGCTAGCTTAAAAGGCTAGTGCTGTTGCATAGCTTCTTAATGATTAGGATGATGATAGAAGGGACGATCAGGCCTCGAAATGTGGGAGTGGGGTTGATTCTACTACAATGGGTATGTAGCTGTGATTAGCCCCGCAAATTTCTGAGCATTGTCCGTAAAAAATCCCAGGCCGGGTGGTAATGAATGAAGTTTGGTTTAGTCGGCCTGGGATTGCGTCTGTTTTAACTCCGAGCGTTGGGACTGCTCAGGAGTGGAGTACGTCTCCTGCAGTAATGATCACGCGGATGGGGGATTCTATTGGGATAACTACGCGGTGGTCAACTTCTAGCAGTCGGAAGTGGCCGTTGGGTAAGTCTGGGGTGGGCACTATGTAGGAGTCGAATGATAGGTCTTTGAAGTCTGTGTATTCGTAGCTTCAGTATCATTGGTGGTCGATGGCTTTTAGGGTGAGGTCTGGTTCATCGATTTTGTCCATTATGTAGAGGATTTGTAGGGATGGGAGGGCGAGGAGTACCAGGACGATAGCAGGTAGGATTGTCCAGATCAGCTCTACTTCTTGGGCGTCTACAGCATTGGACGAGAGTTTTTCTGTTAGTATGTGGGCTAAAAGGTAGAGAACTAGGCTGCAGATAGCTAGGGCAACGATTAGGGCGTGGTCGTGGAATTCAACGAGTTCTTCTATGATGGGTGATGAGGCGTCTTGGAATCCTAGTTGGGAGTGGTTGGCCACATGAGATGTACAGGATTTTTACCTGTGATTTAGTCTTGACAAGGCTATGTAATTGGTTTACTAACGTCTCATAAGAAAGAAGCATGAGCGGTGAATGCAGTTGGCTTGAAACCAGCATGTGAGGGTTCGATTCCTTCCTTTCTTGTACTTGGACGAAGGCCGGTTCCTCGAAAGTATGGTATGGGGGAGGGCAGCCGTGGATTCATTCAACGTTTGTGGTAGTTAGTTCTGGTTGTAGGACTTTTCGTTTGGCCGAAAAGGCTTCTCAGATGATGAATATTAGTATGATTACGGCTACTATTGAGATTAGGGAGCCGATGGAGGAAATGGTGTTTCATAGTGTGTAGGCGTCGGGATAGTCCGAGTATCGTCGGGGTATTCCTGCTAGGCCTAGGAAGTGCTGGGGGAAGAACGTTAGGTTTACTCCTGTAAATATTACCCCGAAGTGGGCTTTTGTTCATGTTTGGTGTAGGGTAAACCCAGTGAGTAGTGGGAATCAGTGAGTAAATCCTGCTAGAATGGCAAAGACGGCGCCTATGGATAGGACGTAGTGGAAGTGGGCAACTACGTAGTACGTGTCGTGCAGGGCGATGTCTAGGGAAGAGTTTGCAAGAACGATTCCTGTTAATCCTCCGATGGTAAATAGGAAGATAAATCCTAGAGCTCATAGTATTGGGGGGGGTCTCATTTGATTGTTCCTCCGTGCAGGGTGGCTAGTCAGCTAAATACTTTGATTCCGGTAGGGATGGCAATGATTATAGTGGCTGATGTAAAGTAGGCTCGGGTATCAACGTCTATTCCTACTGTAAACATGTGGTGAGCTCAGACGATGAATCCTAGGAAGCCGATGGATAGTATGGCTCAGACTATTCCCATGTAGCCGAAGGGCTCCTTTTTGCCTGAGTAGTATGTGACTACGTGTGAGATGATTCCGAACCCCGGTAGGATCAGAATATAGACTTCTGGGTGTCCGAAGAATCAGAATAGGTGTTGGTACAGGATTGGGTCTCCTCCTCCAGCGGGGTCGAAGAATGTGGTGTTTAGGTTTCGATCAGTTAGTAATATTGTAATACCGGCGGCGAGTACGGGGAGTGATAGAAGGAGTAGGATGGCGGTAATTAGTACGGATCAGACAAATAGTGGGGTTTGGTATTGTGAGAGTGCGGGGGGTTTTATGTTGATGGCTGTGGTGATAAAGTTGATGGCCCCAAGGATGGAGGAGATACCGGCTAAGTGGAGTGAGAAGATAGCCAGGTCTACTGAAGCTCCGGCGTGGGCAAGGTCACCTGCTAGGGGAGGGTAGACAGTTCAGCCTGTGCCGGCGCCAGCTTCTACAGTGGATGAGGCTAGTAGGAGGAGGAATGATGGGGGGAGGAGTCAAAAGCTTATGTTGTTTATTCGCGGGAATGCTATGTCGGGGGCACCGATTATGAGGGGGACTAATCAGTTGCCGAATCCTCCGATCATGATGGGTATGACTATAAAGAAGCTTATTACAAAGGCGTGAGCGGTAACGATTACATTGTAAATTTGGTCGTCGCCTAGGAGAGTTCCTGGTTGTCCTAGTTCTGCGCGGATTAATAGGCTGAGTGCGGTGCCGACTATTCCTGCTCATGCCCCGAAGATGAGGTACAGGGTGCCAATATCCTTATGGTTAGTGGAAAATAGTCATCGGTTGATGAAGGTGACGGGTAAGATGGCTGAGTGTTGAAGCGTTAGGCTGTAGTCCTTTTTACAGAGGTTTAATTCCTCTTCTTATCGGCTCTGTAGTGAAATTCATGTTGAGTTGCAAGCTCATCGATGCGCACTAGGGTGCGTCAGGGTCTTTGTAGGCAGAAGCCAATTGGTTTAGGCATTTAGCTGTTAACTAGAGTTTTGTGGGATCGAAGCCCATCTGTCTAGGGAGGCTTTAGCTTAATTAAAGCGTCTGACTTGCATTCAGAAGATACAGGTTAATATTCTGTAAGTCTTAATGTGCAGAAACTAAGAGGGTTTAACTCTTATTTAAGGCTTTGAAGGCCTTCGGTTTGGGGTGTTATCCTAAGTTTCTAGACAATGGCATGTATTATTGGGGACAGGGGAAGTAAGAGGATTGATAGTGAGGCAAGGACCGCAGTAGGTGTGCTTGGGGCTTTGCTAGTGTATCATTGTTTTATGTGGTTAGAGGAGTTGGGGGGAAGGGTAATTGTTGAGTGGTATGCGAGGCGTAGGTAGAAGAAGAGGCTGAGCAGTGATAGCATGGCAATTGCCATGGCTGCTGGTGTTATTTCCTGTTTAGTTAGTTCTTGGATGATAAGTCACTTTGGTATAAAGCCTGTTAATGGGGGGAGGCCTGCTAGGGATAAAAGTACTAGTATTAGGGTGGCGTTTAGCACTGGGGTTTTTGTTCATGAGGTTGTGATCATGGATAGGTTAAGGGCTTTGATTTTGTTAAGGGCTAGGAATACGGCTGATGTTATGATTGTGTATAGGTAGAAGGTAAGTAAGGCCAATTTGGGGCTGTAAACTAGGATGATGGCGATTCAGCCTAAGTGGGAGATGGACGAGAAGGCTAGGATTTTGCGTGTTTGTGTTTGGTTCAGTCCTATTCAGCCTCCTAGTGCTGTTGAGGCTAGGGCCATGGCGGTGAGTAGAGCTGGGTCGAGGGATTTGGATATTAGTAGGAGCAGGGTTAGTGGGGGGAATTTTATGAGGGTCGAGAGTAGCAGGGCTGTTATTAGTGGCGATCCTTGTAGTACTTCTGGGAATCAGAAGTGAAATGGCACTAGGCCCAGTTTAATAGCGATTGCTGCTGTCAGTAGTAGACAGGAGGTTGGGTGGTTTATTTGTGTGATGTCTCATTGGCCGGTGACTCAGGCATTGGTTATGCTAGAGAATAGGACCAGGGCGGAAGCAGCTGCTTGGGTTAGGAAGTATTTCGTTGCGGCTTCTACTGCTCGTGGGTGGTGGGATTTGGCAATTAGGGGAATGATGGCTAGTGCGTTGATCTCCAGTCCTGTCCAGGCCAGAACTCAGTGGTTGCTGGAAATTGTGATTGTGGTGCCCAAGATGAGGCTGAAGGTTATGATTGGGGTCGCGTAAGGGTTCATTAGTAGAGGAGGGGGTTAAACCATCATTTTCGGGGTATGGGCCCGATAGCTTGATTAGCTGACTCTACTAGAAAATAATATAAGGGAAGTATGGAGAATTTTGATTTCTCTTGTGTGGGTTCAATTCCTACTTTTCTAAGGTCAACAGGAAATGAGAGGGCTGTTATACCTCTATGTTCACTTTATCATAGTGACCCTTTGTAGTTCAGGCACATTTCCTTATGTAAGGAGGTAGGCCTGCATAGCAGATAGGTATGCTGATGTGTCAGAGGCACAGAGCTAGTGTGAGGGGTAGGAAGTTTTTTCATAGTAGGTGCATTAGTTGGTCATATCGGAATCGTGGGTATGAAGCTCGGACCCATAAGAAACCAGAAGATAGTAGGAGGACTTTTGTGGCTAGGATGACGGGGAATAGTTCTGTGGGTGGCCCTAGGGCGCTTGGGTTTAGGAATATGATGGCTGTAAGTGTATTTATTAGCATAATGTTCGCATATTCAGCTAGGAAGAATAAGGCGAAGGGTCCTGCGGCGTATTCAACGTTAAACCCTGAGACTAGCTCAGATTCACCCTCTGTGAGGTCAAAAGGAGCTCGGTTTGTCTCTGCTAGGGTGGATACGTATCATATTATTGCTAGGGGTCATGAGGAGAAAATGAAGTATAGAGGCTCCTGTGCGACGGCAAAGGAGCTGAGTGTGTAGCTTCCGCTTAGTATGATTATTGATAGCAGGATTATGGCCAGTGTCACTTCGTATGAAATGGTCTGTGCTACTGCCCGTAGGGCTCCGATTAGTGCGTATTTTGAGTTCGAGGCTCAGCCTGATCATAGGACTGAGTAGACGGCTAGGCTTGACATGGCTATTAGGAAGAGAACTCCGAGGTTTAGATCTGCTAGGGGAAATGGGAGTGGTAGTGGTGCTCAAGTGGTGAGGGCTAGGACAAGGGCTAGTATTGGTATCAGAATGAATAGAAGTGGGGAAGAGGTAGAGGGTCGGATGGGCTCTTTGGTAAATAGTTTCAGTCCGTCCGCAAATGGTTGAAGTAGGCCAAAAGGCCCGACAACGTTAGGGCCTTTGCGGGATTGTATGTAGCTTAGGATTTTCCGTTCTACTAGGGTTAGGAAGGCTACGGCAATCAGGATTGGGATGATGTATAGGAGGGATATAATGAGGCAGCTTAGTGTTGTTATTTGAATCATGGGTGAAGCTAGGGAGAGGATTTGAACCTCTGGGGAAAGGGCTTAAGCCTTCTGCACTTGCCGGGCTCTGCCACTCTAGCTGGTCCTTTTCTAGGATTGAAAGTGGTGGGGGAAGGCCCTCTTCACGGTTTAGTTGGTTTCACTGCTTAGAGGGGGGGGGCGTGCTTGTGGTATTGGCCCCACTTTCCCGGTCCTTTCGTACTGGGGAGAGTGTGTCATAGATAGAAACCGACCTGGATTGCTCCGGTCTGAACTCAGATCACGTAGGACTGTTGATGGTTTAGTCGGCCTGGGATTGCGTCTGTTTTAACTCCGAGCGTTGAGACTGCTCAGGAGTGGAGTACGTCTCCTGCAGTAATGATCACGCGGATGGGGGATTCTATTGGGATAACTACGCGGTGGTCAACTTCTAGCAGTCGGAAGTGGCTGTTGGGTAAGTCTGGGGTGGGCACTATGTAGGAGTCGAATGATAGGTCTTTGAAGTCTGTGTATTCGTAGCTTCAGTATCATTGGTGGCCGATGGCTTTTAGGGTGAGGTCTGGTTCATCGATTTTGTCCATTATGTAGAGGATTTGTAGGGATGGGAGGGCGAGGAGTACCAGGACGATAGCAGGTAGGATTGTCCAGATCAGCTCTACTTCTTGGGCGTCTACAGCATTGGACGAGAGTTTTTCTGTTAGTATGTGGGCTAAAAGGTAGAGAACTAGGCTGCAGATAGCTAGGGCAACGATTAGGGCGTGGTCGTGGAATTCAACGAGTTCTTCTATGATGGGTGATGAGGCGTCTTGGAATCCTAGTTGGGAGTGGTTGGCCACATGAGATGTACAGGATTTTTACCTGTGATTTAGTCTTGACAAGGCTATGTAATTGGTTTACTAACGTCTCATAAGAAAGAAGCATGAGCGGTGAATGCAGTTGGCTTGAAACCAGCATGTGAGGGTTCGATTCCTTCCTTTCTTGTACTTGGACGAAGGCCGGTTCCTCGAAAGTATGGTATGGGGGAGGGCAGCCGTGGATTCATTCAACGTTTGTGGTAGTTAGTTCTGGTTGTAGGACTTTTCGTTTGGCCGAAAAGGCTTCTCAGATGATGAATATTAGTATGATTACGGCTACTATTGAGATTAGGGAGCCGATGGAGGAAATGGTGTTTCATAGTGTGTAGGCGTCGGGATAGTCCGAGTATCGTCGGGGTATTCCTGCTAGGCCTAGGAAGTGCTGGGGGAAGAACGTTAGGTTTACTCCTGTAAATATTACCCCGAAGTGGGCTTTTGCTCATGTTTGGTGTAGGGTAAACCCAGTGAGTAGTGGGAATCAGTGAGTAAATCCTGCTAGAATGGCAAAGACGGCGCCTATGGATAGGACGTAGTGGAAGTGGGCAACTACGTAGTACGTGTCGTGCAGGGCGATGTCTAGGGAAGAGTTTGCAAGAACGATTCCTGTTAATCCTCCGATGGTAAATAGGAAGATAAATCCTAGAGCTCATAGTATTGGGGGGGTCTCATTTGATTGTTCCTCCGTGCAGGGTGGCTAGTCAGCTAAATACTTTGATTCCGGTAGGGATGGCAATGATTATAGTGGCTGATGTAAAGTAGGCTCGGGTATCAACGTCTATTCCTACTGTAAACATGTGGTGAGCTCAGACGATGAATCCTAGGAAGCCGATGGATAGTATGGCTCAGACTATTCCCATGTAGCCGAAGGGCTCCTTTTTGCCTGAGTAGTACGTGACTACGTGTGAGATGATTCCAAACCCCGGTAGGATCAGAATATAGACTTCTGGGTGTCCGAAGAATCAGAATAGGTGTTGGTACAGGATTGGGTCTCCTCCTCCAGCGGGGTCGAAGAATGTGGTGTTTAGGTTTCAATCAGTTAGTAATATTGTAATACCGGCGGCGAGTACGGGGAGTGATAGAAGGAGTAGGATGGCGGTAATTAGTACGGATCAGACAAATAGTGGGGTTTGGTATTGTGAGAGTGCGGGGGGTTTTATGTTGATGGCTGTGGTGATAAAGTTGATGGCCCCAAGGATGGAGGAGATACCGGCTAAGTGGAGTGAGAAGATAGCCAGGTCTACTGAAGCTCCGGCGTGGGCAAGGTTACCTGCTAGGGGAGGGTAGACAGTTCAGCCTGTGCCGGCGCCAGCTTCTACAGTGGATGAGGCTAGTAGGAGGAGGAATGATGGGGGGAGGAGTCAAAAGCTTATGTTGTTTATTCGCGGGAATGCTATGTCGGGGGCACCGATTATGAGGGGGACTAATCAGTTGCCGAATCCTCCGATCATGATGGGTATGACTATAAAGAAGCTTATTACAAAGGCGTGAGCGGTAACGATTACATTGTAAATTTGGTCGTCGCCTAGGAGAGTTCCTGGTTGTCCTAGTTCTGCGCGGATTAATAGGCTGAGTGCGGTGCCGACTATTCCTGCTCATGCCCCGAAGATGAGGTACAGGGTGCCAATATCCTTATGGTTAGTGGAAAATAGTCATCGGTTGATGAAGGTGACGGGTAAGATGGCTGAGTGTTGAAGCGTTAGGCTGTAGTCCTTTTTACAGAGGTTTAATTCCTCTTCTTATCGGCTCTGTAGTGAAATTCATGTTGAGTTGCAAGCTCATCGATGCGCACTAGGGTGCGTCAGGGTCTTTGTAGGCAGAAGCCAATTGGTTTAGGCATTTAGCTGTTAACTAGAGTTTTGTGGGATCGAAGCCCATCTGTCTAGGGAGGCTTTAGCTTAATTAAAGCGTCTGACTTGCATTCAGAAGATACAGGTTAATATTCTGTAAGTCTTAATGTGCAGAAACTAAGAGGGTTTAACTCTTATTTAAGGCTTTGAAGGCCTTCGGTTTGGGGTGTTATCCTAAGTTTCTAGACAATGGCATGTATTATTGGGGACAGGGGAAGTAAGAGGATTGATAGTGAGGCAAGGACCGCAGTAGGTGTGCTTGGGGCTTTGCTAGTGTATCATTGTTTTATGTGGTTAGAGGAGTTGGGGGGAAGGGTAATTGTTGAGTGGTATGCGAGGCGTAGGTAGAAGAAGAGGCTGAGCAGTGATAGCATGGCAATTGCCATGGCTGCTGGTGTTATTTCCTGTTTAGTTAGTTCTTGGATGATAAGTCACTTTGGTATAAAGCCTGTTAATGGGGGGAGGCCTGCTAGGGATAAAAGTACTAGTATTAGGGTGGCGTTTAGCACTGGGGTTTTTGTTCATGAGGTTGTGATCATGGATAGGTTAAGGGCTTTGATTTTGTTAAGGGCTAGGAATACGGCTGATGTTATGATTGTGTATAGGTAGAAGGTAAGTAAGGCCAATTTGGGGCTGTAAACTAGGATGATGGCGATTCAGCCTAAGTGGGAGATGGACGAGAAGGCTAGGATTTTGCGTGTTTGTGTTTGGTTCAGTCCTATTCAGCCTCCTAGTGCTGTTGAGGCTAGGGCCATGGCGGTGAGTAGAGCTGGGTCAAGGGATTTGGATGTTAGTAGGAGCAGGGTTAGTGGGGGGAATTTTATGAGGGTCGAGAGTAGCAGGGCTGTTATTAGTGGCGATCCTTGTAGTACTTCTGGGAATCAGAAGTGAAATGGCACTAGGCCCAGTTTAATAGCGATTGCTGCTGTCAGTAGTAGACAGGAGGTTGGGTGGTTTATTTGTGTGATGTCTCATTGGCCGGTGACTCAGGCATTGGTTATGCTAGAGAATAGGACCAGGGCGGAAGCAGCTGCTTGGGTTAGGAAGTATTTCGTTGCGGCTTCTACTGCTCGTGGGTGGTGGGATTTGGCAATTAGGGGAATGATGGCTAGTGCGTTGATCTCCAGTCCTGTCCAGGCCAGAACTCAGTGGTTGCTGGAAATTGTGATTGTGGTGCCCAAGATGAGGCTGAAGGTTATGATTGGGGTCGCGTAAGGGTTCATTAGTAGAGGAGGGGGTTAAACCATCATTTTCGGGGTATGGGCCCGATAGCTTGATTAGCTGACTCTACTAGAAAATAATATAAGGGAAGTATGGAGAATTTTGATTTCTCTTGTGTGGGTTCAATTCCTACTTTTCTAAGGTCAACAGGAAATGAGAGGGCTGTTATACCTCTATGTTCACTTTATCATAGTGACCCTTTGTAGTTCAGGCACATTTCCTTATGTAAGGAGGTAGGCCTGCATAGCAGATAGGTATGCTGATGTGTCAGAGGCACAGAGCTAGTGTGAGGGGTAGGAAGTTTTTTCATAGTAGGTGCATTAGTTGGTCATATCGGAATCGTGGGTATGAAGCTCGGACCCATAAGAAACCAGAAGATAGTAGGAGGACTTTTGTGGCTAGGATGACGGGGAATAGTTCTGTGGGTGGCCCTAGGGCGCTTGGGTTTAGGAATATGATGGCTGTAAGTGTATTTATTAGCATAATGTTCGCATATTCAGCTAGGAAGAATAAGGCGAAGGGTCCTGCGGCGTATTCAACGTTAAACCCTGAGACTAGCTCAGATTCACCCTCTGTGAGGTCAAAAGGAGCTCGGTTTGTCTCTGCTAGGGTGGATACGTATCATATTATTGCTAGGGGTCATGAGGAGAAAATGAAGTATAGAGGCTCCTGTGCGATGGCAAAGGAGCTGAGTGTGTAGCTTCCGCTTAGTATGATTATTGATAGCAGGATTATGGCCAGTGTCACTTCGTATGAAATGGTCTGTGCTACTGCCCGTAGGGCTCCGATTAGTGCGTATTTTGAGTTCGAGGCTCAGCCTGATCATAGGACTGAGTAGACGGCTAGGCTTGACATGGCTATTAGGAAGAGAACTCCGAGGTTTAGATCTGCTAGGGGAAATGGGAGTGGTAGTGGTGCTCAAGTGGTGAGGGCTAGGACAAGGGCTAGTATTGGTATCAGAATGAATAGAAGTGGGGAAGAGGTAGAGGGTCGGATGGGCTCTTTGGTAAATAGTTTCAGTCCGTCCGCAAATGGTTGAAGTAGGCCAAAAGGCCCGACAACGTTAGGGCCTTTGCGGGATTGTATGTAGCTTAGGATTTTCCGTTCTGCTAGGGTTAGGAAGGCTACGGCAATCAGGATTGGGATGATGTATAGGAGGGATATAATGAGGCAGCTTAGTGTTGTTATTTGAATCATGGGTGAAGCTAGGGAGAGGATTTGAACCTCTGGGGAAAGGGCTTAAGCCTTCTGCACTTGCCGGGCTCTGCCACTCTAGCTGGTCCTTTTCTAGGATTGAAAGTGGTGGGGGAAGGCCCTCTTCACGGTTTAGTTGGTTTCACTGCTTAGAGGGGGGGGGCGTGCTTGTGGTATTGGCCCCACTTTCCCGGTCCTTTCGTACTGGGGAGAGTGTGTCATAGATAGAAACCGACCTGGATTGCTCCGGTCTGAACTCAGATCACGTAGGACTGTTAATCGTTGAACAAACGAACCCTTAATAGCGGCTGCACCATTAGGATGTCCTGATCCAACATCGAGGTCGTAAACCCCCCTGTCGATATGGGCTCTTGAGGGGGATTGCGCTGTTATCCCTGGGGTAGCTTGGTCCATTAATCAATTATATTGGGTCTGGTCACTGTTAGCACTTTGAGGGGTAGCTCTAGGTAAAGAGGTATGGTCTTGTTTTTGGAGGATTTGTTCTCCTCCAAGGTCGCCCCAACCGAAAAATATCGACCAGGCTCTGCGATGGTAGTGGCCCCAGTGGGGTTGATTGAGGATTCGCGGTGGTCGTTGATTTTTAAGTTCCACAGGGTCTTCTCGTCTTATGTTCACATCCCCGCTTTTGCACGGGGAGATCAATTTCACTGATTATCTGTGAGAGACAGTTAAGACCTCGTTTAGCCATTCATACAAGTCTCGATTTATGGGACAATTGATTGCGCTACCTTTGCACGGTTAGGATACCGCGGCCGTTAAACCTAAGTCACCGGGCAGGCATCACCTTCAATACTTGTTTAATTTGCTGAAGGCTATGTTTTTGGTAAACAGTCGGGCCTTATTAATTTGCCGAGTTCCTTTCACAGATTTTAATCGCTCTTATAGGCGCTCCTGAGTCGGGTTAACAGGGTTAGTTAATACGTGGTCTTGTAGGGGTTTTTGTATCTGTCTAGGTCTGTTAATAATGTTTCTATGTAAGCTTGCGCCGTTAGAGGGGTGTGGCCCTGTACATGAGGGGCCTAGGATGATTCCTAGGATTGTTATGAGGATGGCAGCGGTTTTGGTGATAAGGGGTATGGTTATTGGGGGGGTTTTGGTTGGTGTGATGAAAGAGGTAATGATTATTCCTGCTGTAATGCTGCCTAGGGCGAGTCGGGTTAGGGGGGCGGTGATTAGTGGGTTGTTTTCGTTTATTGATACTATTGGGGGGATTCGGGTTTGTCCAGCTTGGACTAGGATGGTTATGCGGATGCTGTAGGTTGCGGTGAATGCTGTGGCTATAAGGGTTAGGAGTAGGGCTCAAGTATTTAGGTATGATGTGTTTAAGCTTTCGATGATGAGGTCTTTTGAGTAGAATCCGGCTAGGAATGGGGTTCCTATCAGCGCCAGGTTTCCGATGGTTAGGCAGGAAGTAGTGACTGGGAGTATTTTCTGTAGGCCTCCTATCTTTCGGATATCTTGTTCTCCGTTTAGGTTGTGGATGATAGACCCTGAGCATAGGAATAGTATGGCTTTAAAGAAGGCATGGGTTGAGATGTGTAAGAAGGCTAGTTGTGGGAGGTTTAGTCCGATAGTGACTATTATTAGTCCTAGTTGGCTGGATGTTGAGAAAGCAATGATTTTTTTGATGTCATTTTGGGTTAGGGCGCATGTGGCAGCGAATAGGGTTGATAGAGCACCTAGGCATAGGCAGGCAGTTAGGGCTGTCTGGTTGGTGGCTAGCAGGGGGTGCATGCGGATGAGCAGGAAGATTCCGGCTACTACTATGGTACTGGAGTGCAGTAGGGCTGATACTGGGGTGGGGCCTTCTATTGCTGCGGGCAGTCATGGGTGGAGTCCAAATTGGGCGGATTTTCCTGCGGCTGCGAGGATTAATCCTATGAGGGGGAGGATTGGGGTTTGGTGGGGGTGTACGGCTTGTTGGATCTCTCAGGTGTTGAATGTTGAAGCTAGTCATGCTATGCTCAGGATCAGTCCGATGTCTCCGATTCGGTTGTAGATTACGGCTCGTAGGGCGGCGGTGTTGGCATCTGCTCGGCCTTGTCATCAGCCGATGAGAAGGAAGGACATGATTCGTACTCCTTCCCAGCCTACGAATAGGAGGAATATGTTGTTTGCGGTTGTTAGGAGGAGTATGGCGACTAGGAATGTCAGTAGGTAGGTGAAAAATTTTGTTACGTATGGCTCTGAGGCCATGTATCATATGGCGAATTGTAGGATTGATCATGTTACAAATAGGGCGATTGGAAGAAATGTTATTGAGTATTGGTCTATTTTTAGGCTCAGGGGGATTTTAAAGTTTACAATGAATTTTCACTCCCAGTGGCAGGTGACAGATTCTACTCCCGAGTAGATGAATGCGGTTGTAGGGGCTAGGCTAATTAGGAATGTGGTTTTAACAGCGCGGGTGGTGGCTTGTGGGGTGTTTTTAAAGTTTTTAAATAGAAATGGCAGGATGATTGGGGTTAGGAGGATTGTCAGCGTGAGTAGTGTGAGGGAGTTGATTAGTAGTGTGGGGTTCACTCCTTTTACTTGGATTTGCACCAAGATGGGTGGTTCCTAAGACCAGTGGATTGCTGTTATCCTTTAAAAGTAAGGGGGCTGAGGTTTTAGGCTCAGATGTAAGAGTTAGCAGCTCTTGTTGGTTAAACCCTCCCCTCGGCAGGTAAGAAGGTTTGAACTTCTATTCTTAGAATCACAGTCTAATGTTTGGTTTAAACTATACTTGCATGAGGGGATTCCGGAGATCAGTTCGGGTTTGAGGATTAGGAGGAATATTGGGATAATGTGGAGTGTTATGAGCAGGTGTTCTCGCGTGGTTGAGTTTTGCATAGATGTGATGTGGGAGGGGATTGAGCCTCGTTGGGTCATTAGTAGTATGAATAAGGTGTAGGAGGCGGTTAGTAGGGTTGCGATTCCTGTTAGGATGATCGTGAAGGCAGATCAGTTGAATAAGGTGATTATAATGGTTAGCTCTGCTATGAGGTTTGTTGTTGGGGGTAAGGCTATGTTTGTTAGATTGGCCAGCAATCATCAGGTAGCTATGAGTGGTAGGAGAGGTTGTAGGCCTCGTGTGAGTAGTAGAATTCGGCTGTGCGTACGTTCATAGTTTGTGTTGGCTAGGCAGAATAGTATGGAGGAAGTTAGTCCATGGGAAATTATTAGGATCATTGCCCCTGAGAATGATCAGTGGGTTTGGATTATTCCTGCGGCGATAACTAGGCCTATGTGGCTAACGGATGAATAAGCGATTAGTGATTTTAGGTCTGTCTGTCGTAGGCAGATTGAGCTAGTCATTAGGGCGCCTCATAGGGCCAGGGTTAGGAAGGGGTAGTGCAGGAGGTTGGACAGTGGGCCCATAAATAGAGTGACTCGTATAATTCCGTATCCTCCTAGCTTTAGTAGTAGGGCGGCGAGGAGTATTGAGCCTGCGATGGGTGCTTCTACGTGGGCTTTTGGCAGTCAGAGGTGTAGGCCGTATAGTGGGGCTTTTACTATGAATGCTATGAGCAGTGCTAGACCTGATAGTATTCCTGTCCATGAGGTGGATAGGGTTGGGTGGGTTAGTTGTAGGGTTGGCAGGTGCAGGGTGCCAATTTTCACGTATAGGTGTATGATTGTGATTAGCAGGGGTAGAGAGCTTACTGGCGTGTAGAATAGCAGGTAGATGCCAGCGCTTAGGCGTTCTGGTTGGTTCCCCCATCGGGTGATTAAGATTAGGGTGGGAATGAGGGTTGCTTCAAATGAGATGTAAAATAGTGCTAGTTCTGTGGTGGAAAAGGCTAGTAGGATGAATGGCTGGACTGCGACTAAGGTTGAGATAAAGATTCGTTTGCGTTGTAGGGGTTCTTGTTGCAGGTGGTTTTGGCTTGCTATGATTATGAGTGGGAGTAGTCAGCAGGATAGTACTAGGAGGGGGGATGAGATTTGGTCAATTCCTGTTCAGTTGGATAAAAATTTGTAGGGGTAGTAGGTTGGGATTAATCACTGTAGGCTTAGGGCAGCGATTAGGAGGCTGTATAAGGTGGTGTTAGTCCATAGAAATTTTGGTGGAGACAGCAGGGCTGTTGGAAGAAGTATGATTGTGGGTAGGATGATTTTTAGCATTGCAGGAGGTTTAGGTTGTGTAGATGGTCAGAGCCATGTGTGCGGGTGGAGGCTACTAGGATGGCCAGGCCTGTGCCCGCCTCACACGCTGAGAAGGTTAGCATGAGAATTGGTACCATGGTGAATGAGGAGACTTGGTTTTCGATGGATCATATTGATAGGCCTACGAATATCGATAATATTATGCTTTCAAGGCATAGTAGGGCGGATACTAGGTGGGTTCGGTGGAAGGCTAGCCCTAGTCCGCTGAAAATGAAGGCTGAGTAGAAGCTTAAATGTAGGGGCGACATAAGAAAGTTACAGGGTTGGCTGTAATCTGCTGGGTCGAAACCAGCTATCTTTTTGGTTAGACTAACTTTCTGTTATTCTGCTCATTCTAGGCCCCCTTGAATTCACTCGTAGGCCAGTCCGAGTGTTAGGAGAAGGAGGATCACTACAGTTCAGGTGAGGGTCATTAGGGGGGATTGGAGTTGGACGGCTCATGGCAGGGGGAGTAGGAGGGCGATTTCTAGGTCGAATAGGACGAACAGGATGGCTACTGAGGAAGAATCGGACTGAGAATGGTAATCGAGCAGATCCAAGTGGGTCGAATCCACATTCGTACGGTGAGAGTTTCTCTGAGTCGGGGTTTATTTGGGCGAGTCAGAAGTTTAATGCGGTTAGGGCGGCGCTTAGGATTGATGATAGGGCGAATATGAACATGAGTGCGTTCATTGCTCTCCTCTGGGTTTATACCAGATTCTAGAGATTGGAAGTCAATTGTAATTAATATACTAGAAGAGCAAGATCCTCATCAGTAGATGGTTATGTAGAGGAATAGTCAGATGACGTCTACGAAGTGTCAGTATCAGGCTGCTGCCTCGAATCCGAAGTGGTGGTCTGATGTAAAGTGGAACTTGATCAGTCGGAAGAGGCAGACGGTCAGGAAGGAGGATCCGATGATTACGTGGAGTCCGTGGAATCCAGTGGCAACGAAGAAGGTAGATCCGTAGACGCTATCGGCGATTGAGAATGGGGCTTCGTGGTATTCTATTGCTTGTAGGGCTGTGAAGTAGAATCCCAAGAGGATCGTTAGGGTTAGGGCGTGGATGGCATGTTTTCGGTTTCCTTCTGTGATGCTGTGATGGGCTCACGTTACGGTAACGCCTGAGGCTAGTAGGATGGCTGTGTTTAGTAGGGGGACTTCTATCGGGTTGAGTGGTTTAATTCCTGTTGGGGGTCATTGGCCTCCTAGTTCTGGGGTTGGGGCCAGGCTCGAGTGGAAGAACGCTCAGAAGAACCCTAAGAAGAAGAATGCTTCGGATGTGATGAAAAGGATTATGCCGTATCGTAGGCCTTTTTGGACTGTGGGAGTGTGATGGCCTTGGAAGGTGCTTTCTCGTACAATGTCTCGTCATCATTGGAGTATTACTAGGAGTATTGAGATGAGGCCTAGGGTTAGTAGTATGGATGAGTTGTAGTGGAATCACATGATTAATCCTGAGGTTGTGAGTAGGGCGGCGGCTGCCCCGAAGATTGGTCAAGGGCTTGGGTCAACTATGTGGTATGAGTGTGCTTGGTGTGCCATTAGATGTTTTCTTGTAAGTATAGACTTAGAAGGAGCACGAAGACGTAGGCCTGGATTATGGCTACTGCTACTTCTAGGATGGTTAGGAGTAGTAGGATGATTATTGTTAGGATGGATACTGCAGGAAGGGTGGGTATTAATGCAATGGAGGCTGTAGAGATGAGTTGGATGAGTAAGTGTCCTGCTGTAAGGTTGGCTGTAAGGCGGACTCCGAGGGCTAGGGGGCGGATTAGTAGGCTGGTTGTTTCGATCAGGATTAGTGCGGGGATTAGGGGTGTAGGGGTACCTTCGGGTAATAGGTGGGCTAAAGAGGCTGATGGTTGGTTTCGTAGGCCTGTTAGTAGTGTGGCGAGCCATAGTGGGAAGGCTAGGGCTATGTTCATAGATAGTTGGGTGGTTGGGGTGAATGTATATGGAAGGAGGCCTAGAAGGTTGATTGTAAGAAGTATGATTATTAGGGATGTAAATATTATGGCTCATTTGTGGCCATTTTTGTTGAGTGGGACTATTAGTTGTTTTGTGATTAGGTGAAGGAGTCATGTTTGGATAGTAGAAAGGCGGTTGTTGATTCATCGGTTGTTTGGGGACGGGAATAGTAGGGCTGGGAAGAGTAGGGATAGTAGGATTAAGGGGATGCCAAATAGATTGGGGCTGGAAAATTGGTCAAAGAAGCTTAGGTTCATGGTCAGGATCATGGTGTGGGTTTGGTAGTGAGGGAGGTCTTATTTGATGGGGGGTTGGTTGTGGTGAAGGCTAGTAGTTTTGGTTGGATGAGGAGTGCTAGGGTTAATCAGGTTATAATTATGATTGAAAATCATGGTGCGGGGTTAAGCTGTGGCATATCATTAAGGAGGGGGAAGTCCCTCTTTGGCTAGCTTAAAAGGCTAGTGCTGTTGCATAGCTTCTTAATGATTAGGATGATGATAGAAGGGACGATCAGGCCTCGAAATGTGGGAGTGGGGTTGATTCTACTACAATGGGTATGTAGCTGTGATTAGCCCCGCAAATTTCTGAGCATTGTCCATAAAAAATCCCAGGCCGGGTGGTAATGAATGAAGTTTGGTTTAGTCGGCCTGGGATTGCGTCTGTTTTAACTCCGAGCGTTGGGACTGCTCAGGAGTGGAGTACGTCTCCTGCAGTAATGATCACGCGGATGGGGGATTCTATTGGGATAACTACGCGGTGGTCAACTTCTAGCAGTCGGAAGTGGCCGTTGGGTAAGTCTGGGGTGGGCACTATGTAGGAGTCGAATGATAGGTCTTTGAAGTCTGTGTATTCGTAGCTTCAGTATCATTGGTGGCCGATGGCTTTTAGGGTGAGGTCTGGTTCATCGATTTTGTCCATTATGTAGAGGATTTGTAGGGATGGGAGGGCGAGGAGTACCAGGACGATAGCAGGTAGGATTGTCCAGATCAGCTCTACTTCTTGGGCGTCTACAGCATTGGACGAGAGTTTTTCTGTTAGTATGTGGGCTAAAAGGTAGAGAACTAGGCTGCAGATAGCTAGGGCAACGATTAGGGCGTGGTCGTGGAATTCAACGAGTTCTTCTATGATGGGTGATGAGGCGTCTTGGAATCCTAGTTGGGAGTGGTTGGCCACATGAGATGTACAGGATTTTTACCTGTGATTTAGTCTTGACAAGGCTATGTAATTGGTTTACTAACGTCTCATAAGAAAGAAGCATGAGCGGTGAATGCAGTTGGCTTGAAACCAGCATGTGAGGGTTCGATTCCTTCCTTTCTTGTACTTGGACGAAGGCCGGTTCCTCGAAAGTATGGTATGGGGGAGGGCAGCCGTGGATTCATTCAACGTTTGTGGTAGTTAGTTCTGGTTGTAGGACTTTTCGTTTGGCCGAAAAGGCTTCTCAGATGATGAATATTAGTATGATTACGGCTACTATTGAGATTAGGGAGCCGATGGAGGAAATGGTGTTTCATAGTGTGTAGGCGTCGGGATAGTCCGAGTATCGTCGGGGTATTCCTGCTAGGCCTAGGAAGTGCTGGGGGAAGAACATTAGGTTTACTCCTGTAAATATTACCCCGAAGTGGGCTTTTGCTCATGTTTGGTGTAGGGTAAACCCAGTGAGTAGTGGGAATCAGTGAGTAAATCCTGCTAGAATGGCAAAGACGGCGCCTATGGATAGGACGTAGTGGAAGTGGGCAACTACGTAGTACGTGTCGTGCAGGGCGATGTCTAGGGAAGAGTTTGCAAGAACGATTCCTGTTAATCCTCCGATGGTAAATAGGAAGATAAATCCTAGAGCTCATAGTATTGGGGGGGTCTCATTTGATTGTTCCTCCGTGCAGGGTGGCTAGTCAGCTAAATACTTTGATTCCGGTAGGGATGGCAATGATTATAGTGGCTGATGTAAAGTAGGCTCGGGTATCAACGTCTATTCCTACTGTAAACATGTGGTGAGCTCAGACGATGAATCCTAGGAAGCCGATGGATAGTATGGCTCAGACTATTCCCATGTAGCCGAAGGGCTCCTTTTTGCCTGAGTAGTACGTGACTACGTGTGAGATGATTCCAAACCCCGGTAGGATCAGAATATAGACTTCTGGGTGTCCGAAGAATCAGAATAGGTGTTGGTACAGGATTGGGTCTCCTCCTCCAGCGGGGTCGAAGAATGTGGTGTTTAGGTTTCAATCAGTTAGTAATATTGTAATACCGGCGGCGAGTACGGGGAGTGATAGAAGGAGTAGGATGGCGGTAATTAGTACGGATCAGACAAATAGTGGGGTTTGGTATTGTGAGAGTGCGGGGGGTTTTATGTTGATGGCTGTGGTGATAAAGTTGATGGCCCCAAGGATGGAGGAGATACCGGCTAAGTGGAGTGAGAAGATAGCCAGGTCTACTGAAGCTCCGGCGTGGGCAAGGTTACCTGCTAGGGGAGGGTAGACAGTTCAGCCTGTGCCGGCGCCAGCTTCTACAGTGGATGAGGCTAGTAGGAGGAGGAATGATGGGGGGAGGAGTCAAAAGCTTATGTTGTTTATTCGCGGGAATGCTATGTCGGGGGCACCGATTATGAGGGGGACTAATCAGTTGCCGAATCCTCCGATCATGATGGGTATGACTATAAAGAAGCTTATTACAAAGGCGTGAGCGGTAACGATTACATTGTAAATTTGGTCGTCGCCTAGGAGAGTTCCTGGTTGTCCTAGTTCTGCGCGGATTAATAGGCTGAGTGCGGTGCCGACTATTCCTGCTCATGCCCCGAAGATGAGGTACAGGGTGCCAATATCCTTATGGTTAGTGGAAAATAGTCATCGGTTGATGAAGGTGACGGGTAAGATGGCTGAGTGTTGAAGCGTTAGGCTGTAGTCCTTTTTACAGAGGTTTAATTCCTCTTCTTATCGGCTCTGTAGTGAAATTCATGTTGAGTTGCAAGCTCATCGATGCGCACTAGGGTGCGTCAGGGTCTTTGTAGGCAGAAGCCAATTGGTTTAGGCATTTAGCTGTTAACTAGAGTTTTGTGGGATCGAAGCCCATCTGTCTAGGGAGGCTTTAGCTTAATTAAAGCGTCTGACTTGCATTCAGAAGATACAGGTTAATATTCTGTAAGTCTTAATGTGCAGAAACTAAGAGGGTTTAACTCTTATTTAAGGCTTTGAAGGCCTTCGGTTTGGGGTGTTATCCTAAGTTTCTAGACAATGGCATGTATTATTGGGGACAGGGGAAGTAAGAGGATTGATAGTGAGGCAAGGACCGCAGTAGGTGTGCTTGGGGCTTTGCTAGTGTATCATTGTTTTATGTGGTTAGAGGAGTTGGGGGGAAGGGTAATTGTTGAGTGGTATGCGAGGCGTAGGTAGAAGAAGAGGCTGAGCAGTGATAGCATGGCAATTGCCATGGCTGCTGGTGTTATTTCCTGTTTAGTTAGTTCTTGGATGATAAGTCACTTTGGTATAAAGCCTGTTAATGGGGGGAGGCCTGCTAGGGATAAAAGTACTAGTATTAGGGTGGCGTTTAGCACTGGGGTTTTTGTTCATGAGGTTGTGATCATGGATAGGTTAAGGGCTTTGATTTTGTTAAGGGCTAGGAATACGGCTGATGTTATGATTGTGTATAGGTAGAAGGTAAGTAAGGCCAATTTGGGGCTGTAAACTAGGATGATGGCGATTCAGCCTAAGTGGGAGATGGACGAGAAGGCTAGGATTTTGCGTGTTTGTGTTTGGTTCAGTCCTATTCAGCCTCCTAGTGCTGTTGAGGCTAGGGCCATGGCGGTGAGTAGAGCTGGGTCAAGGGATTTGGATGTTAGTAGGAGCAGGGTTAGTGGGGGGAATTTTATGAGGGTCGAGAGTAGCAGGGCTGTTATTAGTGGCGATCCTTGTAGTACTTCTGGGAATCAGAAGTGAAATGGCACTAGGCCCAGTTTAATAGCGATTGCTGCTGTCAGTAGTAGACAGGAGGTTGGGTGGTTTATTTGTGTGATGTCTCATTGGCCGGTGACTCAGGCATTGGTTATGCTAGAGAATAGGACCAGGGCGGAAGCAGCTGCTTGGGTTAGGAAGTATTTCGTTGCGGCTTCTACTGCTCGTGGGTGGTGGGATTTGGCAATTAGGGGAATGATGGCTAGTGCGTTGATCTCCAGTCCTGTCCAGGCCAGAACTCAGTGGTTGCTGGAAATTGTGATTGTGGTGCCCAAGATGAGGCTGAAGGTTATGATTGGGGTCGCGTAAGGGTTCATTAGTAGAGGAGGGGGTTAAACCATCATTTTCGGGGTATGGGCCCGATAGCTTGATTAGCTGACTCTACTAGAAAATAATATAAGGGAAGTATGGAGAATTTTGATTTCTCTTGTGTGGGTTCAATTCCTACTTTTCTAAGGTCAACAGGAAATGAGAGGGCTGTTATACCTCTATGTTCACTTTATCATAGTGACCCTTTGTAGTTCAGGCACATTTCCTTATGTAAGGAGGTAGGCCTGCATAGCAGATAGGTATGCTGATGTGTCAGAGGCACAGAGCTAGTGTGAGGGGTAGGAAGTTTTTTCATAGTAGGTGCATTAGTTGGTCATATCGGAATCGTGGGTATGAAGCTCGGACCCATAAGAAACCAGAAGATAGTAGGAGGACTTTTGTGGCTAGGATGACGGGGAATAGTTCTGTGGGTGGCCCTAGGGCG
Organism: Anser brachyrhynchus; assembly: GCF_964034855.1. Lineage (NCBI taxonomy): Eukaryota > Metazoa > Chordata > Aves > Anseriformes > Anatidae > Anser > Anser brachyrhynchus. The sequence goes on along the minus strand of NC_137696.1, from coordinate 15,622,539 downwards.
CTTGGGTTTAGGAATATGATGGCTGTAAGTGTATTTATTAGCATAATGTTCGCATATTCAGCTAGGAAGAATAAGGCGAAGGGTCCTGCGGCGTATTCAACGTTAAACCCTGAGACTAGCTCAGATTCACCCTCTGTGAGGTCAAAAGGAGCTCGGTTTGTCTCTGCTAGGGTGGATACGTATCATATTATTGCTAGGGGTCATGAGGAGAAAATGAAGTATAGAGGCTCCTGTGCGATGGCAAAGGAGCTGAGTGTGTAGCTTCCGCTTAGTATGATTATTGATAGCAGGATTATGGCCAGTGTCACTTCGTATGAAATGGTCTGTGCTACTGCCCGTAGGGCTCCGATTAGTGCGTATTTTGAGTTCGAGGCTCAGCCTGATCATAGGACTGAGTAGACGGCTAGGCTTGACATGGCTATTAGGAAGAGAACTCCGAGGTTTAGATCTGCTAGGGGAAATGGGAGTGGTAGTGGTGCTCAAGTGGTGAGGGCTAGGACAAGGGCTAGTATTGGTATCAGAATGAATAGAAGTGGGGAAGAGGTAGAGGGTCGGATGGGCTCTTTGGTAAATAGTTTCAGTCCGTCCGCAAATGGTTGAAGTAGGCCAAAAGGCCCGACAACGTTAGGGCCTTTGCGGGATTGTATGTAGCTTAGGATTTTCCGTTCTGCTAGGGTTAGGAAGGCTACGGCAATCAGGATTGGGATGATGTATAGGAGGGATATAATGAGGCAGCTTAGTGTTGTTATTTGAATCATGGGTGAAGCTAGGGAGAGGATTTGAACCTCTGGGGAAAGGGCTTAAGCCTTCTGCACTTGCCGGGCTCTGCCACTCTAGCTGGTCCTTTTCTAGGATTGAAAGTGGTGGGGGAAGGCCCTCTTCACGGTTTAGTTGGTTTCACTGCTTAGAGGGGGGGGGCGTGCTTGTGGTATTGGCCCCACTTTCCCGGTCCTTTCGTACTGGGGAGAGTGTGTCATAGATAGAAACCGACCTGGATTGCTCCGGTCTGAACTCAGATCACGTAGGACTGTTAATCGTTGAACAAACGAACCCTTAATAGCGGCTGCACCATTAGGATGTCCTGATCCAACATCGAGGTCGTAAACCCCCCTGTCGATATGGGCTCTTGAGGGGGATTGCGCTGTTATCCCTGGGGTAGCTTGGTCCATTAATCAATTATATTGGGTCTGGTCACTGTTAGCACTTTGAGGGGTAGCTCTAGGTAAAGAGGTATGGTCTTGTTTTTGGAGGATTTGTTCTCCTCCAAGGTCGCCCCAACCGAAAAATATCGACCAGGCTCTGCGATGGTAGTGGCCCCAGTGGGGTTGATTGAGGATTCGCGGTGGTCGTTGATTTTTAAGTTCCACAGGGTCTTCTCGTCTTATGTTCACATCCCCGCTTTTGCACGGGGAGATCAATTTCACTGATTATCTGTGAGAGACAGTTAAGACCTCGTTTAGCCATTCATACAAGTCTCGATTTATGGGACAATTGATTGCGCTACCTTTGCACGGTTAGGATACCGCGGCCGTTAAACCTAAGTCACCGGGCAGGCATCACCTTCAATACTTGTTTAATTTGCTGAAGGCTATGTTTTTGGTAAACAGTCGGGCCTTATTAATTTGCCGAGTTCCTTTCACAGATTTTAATCGCTCTTATAGGCGCTCCTGAGTCGGGTTAACAGGGTTAGTTAATACGTGGTCTTGTAGGGGTTTTTGTATCTGTCTAGGTCTGTTAATAATGTTTCTATGTAAGCTTGCGCCGTTAGAGGGGTGTGGCCCTGTACATGAGGGGCCTAGGATGATTCCTAGGATTGTTATGAGGATGGCAGCGGTTTTGGTGATAAGGGGTATGGTTATTGGGGGGGTTTTGGTTGGTGTGATGAAAGAGGTAATGATTATTCCTGCTGTAATGCTGCCTAGGGCGAGTCGGGTTAGGGGGGCGGTGATTAGTGGGTTGTTTTCGTTTATTGATACTATTGGGGGGATTCGGGTTTGTCCAGCTTGGACTAGGATGGTTATGCGGATGCTGTAGGTTGCGGTGAATGCTGTGGCTATAAGGGTTAGGAGTAGGGCTCAAGTATTTAGGTATGATGTGTTTAAGCTTTCGATGATGAGGTCTTTTGAGTAGAATCCGGCTAGGAATGGGGTTCCTATCAGCGCCAGGTTTCCGATGGTTAGGCAGGAAGTAGTGACTGGGAGTATTTTCTGTAGGCCTCCTATCTTTCGGATATCTTGTTCTCCGTTTAGGTTGTGGATGATAGACCCTGAGCATAGGAATAGTATGGCTTTAAAGAAGGCATGGGTTGAGATGTGTAAGAAGGCTAGTTGTGGGAGGTTTAGTCCGATAGTGACTATTATTAGTCCTAGTTGGCTGGATGTTGAGAAAGCAATGATTTTTTTGATGTCATTTTGGGTTAGGGCGCATGTGGCAGCGAATAGGGTTGATAGAGCACCTAGGCATAGGCAGGCAGTTAGGGCTGTCTGGTTGGTGGCTAGCAGGGGGTGCATGCGGATGAGCAGGAAGATTCCGGCTACTACTATGGTACTGGAGTGCAGTAGGGCTGATACTGGGGTGGGGCCTTCTATTGCTGCGGGCAGTCATGGGTGGAGTCCAAATTGGGCGGATTTTCCTGCGGCTGCGAGGATTAATCCTATGAGGGGGAGGATTGGGGTTTGGTGGGGGTGTACGGCTTGTTGGATCTCTCAGGTGTTGAATGTTGAAGCTAGTCATGCTATGCTCAGGATCAGTCCGATGTCTCCGATTCGGTTGTAGATTACGGCTCGTAGGGCGGCGGTGTTGGCATCTGCTCGGCCTTGTCATCAGCCGATGAGAAGGAAGGACATGATTCGTACTCCTTCCCAGCCTACGAATAGGAGGAATATGTTGTTTGCGGTTGTTAGGAGGAGTATGGCGACTAGGAATGTCAGTAGGTAGGTGAAAAATTTTGTTACGTATGGCTCTGAGGCCATGTATCATATGGCGAATTGTAGGATTGATCATGTTACAAATAGGGCGATTGGAAGAAATGTTATTGAGTATTGGTCTATTTTTAGGCTCAGGGGGATTTTAAAGTTTACAATGAATTTTCACTCCCAGTGGCAGGTGACAGATTCTACTCCCGAGTAGATGAATGCGGTTGTAGGGGCTAGGCTAATTAGGAATGCGGTTTTAACAGCGCGGGTGGTGGCTTGTGGGGTGTTTTTAAAGTTTTTAAATAGAAATGGCAGGATGATTGGGGTTAGGAGGATTGTCAGCGTGAGTAGTGTGAGGGAGTTGATTAGTAGTGTGGGGTTCACTACTTTTACTTGGATTTGCACCAAGATGGGTGGTTCCTAAGACCAGTGGATTGCTGTTATCCTTTAAAAGTAAGGGGGCTGAGGTTTTAGGCTCAGATGTAAGAGTTAGCAGCTCTTGTTGGTTAAACCCTCCCCTCGGCAGGTAAGAAGGTTTGAACTTCTATTCTTAGAATCACAGTCTAATGTTTGGTTTAAACTATACTTGCATGAGGGGATTCCGGAGATCAGTTCGGGTTTGAGGATTAGGAGGAATATTGGGATAATGTGGAGTGTTATGAGCAGGTGTTCTCGCGTGGTTGAGTTTTGCATAGATGTGATGTGGGAGGGGATTGAGCCTCGTTGGGTCATTAGTAGTATGAATAAGGTGTAGGAGGCGGTTAGTAGGGTTGCGATTCCTGTTAGGATGATCGTGAAGGCAGATCAGTTGAATAAGGTGATTATAATGGTTAGCTCTGCTATGAGGTTTGTTGTTGGGGGTAAGGCTATGTTTGTTAGATTGGCCAGCAATCATCAGGTAGCTATGAGTGGTAGGAGAGGTTGTAGGCCTCGTGTGAGTAGTAGAATTCGGCTGTGCGTACGTTCATAGTTTGTGTTGGCTAGGCAGAATAGTATGGAGGAAGTTAGTCCATGGGAAATTATTAGGATCATTGCCCCTGAGAATGATCAGTGGGTTTGGATTATTCCTGCGGCGATAACTAGGCCTATGTGGCTAACGGATGAATAAGCGATTAGTGATTTTAGGTCTGTCTGTCGTAGGCAGATTGAGCTAGTCATTAGGGCGCCTCATAGGGCCAGGGTTAGGAAGGGGTAGTGCAGGAGGTTGGACAGTGGGCCCATAAATAGAGTGACTCGTATAATTCCGTATCCTCCTAGCTTTAGTAGTAGGGCGGCGAGGAGTATTGAGCCTGCGATGGGTGCTTCTACGTGGGCTTTTGGCAGTCAGAGGTGTAGGCCGTATAGTGGGGCTTTTACTATGAATGCTATGAGCAGTGCTAGACCTGATAGTATTCCTGTCCATGAGGTGGATAGGGTTGGGTGGGTTAGTTGTAGGGTTGGCAGGTGCAGGGTGCCAATTTTCACGTATAGGTGTATGATTGTGATTAGCAGGGGTAGAGAGCTTACTGGCGTGTAGAATAGCAGGTAGATGCCAGCGCTTAGGCGTTCTGGTTGGTTCCCCCATCGGGTGTTTAAGATTAGGGTGGGAATGAGGGTTGCTTCAAATGAGATGTAAAATAGTGCTAGTTCTGTGGTGGAAAAGGCTAGTAGAATGAATGGCTGGACTGCGACTAAGGTTGAGATAAAGATTCGTTTGCGTTGTAGGGGTTCTTGTTGCAGGTGGTTTTGGCTTGCTATGATTATGAGTGGGAGTAGTCAGCAGGATAGTACTAGGAGGGGGGATGAGATTTGGTCAATTCCTGTTCAGTTGGATAAAAATTTGTAGGGGTAGTAGGTTGGGATTAATCACTGTAGGCTTAGGGCAGCGATTAGGAGGCTGTATAAGGTGGTGTTAGTCCATAGAAATTTTGGTGGAGACAGCAGGGCTGTTGGAAGAAGTATGATTGTGGGTAGGATGATTTTTAGCATTGCAGGAGGTTTAGGTTGTGTAGATGGTCGGAGCCATGTGTGCGGGTGGAGGCTACTAGGATGGCCAGGCCTGTGCCCGCCTCACACGCTGAGAAGGTTAGCATGAGAATTGGTACCATGGTGAATGAGGAGACTTGGTTTTCGATGGATCATATTGATAGGCCTACGAATATCGATAATATTATGCTTTCAAGGCATAGTAGGGCGGATACTAGGTGGGTTCGGTGGAAGGCTAGCCCTAGTCCGCTGAAAATGAAGGCTGAGTAGAAGCTTAAATGTAGGGGCGACATAAGAAAGTTACAGGGTTGGCTGTAATCTGCTGGGTCGAAACCAGCTATCTTTTTGGTTAGACTAACTTTCTGTTATTCTGCTCATTCTAGGCCCCCTTGAATTCACTCGTAGGCCAGTCCGAGTGTTAGGAGAAGGAGGATCACTACAGTTCAGGTGAGGGTCATTAGGGGGGATTGGAGTTGGACGGCTCATGGCAGGGGGAGTAGGAGGGCGATTTCTAGGTCGAATAGGACGAACAGGATGGCTACTGAGGAAGAATCGGACTGAGAATGGTAATCGAGCAGATCCAAGTGGGTCGAATCCACATTCGTACGGTGAGAGTTTCTCTGAGTCGGGGTTTATTTGGGCGAGTCAGAAGTTTAATGCGGTTAGGGCGGCGCTTAGGATTGATGATAGGGCGAATATGAACATGAGTGCGTTCATTGCTCTCCTCTGGGTTTATACCAGATTCTAGAGATTGGAAGTCAATTGTAATTAATATACTAGAAGAGCAAGATCCTCATCAGTAGATAGTTATGTAGAGGAATAGTCAGATGACGTCTACGAAGTGTCAGTATCAGGCTGCTGCCTCGAATCCGAAGTGGTGGTCTGATGTAAAGTGGAACTTGATCAGTCGGAAGAGGCAGACGGTCAGGAAGGAGGATCCGATGATTACGTGGAGTCCGTGGAATCCAGTGGCAACGAAGAAGGTAGATCCGTAGACGCTATCGGCGATTGAGAATGGGGCTTCGTGGTATTCTATTGCTTGTAGGGCTGTGAAGTAGAATCCCAAGAGGATCGTTAGGGTTAGGGCGTGGATGGCATGTTTTCGGTTTCCTTCTGTGATGCTGTGATGGGCTCACGTTACGGTAACGCCTGAGGCTAGTAGGATGGCTGTGTTTAATAGGGGGACTTCTATCGGGTTGAGTGGTTTAATTCCTGTTGGGGGTCATTGGCCTCCTAGTTCTGGGGTTGGGGCCAGGCTCGAGTGGAAGAACGCTCAGAAGAACCCTAAGAAGAAGAATGCTTCGGATGTGATGAAAAGGATTATGCCGTATCGTAGGCCTTTTTGGACTGTGGGAGTGTGATGGCCTTGGAAGGTGCTTTCTCGTACAATGTCTCGTCATCATTGGAGTATTACTAGGAGTATTGAGATGAGGCCTAGGGTTAGTAGTATGGATGAGTTGTAGTGGAATCACATGATTAATCCTGAGGTTGTGAGTAGGGCGGCGGCTGCCCCGAAGATTGGTCAAGGGCTTGGGTCAACTATGTGGTATGAGTGTGCTTGGTGTGCCATTAGATGTTTTCTTGTAAGTATAGGCTTAGAAGGAGCACGAAGACGTAGGCCTGGATTATGGCTACTGCTACTTCTAGGATGGTTAGGAGTAGTAGGATGATTATTGTTAGGATGGATACTGCAGGAAGGGTGGGTATTAATGCAATGGAGGCTGTAGAGATGAGTTGGATGAGTAAGTGTCCTGCTGTAAGGTTGGCTGTAAGGCGGACTCCGAGGGCTAGGGGGCGGATTAGTAGGCTGGTTGTTTCGATCAGGATTAGTGCGGGGATCAGGGGTGTAGGGGTACCTTCGGGTAATAGGTGGGCTAAAGAGGCTGATGGTTGGTTTCGTAGGCCTGTTAGTAGTGTGGCGAGCCATAGTGGGAAGGCTAGGGCTATGTTCATAGATAGTTGGGTGGTTGGGGTGAATGTATATGGAAGGAGGCCTAGAAGGTTGATTGTAAGAAGTATGATTATTAGGGATGTAAATATTATGGCTCATTTGTGGCCATTTTTGTTGAGTGGGACTATTAGTTGTTTTGTGATTAGGTGAAGGAGTCATGTTTGGATAGTAGAAAGGCGGTTGTTGATTCATCGGTTGTTTGGGGACGGGAATAGTAGGGCTGGGAAGAGTAGGGATAGTAGGATTAAGGGGATGCCAAATAGATTGGGGCTGGAAAATTGGTCAAAGAAGCTTAGGTTCATGGTCAGGATCATGGTGTGGGTTTGGTAGTGAGGGAGGTCTTATTTGATGGGGGGTTGGTTGTGGTGAAGGCTAGTAGTTTTGGTTGGATGAGGAGTGCTAGGGTTAATCAGGTTATAATTATGATTGAAAATCATGGTGCGGGGTTAAGCTGTGGCATATCATTAAGGAGGGGGAAGTCCCTCTTTGGCTAGCTTAAAAGGCTAGTGCTGTTGCATAGCTTCTTAATGATTAGGATGATGATAGAAGGGACGATCAGGCCTCGCAATGTGGGAGTGGGGTTGATTCTACTACAATGGGTATGTAGCTGTGATTAGCCCCGCAAATTTCTGAGCATTGTCCGTAAAAAATCCCAGGCCGGGTGGTAATGAATGAAGTTTGGTTTAGTCGGCCTGGGATTGCGTCTGTTTTAACTCCGAGCGTTGGGACTGCTCAGGAGTGGAGTACGTCTCCTGCAGTAATGATCACGCGGATGGGGGATTCTATTGGGATAACTACGCGGTGGTCAACTTCTAGCAGTCAGAAGTGGCCGTTGGGTAAGTCTGGGGTGGGCACTATGTAGGAGTTGAATGATAGGTCTTTGAAGTCTGTGTATTCGTAGCTTCAGTATCATTGGTGGTCGATGGCTTTTAGGGTGAGGTCTGGTTCATCGATTTTGTCCATTATGTAGAGGATTTGTAGGGATGGGAGGGCGAGGAGTACCAGGACGATAGCAGGTAGGATTGTCCAGATCAGCTCTACTTCTTGGGCGTCTACAGCATTGGACGAGAGTTTTTCTGTTAGTATGTGGGCTAAAAGGTAGAGAACTAGGCTGCAGATAGCTAGGGCAACGATTAGGGCGTGGTCGTGGAATTCAACGAGTTCTTCTATGATGGGTGATGAGGCGTCTTGGAATCCTAGTTGGGAGTGGTTGGCCACATGAGATGTACAGGATTTTTACCTGTGATTTAGTCTTGACAAGGCTATGTAATTGGTTTACTAACGTCTCATAAGAAAGAAGCATGAGCGGTGAATGCAGTTGGCTTGAAACCAGCATGTTAAGGTTCGATTCCTTCCTTTCTTGTACTTGGACGAAGGCCGGTTCCTCGAAAGTATGGTATGGGGGAGGGCAGCCGTGGATTCATTCAACGTTTGTGGTAGTTAGTTCTGGTTGTAGGACTTTTCGTTTGGCCGAAAAGGCTTCTCAGATGATGAATATTAGTATGATTACGGCTACTATTGAGATTAGGGAGCCGATGGAGGAAATGGTGTTTCATAGTGTGTAGGCGTCGGGATAGTCCGAGTATCGTCGGGGTATTCCTGCTAGGCCTAGGAAGTGCTGGGGGAAGAACGTTAGGTTTACTCCTGTAAATATTACCCCGAAGTGGGCTTTTGCTCATGTTTGGTGTAGGGTAAACCCAGTGAGTAGTGGGAATCAGTGAGTAAATCCTGCTAGAATGGCAAAGACGGCGCCTATGGATAGGACGTAGTGGAAGTGGGCAACTACGTAGTACGTGTCGTGCAGGGCGATGTCTAGGGAAGAGTTTGCAAGAACGATTCCTGTTAATCCTCCGATGGTAAATAGGAAGATAAATCCTAGAGCTCATAGTATTGGGGGGGTCTCATTTGATTGTTCCTCCGTGCAGGGTGGCTAGTCAGCTAAATACTTTGATTCCGGTAGGGATGGCAATGATTATAGTGGCTGATGTAAAGTAGGCTTGGGTATCAACGTCTATTCCTACTGTAAACATGTGGTGAGCTCAGACGATGAATCCTAGGAAGCCGATGGATAGTATGGCTCAGACTATTCCCATGTAGCCGAAGGGCTCCTTTTTGCCTGAGTAGTACGTGACTACGTGTGAGATGATTCCGAACCCCGGTAGGATCAGAATATAGACTTCTGGGTGTCCGAAGAATCAGAATAGGTGTTGGTACAGGATTGGGTCTCCTCCTCCAGCGGGGTCGAAGAATGTGGTGTTTAGGTTTCGATCAGTTAGTAATATTGTAATACCGGCGGCGAGTACGGGGAGTGATAGAAGGAGTAGGATGGCGGTAATTAGTACGGATCAGACAAATAGTGGGGTTTGGTATTGTGAGAGTGCGGGGGGTTTTATGTTGATGGCTGTGGTGATAAAGTTGATGGCCCCAAGGATGGAGGAGATACCGGCTAAGTGGAGTGAGAAGATAGCCAAGTCTACTGAAGCTCCGGCGTGGGCAAGGTCACCTGCTAGGGGAGGGTAGACAGTTCAGCCTGTGCCGGCGCCAGCTTCTACAGTGGATGAGGCTAGTAGGAGGAGGAATGATGGGGGGAGGAGTCAAAAGCTTATGTTGTTTATTCGCGGGAATGCTATGTCGGGGGCACCGATTATGAGGGGGACTAATCAGTTGCCGAATCCTCCGATCATGATGGGTATGACTATAAAGAAGCTTATTACAAAGGCGTGAGCGGTAACGATTACATTGTAAATTTGGTCGTCGCCTAGGAGAGTTCCTGGTTGTCCTAGTTCTGCGCGGATTAATAGGCTGAGTGCGGTGCCGACTATTCCTGCTCATGCCCCGAAGATGAGGTACAGGGTGCCAATATCCTTATGGTTAGTGGAAAATAGTCATCGGTTGATGAAGGTGACGGGTAAGATGGCTGAGTGTTGAAGCGTTAGGCTGTAGTCCTTTTTACAGAGGTTTAATTCCTCTTCTTATCGGCTCTGTAGTGAAATTCATGTTGAGTTGCAAGCTCATCGATGCGCACTAGGGTGCGTCAGGGTCTTTGTAGGCAGAAGCCAATTGGTTTAGGCATTTAGCTGTTAACTAGAGTTTTGTGGGATCGAAGCCCATCTGTCTAGGGAGGCTTTAGCTTAATTAAAGCGTCTGACTTGCATTCAGAAGATACAGGTTAATATTCTGTAAGTCTTAATGTGCAGAAACTAAGAGGGTTTAACTCTTATTTAAGGCTTTGAAGGCCTTCGGTTTGGGGTGTTATCCTAAGTTTCTAGACAATGGCATGTATTATTGGGGACAGGGGAAGTAAGAGGATTGATAGTGAGGCAAGGACCGCAGTAGGTGTGCTTGGGGCTTTGCTAGTGTATCATTGTTTTATGTGGTTAGAGGAGTTGGGGGGAAGGGTAATTGTTGAGTGGTATGCGAGGCGTAGGTAGAAGAAGAGGCTGAGCAGTGATAGCATGGCAATTGCCATGGCTGCTGGTGTTATTTCCTGTTTAGTTAGTTCTTGGATGATAAGTCACTTTGGTATAAAGCCTGTTAATGGGGGGAGGCCTGCTAGGGATAAAAGTACTAGTATTAGGGTGGCGTTTAGCACTGGGGTTTTTGTTCATGAGGTTGTGATCATGGATAGGTTAAGGGCTTTGATTTTGTTAAGGGCTAGGAATACGGCTGATGTTATGATTGTGTATAGGTAGAAGGTAAGTAAGGCCAATTTGGGGCTGTAAACTAGGATGATGGCGATTCAGCCTAAGTGGGAGATGGACGAGAAGGCTAGGATTTTGCGTGTTTGTGTTTGGTTCAGTCCTATTCAGCCTCCTAGTGCTGTTGAGGCTAGGGCCATGGCGGTGAGTAGAGCTGGGTCGAGGGATTTGGATGTTAGTAGGAGCAGGGTTAGTGGGGGGAATTTTATGAGGGTCGAGAGTAGCAGGGCTGTTATTAGTGGCGATCCTTGTAGTACTTCTGGGAATCAGAAGTGAAATGGCACTAGGCCCAGTTTAATAGCGATTGCTGCTGTCAGTAGTAGACAGGAGGTTGGGTGGTTTATTTGTGTGATGTCTCATTGGCCGGTGACTCAGGCATTGGTTATGCTAGAGAATAGGACCAGGGCGGAAGCAGCTGCTTGGGTTAGGAAGTATTTCGTTGCGGCTTCTACTGCTCGTGGGTGGTGGGATTTGGCAATTAGGGGAATGATGGCTAGTGCGTTGATCTCCAGTCCTGTCCAGGCCAGAACTCAGTGGTTGCTGGAAATTGTGATTGTGGTGCCCAAGATGAGGCTGAAGGTTATGATTGGGGTCGCGTAAGGGTTCATTAGTAGAGGAGGGGGTTAAACCATCATTTTCGGGGTATGGGCCCGATAGCTTGATTAGCTGACTCTACTAGAAAATAATATAAGGGAAGTATGGAGAATTTTGATTTCTCTTGTGTGGGTTCAATTCCTACTTTTCTAAGGTCAACAGGAAATGAGAGGGCTGTTATACCTCTATGTTCACTTTATCATAGTGACCCTTTGTAGTTCAGGCACATTTCCTTATGTAAGGAGGTAGGCCTGCATAGCAGATAGGTATGCTGATGTGTCAGAGGCACAGAGCTAGTGTGAGGGGTAGGAAGTTTTTTCATAGTAGGTGCATTAGTTGGTCATATCGGAATCGTGGGTATGAAGCTCGGACCCATAAGAAACCAGAAGATAGTAGGAGGACTTTTGTGGCTAGGATGACGGGGAATAGTTCTGTGGGTGGCCCTAGGGCGCTTGGGTTTAGGAATATGATGGCTGTAAGTGTATTTATTAGCATAATGTTCGCATATTCAGCTAGGAAGAATAAGGCGAAGGGTCCTGCGGCATATTCAACGTTAAACCCTGAGACTAGCTCAGATTCACCCTCTGTGAGGTCAAAAGGAGCTCGGTTTGTCTCTGCTAGGGTGGATACGTATCATATTATTGCTAGGGGTCATGAGGAGAAAATGAAGTATAGAGGCTCCTGTGCGACGGCAAAGGAGCTGAGTGTGTAGCTTCCGCTTAGTATGATTATTGATAGCAGGATTATGGCCAGTGTCACTTCGTATGAAATGGTCTGTGCTACTGCCCATAGGGCTCCGATTAGTGCGTATTTTGAGTTCGAGGCTCAGCCTGATCATAGGACTGAGTAGACGGCTAGGCTTGACATGGCTATTAGGAAGAGAACTCCGAGGTTTAGATCTGCTAGGGGAAATGGGAGTGGTAGTGGTGCTCAAGTGGTGAGGGCTAGGACAAGGGCTAGTATTGGTATCAGAATGAATAGAAGTGGGGAAGAGGTAGAGGGTCGGATGGGCTCTTTGGTAAATAGTTTCAGTCCGTCCGCAAATGGTTGAAGTAGGCCAAAAGGCCCGACAACGTTAGGGCCTTTGCGGGATTGTATGTAGCTTAGGATTTTCCGTTCTGCTAGGGTTAGGAAGGCTACGGCAATCAGGATTGGGATGATGTATAGGAGGGATATAACGAGGCAGCTTAGTGTTGTTATTTGAATCATGGGTGAAGCTAGGGAGAGGATTTGAACCTCTGGGGAAAGGGCTTAAGCCTTCTGCACTTGCCGGGCTCTGCCACTCTAGCTGGTCCTTTTCTAGGATTGAAAGTGGTGGGGGAAGGCCCTCTTCACGGTTTAGTTGGTTTCACTGCTTAGAGGGGGGGGGCGTGCTTGTGGTATTGGCCCCACTTTCCCGGTCCTTTCGTACTGGGGAGAGTGTGTCATAGATAGAAACCGACCTGGATTGCTCCGGTCTGAACTCAGATCACGTAGGACTGTTAATCGTTGAACAAACGAACCCTTAATAGCGGCTGCACCATTAGGATGTCCTGATCCAACATCGAGGTCGTAAACCCCCCTGTCGATATGGGCTCTTGAGGGGGATTGCGCTGTTATCCCTGGGGTAGCTTGGTCCATTAATCAATTATATTGGGTCTGGTCACTGTTAGCACTTTGAGGGGTAGCTCTAGGTAAAGAGGTATGGTCTTGTTTTTGGAGGATTTGTTCTCCTCCAAGGTCGCCCCAACCGAAAAATATCGACCAGGCTCTGCGATGGTAGTGGCCCCAGTGGGGTTGATTGAGGATTCGCGGTGGTCGTTGATTTTTAAGTTCCACAGGGTCTTCTCGTCTTATGTTCACATCCCCGCTTTTGCACGGGGAGATCAATTTCACTGATTATCTGTGAGAGACAGTTAAGACCTCGTTTAGCCATTCATACAAGTCTCGATTTATGGGACAATTGATTGCGCTACCTTTGCACGGTTAGGATACCGCGGCCGTTAAACCTAAGTCACCGGGCAGGCATCACCTTCAATACTTGTTTAATTTGCTGAAGGCTATGTTTTTGGTAAACAGTCGGGCCTTATTAATTTGCCGAGTTCCTTTCACAGATTTTAATCGCTCTTATAGGCGCTCCTGAGTCGGGTTAACAGGGTTAGTTAATACGTGGTCTTGTAGGGGTTTTTGTATCTGTCTAGGTCTGTTAATAATGTTTCTATGTAAGCTTGCGCCGTTAGAGGGGTGTGGCCCTGAGTTACTTATTTTAGCATTAATTCTCCTATATTCATAGGTTGACCTGTTTGTGATAAGGGAATCATCTTATTTTGGTATTTTTAGGTGGTGGAGCTTTGACGCACTCTTTTTTGATGGCTGCTTTAGGGCCCACGGTAGGATCAGTAGTAAGAATTATCCGCTAGTCGAGGTTGTGTCCTTTTTTAATGGAGCTGTCCCTCCATTAAATAGCTCTTAATCATCTCATTAGGGTTCAGGATGTCCGGTAGGGAGGATTAAGGGGGAACTTAGATTCGTTTCACAGGTAACCAGCTATCACCCAGCTCGGTTGGCTTTTCACCTCTACTGACAAGTCATCCCACTCTTTTGCAACAGAGACGGGTTCGCTCTCTTTAACTGCTTGAAAGTAGCTCGCTTGGGTTTCGGGGGGGCAAACTTTAGTTCACTTTGCTTGGTTGTTCTCGCTAAACCATGATGCAAAAGGTACAAGGGTTGATCTTTGCTGTCTGTCGCTTTGATTGTTTCACTGCTATTTCATCTTTCCCTTACGGTACTGGGGTCTCTATCGCGTCTAAGTGTCTTTTCTATCGCCTATACTAAGACTGTAAAATGCTTTAGTTTAATTAGTTTAGTAAATTCTTTAGTTTTGGTGTACTATTTGTGTGGTTGAGCTAGAGGGGGGGCTTCAAGACGATCCGGTCTAGTAGATATCTTTCAGGTGTAAGCTGAGTGCTTTGGTGTTATAGCTACGTCTTGATATTCTAAGTACACCTTCCGGTACACTTACCTTGTTACGACTTACCTCATCTTCAGCGTATTTATGGTATTAGTTATGTGGGATGTGGCTTTTGAGGAGGGTGACGGGCGGTATGTACGTGCCCCAGGGCCGGCTTAAAGTAGGCTCTATTGTCCCACTTTACTGCTAAATCCGCCTTCCAGAAGTGGTTTCACGCTTCTTTCCGTGTGCCCTATGAATAGGGAATGTAGCCCATTTCTTCCACTCCATAGGCTATACCTTGACCTGTCTTATTAGCGGGGTGCTATTGTGTCCACTGTTGTGCTCTCATTCGAGGTGGGCTGGCGACGGCGGTATGTAGGCTGTGTTGGCAAGGGGTGGTTGGGTTAATCGGGGATTATCGATTGTAGAACAGGCTCCTCTAGGTGGGTTTGGGGCACCGCCAAGTCCTTAGAGTTTTAAGCGTTTGTGCTCGTAGTTCTCTGGCGGATACTTCGGTAAAGTAAGTATCAAGATTTAGGGCCAGGCATAGTGGGGTATCTAATCCCAGTTTGGGCCCTGGCTTTCGTGGGTTTAAATCAGTCGTTAGTTCCTAAGATCATCTTAATGGTGTGTTTAGGTGCATCTTGGGCTTATGACAGCTCAGTTGCATTTTGATCTTAGTTAGCTAGGATAGGCATTTTACCACTCTTTACGCCGTGTCAATAGGACGGTTGATTTGGGTTTCTTGTATGACCGCGGTGGCTGGCACAAGATTTACCAACCCTTGAAGTTAGGCTGTTGCTATAACTAAGTCAAGTTTGCACTCATTGCTTAATGTTAATTACTGCTGAATACCCGTGGGGGCGTGGCTTAGCGAGGCGTCTTGGGCTACTACTTGGGTGTGCCTGATACCCGCTCCTCAAGGCCTGTATGGGGGTAGGTGGTCGAGGGCGTTTACACTGGGGCGCGGATACTTGCATGTATATATTTAGCAAAAACCAACCGTAAGGTTAGGACTAAGTCTTTTGTCCGCAGGCATGTTTTATGCCATCTTGGCAACTTCAGTGCCATGCTTTGTGTTAAGCTATGTGGACGGGGGTGTGGTTAGCTGATAGTTGAGTGGTGAGTGAGAGTGAAGTATATGAAATTATTGCTTGTGTTTACTATTTTTAGTACTGGAGTTTCTCTAATAAGTTTAAGTTATTTTGTATGTGTTTGTGTGTATATGTACATCGTTCCGATGATGTCATGGAAGGGATGATTAATGGAGTTTTAGAGGTAGTTTGCTGGGATTGGGCGATGAAGGTTTATGCTACATGGTGGTTAGCGAAAGTTTACTGGTTTAGTTTGTGAAGCGCAGGGGTTGCGCTTAATGATTTGTTGTTTTGTGCTATGTCCAACGAGCATTCATCCAATAGCCCCATTTAACCCGGAGGGTGGAGGTAACATTAACTGAATGTGGTCAAAGTGCATCAGTGTCAGGATGATTCCCCATATACGCCAACCGTCTCATCGAGGGACCCTTGAAATATAGGATAGGCCGTGAGGCAGGTGTGTCCAGGCTTAGATTGTGGGACCCCCGAGATCACTGGGAATAGCCACCTGTGAGGTAACCCCGGAAAAAATAAGAGGAACCAGAGGCGCCAAAAAGCTGGAACATGCCGCGATTACGCATTGAGAAGGTGAAAGTACTCACAGATGCCACTTTGAAGGGCAAGGAGGGGTGAGTGAACCCAATGGATGGCCCTGACCGAGGAACCAGAGGCGCAAAAATGTGAGGAGGGCGAGGGGTTTAGGGGGAACGTATGGGCCTGAAGCTAGTCATACCGGACATTATGTGCAACGGGTTGCTGATTTCACGTGAGGAGTACGATTAATAAATCCGTCTGATACGAACTGCATGAGATATGTGGTGGAGAGTTGTTGTTGGAGCATGTCCTGTGAGCATTCATTAAAATGGGGTCTTGTTATGCGCTTGAGTGGAGTTGTATTGGGTGTTGTGGGGTATGGTCCTAGAACATTCATGCCGGGTGGTTTGGTAGGAGTGTGTTTAAGGGTTTAATGGCCGTGTACATGTATGGGTTTAGCACCTGCTTATAAGATAGTCCGTATATAATGTATATTACTGGTACTATAGTATGTATGTATATGGGGTATATAAATTTATGCACGAATATGCATAACCAAATACCCCCGCCTCGGGGGGGGAGGGGGGGGGGGTTAAGCATAATGGCATAGATGGGGTAGAATTATTGGGGGCTTGCGGTTAGTTCCTGTAGTTGAGAACAATGGCGGCTTTTCGAGCCGCAGGCCTCGGGTAGTGTCCGGGCAGGAATAATGACTTATTTTATGTTTTTTTTAGGGATTTGCTTTGCGGTGGGTGTTTTGGGTGTGGCGTCGAATCCTTCGCCGTATTATGGGGTTGTTGGTTTGGTGTTAGCGTCTGTGGCGGGGTGCGGGTGGTTGCTGGGCCTTGGGGTTTCGTTCGTGGCTTTAGTGCTGTTTATGGTGTATTTGGGGGGTATGCTGGTGGTGTTTGTTTATTCAGTAGCTTTAGCAGCGGAGCCTTTCCCTGGGGCTTGGGGGGATTGACGGGTGATTGGATGTGCAGTAGCGTTTGTGGCAATTGTTTTTGGGGGGTTGGTGTTTGGGGGGTTTATGGGGGCTTGGAAGTTCGGGGTTTCTACTGTGAATAATGTTGGGGTGTTTGTTGTTCGGTCGGATTTTAGTGGAGTTTCCATGTTTTATTCACATGGGGCAGGGATGTTTTTAGTGGCGGGTTGGGGGCTGCTGTTGACTTTGTTTGTTGTATTGGAGCTTGTGCGGGGGTTGTCGCGGGGTGCTATTCGGGCGGTTTAGGGGTTAGGGTCAGAGAATAGTTTATTGAAAATGCCAGCTTTGGGAGCTGGAGATAAAGGTTTGAGTCCTTTTTTTCTGAGTTTGGGGTACTCTAAGAAGTGGTAAGTCTTCAATCTTTGGTTTACAAGACCAATGTTTTTATAAACTATTAGAGTATTTAGCAGTTGAGTATTTTGTTTTCTAGGGCGCTTGCGGCGGGGAGGAGAAATAGGAGGATAGTGAAGTAGGCGATTGAAGCGAGTTGGCCGATGATGATGAATGGGTGTTCGACGGGTTGGCTTCCTACTCATGTTAGGACGAGGAGGTCGGCG
The DNA here is from genome assembly GCF_964034855.1 of Anser brachyrhynchus. Classification (NCBI taxonomy): domain Eukaryota; kingdom Metazoa; phylum Chordata; class Aves; order Anseriformes; family Anatidae; genus Anser; species Anser brachyrhynchus. The sequence goes on along the minus strand of NC_137696.1, from coordinate 15,605,314 downwards.
ACTAGTACTCAGAATAGGAGCTGGGAGAGTGGTCGGAATGTTATTGCTCGTTGTTTTGATTTGTGCAGGAATGGGATTAGGAATAGGATCAGTACGGAGGCGGCCAGTGCTAATACGCCTCCTAGTTTATTTGGGATTGAACGTAGGATGGCGTAGGCGAATAGGAAGTATCATTCTGGCTTGATGTGTGGTGGGGTTACTAGCGGGTTTGCTGGGGTGAAGATTTCTGGGTCTCCCAGGAGGTTAACCGCTCATGCTTCTTTCTTATGAGACGTTAGTAAACCAATTACATAGCCTTGTCAAGACTAAATCACAGGTAAAAATCCTGTACATCTCATGTGGCCAACCACTCCCAACTAGGATTCCAAGACGCCTCATCACCCATCATAGAAGAACTCGTTGAATTCCACGACCACGCCCTAATCGTTGCCCTAGCTATCTGCAGCCTAGTTCTCTACCTTTTAGCCCACATACTAACAGAAAAACTCTCGTCCAATGCTGTAGACGCCCAAGAAGTAGAGCTGATCTGGACAATCCTACCTGCTATCGTCCTGGTACTCCTCGCCCTCCCATCCCTACAAATCCTCTACATAATGGACGAAATCGACGAACCAGACCTCACCCTAAAAGCCATCGGCCACCAATGATACTGAAGCTACGAATACACAGACTTCAAAGACCTATCATTCGACTCCTACATAGTGCCCACCCCAGACTTACCCAACGGCCACTTCCGACTGCTAGAAGTTGACCACCGCGTAGTTATCCCAATAGAATCCCCCATCCGCGTGATCATTACTGCAGGAGACGTACTCCACTCCTGAGCAGTCCCAACGCTCGGAGTTAAAACAGACGCAATCCCAGGCCGACTAAACCAAACTTCATTCATTACCACCCGGCCTGGGATTTTTTACGGACAATGCTCAGAAATTTGCGGGGCTAATCACAGCTACATACCCATTGTAGTAGAATCAACCCCACTCCCACATTTCGAGGCCTGATCGTCCCTTCTATCATCATCCTAATCATTAAGAAGCTATGCAACAGCACTAGCCTTTTAAGCTAGCCAAAGAGGGACTTCCCCCTCCTTAATGATATGCCACAGCTTAACCCCGCACCATGATTTTCAATCATAATTATAACCTGATTAACCCTAGCACTCCTCATCCAACCAAAACTACTAGCCTTCACCACAACCAACCCCCCATCAAATAAGACCTCCCTCACTACCAAACCCACACCATGATCCTGACCATGAACCTAAGCTTCTTTGACCAATTTTCCAGCCCCAATCTATTCGGCATCCCCTTAATCCTACTATCCCTACTCTTCCCAGCCCTACTATTCCCGTCCCCAAACAACCGATGAATCAACAACCGCCTTTCTACTATCCAAACATGACTCCTTCACCTAATCACAAAACAACTAATAGTCCCACTCAACAAAAATGGCCACAAATGAGCCATAATATTTACATCCCTAATAATCATACTTCTTACAATCAACCTTCTAGGCCTCCTTCCATATACATTCACCCCAACCACCCAACTATCTATGAACATAGCCCTAGCCTTCCCACTATGGCTCGCCACACTACTAACAGGCATGTTTAACCATGTACGTGCCCCAGGGCCGGCTTAAAGTAGGCTCTATTGTCCCACTTTACTGCTAAATCCGCCTTCCAGAAGTGGTTTCACGCTTCTTTCCGTGTGCCCTGTGAATAGGGAATGTAGCCCATTTCTTCCACTCCATAGGCTATACCTTGACCTGTCTTATTAGCGGGGTGCTATTGTGTCCACTGTTGTGCTCTCATTCGAGGTGGGCTGGCGACGGCGGTATGTAGGCTGTGTTGGCAAGGGGTGGTTGGGTTAATCGGGGATTATCGATTGTAGAACAGGCTCCTCTAGGTGGGTTTGGGGCACCGCCAAGTCCTTAGAGTTTTAAGCGTTTGTGCTCGTAGTTCTCTGGCGGATACTTCGGTAAAGTAAGTATCAAGATTTAGGGCCAGGCATAGTGGGGTATCTAATCCCAGTTTGGGCCCTGGCTTTCGTGGGTTTAAATCAGTCGTTAGTTCCTAAGATCATCTTAATGGTGTGTTTAGGTGCATCTTGGGCTTATGACAGCTCAGTTGCATTTTGATCTTAGTTAGCTAGGATAGGCATTTTACCACTCTTTACGCCGTGTCAATAGGACGGTTGATTTGGGTTTCTTGTATGACCGCGGTGGCTGGCACAAGATTTACCAACCCTTGAAGTTAGGCTGTTGCTATAACTAAGTCAAGTTTGCACTCATTGCTTAATGTTAATTACTGCTGAATACCCGTGGGGGCGTGGCTTAGCGAGGCGTCTTGGGCTACTACTTGGGTGTGCCTGATACCCGCTCCTCAAGGCCTGTATGGGGGTAGGTGGTCGAGGGCATTTACACTGGGGCGCGGATACTTGCATGTATATATTTAGCAAAAACCAACCGTAAGGTTAGGACTAAGTCTTTTGTCCGCAGGCATGTTTTATGCCATCTTGGCAACTTCAGTGCCATGCTTTGTGTTAAGCTATGTGGACGGGGGTGTGGTTAGCTGATAGTTGAGTGGTGAGTGAGAGTGAAGTATATGAAATTATTGCTTGTGTTTACTATTTTTAGTACTGGAGTTTCTCTAAGTCCTAGGACTAGGAGGAAATGGTGTTTCATAGTGTGTAGGCGTCGGGATAGTCCGAGTATCGTCGGGGTATTCCTGCTAGGCCTAGGAAGTGCTGGGGGAAGAACGTTAGGTTTACTCCTGTAAATATTACCCCGAAGTGGGCTTTTGCTCATGTTTGGTGTAGGGTAAACCCAGTGAGTAGTGGGAATCAGTGAGTAAATCCTGCTAGAATGGCAAAGACGGCGCCTATGGATAGGACGTAGTGGAAGTGGGCAACTACGCAGTACGTGTCGTGCAGGGCGATGTCTAGGGAAGAGTTTGCAAGAACGATTCCTGTTAATCCTCCGATGGTAAATAGGAAGATAAATCCTAGAGCTCATAGTATTGGGGGGGGTCTCATTTGATTGTTCCTCCGTGCAGGGTGGCTAGTCAGCTAAATACTTTGATTCCGGTAGGGATGGCAATGATTATAGTGGCTGATGTAAAGTAGGCTCGGGTATCAACGTCTATTCCTACTGTAAACATGTGGTGAGCTCAGACGATGAATCCTAGGAAGCCGATGGATAGTATGGCTCAGACTATTCCCATGTAGCCGAAGGGCTCCTTTTTGCCTGAGTAGTACGTGACTACGTGTGAGATGATTCCGAACCCTGGTAGGATCAGAATATAGACTTCTGGGTGTCCGAAGAATCAGAATAGGTGTTGGTACAGGATTGGGTCTCCTCCTCCAGCGGGGTCGAAGAATGTGGTGTTTAGGTTTCGATCAGTTAGTAATATTGTAATACCGGCGGCGAGTACGGGGAGTGATAGAAGGAGTAGGATGGCGGTAATTAGTACGGATCAGACAAATAGTGGGGTTTGGTATTGTGAGAGTGCGGGGGGTTTTATGTTGATGGCTGTGGTGATAAAGTTGATGGCCCCAAGGATGGAGGAGATACCGGCTAAGTGGAGTGAGAAGATAGCCAGGTCTACTGAAGCTCCGGCGTGGGCAAGGTCACCTGCTAGGGGAGGGTAGACAGTTCAGCCTGTGCCGGCGCCAGCTTCTACAGTGGATGAGGCTAGTAGGAGGAGGAATGATGGGGGGAGGAGTCAAAAGCTTATGTTGTTTATTCGCGGGAATGCTATGTCGGGGGCACCGATTATGAGGGGGACTAATCAGTTGCCGAATCCTCCGATCATGATGGGTATGACTATAAAGAAGCTTATTACAAAGGCGTGAGCGGTAACGATTACATTGTAAATTTGGTCGTCGCCTAGGAGAGTTCCTGGTTGTCCTAGTTCTGCGCGGATTAATAGGCTGAGTGCGGTGCCGACTATTCCTGCTCATGCCCCGAAGATGAGGTACAGGGTGCCAATATCCTTATGGTTAGTGGAAAATAGTCATCGGTTGATGAAGGTGACGGGTAAGATGGCTGAGTGTTGAAGCGTTAGGCTGTAGTCCTTTTTACAGAGGTTTAATTCCTCTTCTTATCGGCTCTGTAGTGAAATTCATGTTGAGTTGCAAGCTCATCGATGCGCACTAGGGTGCGTCAGGGTCTTTGTAGGCAGAAGCCAATTGGTTTAGGCATTTAGCTGTTAACTAGAGTTTTGTGGGATCGAAGCCCATCTGTCTAGGGAGGCTTTAGCTTAATTAAAGCGTCTGACTTGCATTCAGAAGATACAGGTTAATATTCTGTAAGTCTTAATGTGCAGAAACTAAGAGGGTTTAACTCTTATTTAAGGCTTTGAAGGCCTTCGGTTTGGGGTGTTATCCTAAGTTTCTAGACAATGGCATGTATTATTGGGGACAGGGGAAGTAAGAGGATTGATAGTGAGGCAAGGACCGCAGTAGGTGTGCTTGGGGCTTTGCTAGTGTATCATTGTTTTATGTGGTTAGAGGAGTTGGGGGGAAGGGTAATTGTTGAGTGGTATGCGAGGCGTAGGTAGAAGAAGAGGCTGAGCAGTGATAGCATGGCAATTGCCATGGCTGCTGGTGTTATTTCCTGTTTAGTTAGTTCTTGGATGATAAGTCACTTTGGTATAAAGCCTGTTAATGGGGGGAGGCCTGCTAGGGATAAAAGTACTAGTATTAGGGTGGCGTTTAGCACTGGGGTTTTTGTTCATGAGGTTGTGATCATGGATAGGTTAAGGGCTTTGATTTTGTTAAGGGCTAGGAATACGGCTGATGTTATGATTGTGTATAGGTAGAAGGTAAGTAAGGCCAATTTGGGGCTGTAAACTAGGATGATGGCGATTCAGCCTAAGTGGGAGATGGACGAGAAGGCTAGGATTTTGCGTGTTTGTGTTTGGTTCAGTCCTATTCAGCCTCCTAGTGCTGTTGAGGCTAGGGCCATGGCGGTGAGTAGAGCTGGGTCGAGGGATTTGGATGTTAGTAGGAGCAGGGTTAGTGGGGGGAATTTTATGAGGGTCGAGAGTAGCAGGGCTGTTATTAGTGGCGATCCTTGTAGTACTTCTGGGAATCAGAAGTGAAATGGCACTAGGCCCAGTTTAATAGCGATTGCTGCTGTCAGTAGTAGACAGGAGGTTGGGTGGTTTATTTGTGTGATGTCTCATTGGCCGGTGACTCAGGCATTGGTTATGCTAGAGAATAGGACCAGGGCGGAAGCAGCTGCTTGGGTTAGGAAGTATTTCGTTGCGGCTTCTACTGCTCGTGGGTGGTGGGATTTGGCAATTAGGGGAATGATGGCTAGTGCGTTGATCTCCAGTCCTGTCCAGGCCAGAACTCAGTGGTTGCTGGAAATTGTGATTGTGGTGCCCAAGATGAGGCTGAAGGTTATGATTGGGGTCGCGTAAGGGTTCATTAGTAGAGGAGGGGGTTAAACCATCATTTTCGGGGTATGGGCCCGATAGCTTGATTAGCTGACTCTACTAGAAAATAATATAAGGGAAGTATGGAGAATTTTGATTTCTCTTGTGTGGGTTCAATTCCTACTTTTCTAAGGTCAACAGGAAATGAGAGGGCTGTTATACCTCTATGTTCACTTTATCATAGTGACCCTTTGTAGTTCAGGCACATTTCCTTATGTAAGGAGGTAGGCCTGCATAGCAGATAGGTATGCTGATGTGTCAGAGGCACAGAGCTAGTGTGAGGGGTAGGAAGTTTTTTCATAGTAGGTGCATTAGTTGGTCATATCGGAATCGTGGGTATGAAGCTCGGACCCATAAGAAACCAGAAGATAGTAGGAGGACTTTTGTGGCTAGGATGACGGGGAATAGTTCTGTGGGTGGCCCTAGGGCGCTTGGGTTTAGGAATATGATGGCTGTAAGTGTATTTATTAGCATAATGTTCGCATATTCAGCTAGGAAGAATAAGGCGAAGGGTCCTGCGGCGTATTCAACGTTAAACCCTGAGACTAGCTCAGATTCACCCTCTGTGAGGTCAAAAGGAGCTCGGTTTGTCTCTGCTAGGGTGGATACGTATCATATTATTGCTAGGGGTCATGAGGAGAAAATGAAGTATAGAGGCTCCTGTGCGACGGCAAAGGAGCTGAGTGTGTAGCTTCCGCTTAGTATGATTATTGATAGCAGGATTATGGCCAGTGTCACTTCGTATGAAATGGTCTGTGCTACTGCCCGTAGGGCTCCGATTAGTGCGTATTTTGAGTTCGAGGCTCAGCCTGATCATAGGACTGAGTAGACGGCTAGGCTTGACATGGCTATTAGGAAGAGAACTCCGAGGTTTAGATCTGCTAGGGGAAATGGGAGTGGTAGTGGTGCTCAAGTGGTGAGGGCTAGGACAAGGGCTAGTATTGGTATCAGAATGAATAGAAGTGGGGAAGAGGTAGAGGGTCGGATGGGCTCTTTGGTAAATAGTTTCAGTCCGTCCGCAAATGGTTGAAGTAGGCCAAAAGGCCCGACAACGTTAGGGCCTTTGCGGGATTGTATGTAGCTTAGGATTTTCCGTTCTGCTAGGGTTAGGAAGGCTACGGCAATCAGGATTGGGATGATGTATAGGAGGGATATAATGAGGCAGCTTAGTGTTGTTATTTGAATCATGGGTGAAGCTAGGGAGAGGATTTGAACCTCTGGGGAAAGGGCTTAAGCCTTCTGCACTTGCCGGGCTCTGCCACTCTAGCTGGTCCTTTTCTAGGATTGAAAGTGGTGGGGGAAGGCCCTCTTCACGGTTTAGTTGGTTTCACTGCTTAGAGGGGGGGGGCGTGCTTGTGGTATTGGCCCCACTTTCCCGGTCCTTTCGTACTGGGGAGAGTGTGTCATAGATAGAAACCGACCTGGATTGCTCCGGTCTGAACTCAGATCACGTAGGACTGTTAATCGTTGAACAAACGAACCCTTAATAGCGGCTGCACCATTAGGATGTCCTGATCCAACATCGAGGTCGTAAACCCCCCTGTCGATATGGGCTCTTGAGGGGGATTGCGCTGTTATCCCTGGGGTAGCTTGGTCCATTAATCAATTATATTGGGTCTGGTCACTGTTAGCACTTTGAGGGGTAGCTCTAGGTAAAGAGGTATGGTCTTGTTTTTGGAGGATTTGTTCTCCTCCAAGGTCGCCCCAACCGAAAAATATCGACCAGGCTCTGCGATGGTAGTGGCCCCAGTGGGGTTGATTGAGGATTCGCGGTGGTCGTTGATTTTTAAGTTCCACAGGGTCTTCTCGTCTTATGTTCACATCCCCGCTTTTGCACGGGGAGATCAATTTCACTGATTATCTGTGAGAGACAGTTAAGACCTCGTTTAGCCATTCATACAAGTCTCGATTTATGGGACAATTGATTGCGCTACCTTTGCACGGTTAGGATACCGCGGCCGTTAAACCTAAGTCACCGGGCAGGCATCACCTTCAATACTTGTTTAATTTGCTGAAGGCTATGTTTTTGGTAAACAGTCGGGCCTTATTAATTTGCCGAGTTCCTTTCACAGATTTTAATCGCTCTTATAGGCGCTCCTGAGTCGGGTTAACAGGGTTAGTTAATACGTGGTCTTGTAGGGGTTTTTGTATCTGTCTAGGTCTGTTAATAATGTTTCTATGTAAGCTTGCGCCGTTAGAGGGGTGTGGCCCTGAGTTACTTATTTTAGCATTAATTCTCCTATATTCATAGGTTGACCTGTTTGTGATAAGGGAATCATCTTATTTTGGTATTTTTAGGTGGTGGAGCTTTGACGCACTCTTTTTTGATGGCTGCTTTAGGGCCCACGGTAGGATCAGTAGTAAGAATTATCCGCTAGTCGAGGTTGTGTCCTTTTTTAATGGAGCTGTCCCTCCATTAAATAGCTCTTAATCATCTCATTAGGGTTCAGGATGTCCGGTAGGGAGGATTAAGGGGGAACTTAGATTCGTTTCACAGGTAACCAGCTATCACCCAGCTCGGTTGGCTTTTCACCTCTACTGACAAGTCATCCCACTCTTTTGCAACAGAGACGGGTTCGCTCTCTTTAACTGCTTGAAAGTAGCTCGCTTGGGTTTCGGGGGGGCAAACTTTAGTTCACTTTGCTTGGTTGTTCTCGCTAAACCATGATGCAAAAGGTACAAGGGTTGATCTTTGCTGTCTGTCGCTTTGATTGTTTCACTGCTATTTCATCTTTCCCTTACGGTACTGGGGTCTCTATCGCGTCTAAGTGTCTTTTCTATCGCCTATACTAAGACTGTAAAATGCTTTAGTTTAATTAGTTTAGTAAATTCTTTAGTTTTGGTGTACTATTTGTGTGGTTGAGCTAGAGGGGGGGCTTCAAGACGATCCGGTCTAGTAGATATCTTTCAGGTGTAAGCTGAGTGCTTTGGTGTTATAGCTACGTCTTGATATTCTAAGTACACCTTCCGGTACACTTACCTTGTTACGACTTACCTCATCTTCAGCGTATTTATGGTATTAGTTATGTGGGATGTGGCTTTTGAGGAGGGTGACGGGCGGTATGTACGTGCCCCAGGGCCGGCTTAAAGTAGGCTCTATTGTCCCACTTTACTGCTAAATCCGCCTTCCAGAAGTGGTTTCACGCTTCTTTCCGTGTGCCCTATGAATAGGGAATGTAGCCCATTTCTTCCACTCCATAGGCTATACCTTGACCTGTCTTATTAGCGGGGTGCTATTGTGTCCACTGTTGTGCTCTCATTCGAGGTGGGCTGGCGACGGCGGTATGTAGGCTGTGTTGGCAAGGGGTGGTTGGGTTAATCGGGGATTATCGATTGTAGAACAGGCTCCTCTAGGTGGGTTTGGGGCACCGCCAAGTCCTTAGAGTTTTAAGCGTTTGTGCTCGTAGTTCTCTGGCGGATACTTCGGTAAAGTAAGTATCAAGATTTAGGGCCAGGCATAGTGGGGTATCTAATCCCAGTTTGGGCCCTGGCTTTCGTGGGTTTAAATCAGTCGTTAGTTCCTAAGATCATCTTAATGGTGTGTTTAGGTGCATCTTGGGCTTATGACAGCTCAGTTGCATTTTGATCTTAGTTAGCTAGGATAGGCATTTTACCACTCTTTACGCCGTGTCAATAGGACGGTTGATTTGGGTTTCTTGTATGACCGCGGTGGCTGGCACAAGATTTACCAACCCTTGAAGTTAGGCTGTTGCTATAACTAAGTCAAGTTTGCACTCATTGCTTAATGTTAATTACTGCTGAATACCCGTGGGGGCGTGGCTTAGCGAGGCGTCTTGGGCTACTACTTGGGTGTGCCTGATACCCGCTCCTCAAGGCCTGTATGGGGGTAGGTGGTCGAGGGCGTTTACACTGGGGCGCGGATACTTGCATGTATATATTTAGCAAAAACCAACCGTAAGGTTAGGACTAAGTCTTTTGTCCGCAGGCATGTTTTATGCCATCTTGGCAACTTCAGTGCCATGCTTTGTGTTAAGCTATGTGGACGGGGGTGTGGTTAGCTGATAGTTGAGTGGTGAGTGAGAGTGAAGTATATGAAATTATTGCTTGTGTTTACTATTTTTAGTACTGGAGTTTCTCTAATAAGTTTAAGTTATTTTGTATGTGTTTGTGTGTATATGTACATCGTTCCGATGATGTCATGGAAGGGATGATTAATGGAGTTTTAGAGGTAGTTTGCTGGGATTGGGCGATGAAGGTTTATGCTACATGGTGGTTAGCGAAAGTTTACTGGTTTAGTTTGTGAAGCGCAGGGGTTGCGCTTAATGATTTGTTGTTTTGTGCTATGTCCAACGAGCATTCATCCAATAGCCCCATTTAACCCGGAGGGTGGAGGTAACATTAACTGAATGTGGTCAAAGTGCATCAGTGTCAGGATGATTCCCCATATACGCCAACCGTCTCATCGAGGGACCCTTGAAATATAGGATAGGCCGTGAGGCAGGTGTGTCCAGGCTTAGATTGTGGGACCCCCGAGATCACTGGGAATAGCCACCTGTGAGGTAACCCCGGAAAAAATAAGAGGAACCAGAGGCGCCAAAAAGCTGGAACATGCCGCGATTACGCATTGAGAAGGTGAAAGTACTCACAGATGCCACTTTGAAGGGCAAGGAGGGGTGAGTGAACCCAATGGATGGCCCTGACCGAGGAACCAGAGGCGCAAAAATGTGAGGAGGGCGAGGGGTTTAGGGGGAACGTATGGGCCTGAAGCTAGTCATACCGGACATTATGTGCAACGGGTTGCTGATTTCACGTGAGGAGTACGATTAATAAATCCGTCTGATACGAACTGCATGAGATATGTGGTGGAGAGTTGTTGTTGGAGCATGTCCTGTGAGCATTCATTAAAATGGGGTCTTGTTATGCGCTTGAGTGGAGTTGTATTGGGTGTTGTGGGGTATGGTCCTAGAACATTCATGCCGGGTGGTTTGGTAGGAGTGTGTTTAAGGGTTTAATGGCCGTGTACATGTATGGGTTTAGCACCTGCTTATAAGATAGTCCGTATATAATGTATATTACTGGTACTATAGTATGTATGTATATGGGGTATATAAATTTATGCACGAATATGCATAACCAAATACCCCCGCCTCGGGGGGGGAGGGGGGGGGGGTTAAGCATAATGGCATAGATGGGGTAGAATTATTGGGGGCTTGCGGTTAGTTCCTGTAGTTGAGAACAATGGCGGCTTTTCGAGCCGCAGGCCTCGGGTAGTGTCCGGGCAGGAATAATGACTTATGTTTATGTTTTTTTTAGGGATTTGCTTTGCGGTGGGTGTTTTGGGTGTGGCGTCGAATCCTTCGCCGTATTATGGGGTTGTTGGTTTGGTGTTAGCGTCTGTGGCGGGGTGCGGGTGGTTGCTGGGCCTTGGGGTTTCGTTCGTGGCTTTAGTGCTGTTTATGGTGTATTTGGGGGGTATGCTGGTGGTGTTTGTTTATTCAGTAGCTTTAGCAGCGGAGCCTTTCCCTGGGGCTTGGGGGGATTGACGGGTGATTGGATGTGCAGTAGCGTTTGTGGCAATTGTTTTTGGGGGGTTGGTGTTTGGGGGGTTTATGGGGGCTTGGAAGTTCGGGGTTTCTACTGTGAATAATGTTGGGGTGTTTGTTGTTCGGTCGGATTTTAGTGGAGTTTCCATGTTTTATTCACATGGGGCAGGGATGTTTTTAGTGGCGGGTTGGGGGCTGTTGTTGACTTTGTTTGTTGTATTGGAGCTTGTGCGGGGGTTGTCGCGGGGTGCTATTCGGGCGGTTTAGGGGTTAGGGTCAGAGAATAGTTTATTGAAAATGCCAGCTTTGGGAGCTGGAGATAAAGGTTTGAGTCCTTTTTTTCTGAGTTTGGGGTACTCTAAGAAGTGGTAAGTCTTCAATCTTTGGTTTACAAGACCAATGTTTTTATAAACTATTAGAGTATTTAGCAGTTGAGTATTTTGTTTTCTAGGGCGCTTGCGGCGGGGAGGAGAAATAGGAGGATAGTGAAGTAGGCGATTGAAGCGAGTTGGCCGATGATGATGAATGGGTGTTCGACGGGTTGGCTTCCTACTCATGTTAGGACGAGGAGGTCGGCGACTAGTACTCAGAATAGGAGCTGGGAGAGTGGTCGGAATGTTATTGCTCGTTGTTTTGATTTGTGCAGGAATGGGATTAGGAATAGGATCAGTACGGAGGCGGCCAGTGCTAATACGCCTCCTAGTTTATTTGGGATTGAACGTAGGATGGCGTAGGCGAATAGGAAGTATCATTCTGGCTTGATGTGTGGTGGGGTTACTAGTGGGTTTGCTGGGGTGAAGATTTCTGGGTCTCCCAGGAGGTTAACCGCTCATGCTTCTTTCTTATGAGACGTTAGTAAACCAATTACATAGCCTTGTCAAGACTAAATCACAGGTAAAAATCCTGTACATCTCATGTGGCCAACCACTCCCAACTAGGATTCCAAGACGCCTCATCACCCATCATAGAAGAACTCGTTGAATTCCACGACCACGCCCTAATCGTTGCCCTAGCTATCTGCAGCCTAGTTCTCTACCTTTTAGCCCACATACTAACAGAAAAACTCTCGTCCAATGCTGTAGACGCCCAAGAAGTAGAGCTGATCTGGACAATCCTACCTGCTATCGTCCTGGTACTCCTCGCCCTCCCATCCCTACAAATCCTCTACATAATGGACGAAATCGACGAACCAGACCTCACCCTAAAAGCCATCGGCCACCAATGATACTGAAGCTATGAATACACAGACTTCAAAGACCTATCATTCGACTCCTACATAGTGCCCACCCCAGACTTACCCAACGGCCACTTCCGACTGCTAGAAGTTGACCACCGCGTAGTTATCCCAATAGAATCCCCCATCCGCGTGATCATTACTGCAGGAGACGTACTCCACTCCTGAGCAGTCCCAACGCTCGGAGTTAAAACAGACGCAATCCCAGGCCGACTAAACCAAACTTCATTCATTACCACCCGGCCTGGGATTTTTTACGGACAATGCTCAGAAATTTGCGGGGCTAATCACAGCTACATACCCATTGTAGTAGAATCAACCCCACTCCCACATTTCGAGGCCTGATCGTCCCTTCTATCATCATCCTAATCATTAAGAAGCTATGCAACAGCACTAGCCTTTTAAGCTAGAAAAGAGGGACTTCCCCCTCCTTAATGATATGCCACAGCTTAACCCCGCACCATGATTTTCAATCATAATTATAACCTGATTAACCCTAGCACTCCTCATCCAACCAAAACTACTAGCCTTCACCACAACCAACCCCCCATCAAATAAGACCTCCCTCACTACCAAACCCACACCATGATCCTGACCATGAACCTAAGCTTCTTTGACCAATTTTCCAGCCCCAATCTATTCGGCATCCCCTTAATCCTACTATCCCTACTCTTCCCAGCCCTACTATTCCCGTCCCCAAACAACCGATGAATCAACAACCGCCTTTCTACTATCCAAACATGACTCCTTCACCTAATCACAAAACAACTAATAGTCCCACTCAACAAAAATGGCCACAAATGAGCCATAATATTTACATCCCTAATAATCATACTTCTTACAATCAACCTTCTAGGCCTCCTTCCATATACATTCACCCCAACCACCCAACTATCTATGAACATAGCCCTAGCCTTCCCACTATGGCTCGCCACACTACTAACAGGCCTACGAAACCAACCATCAGCCTCTTTAGCCCACCTATTACCCGAAGGTACCCCTACACCCCTAATCCCCGCACTAATCCTGATCGAAACAACCAGCCTACTAATCCGCCCCCTAGCCCTCGGAGTCCGCCTTACAGCCAACCTTACAGCAGGACACTTACTCATCCAACTCATCTCTACAGCCTCCATTGCATTAATACCCACCCTTCCTGCAGTATCCATCCTAACAATAATCATCCTACTACTCCTAACCATCCTAGAAGTAGCAGTAGCCATAATCCAGGCCTACGTCTTCGTGCTCCTTCTAAGCCTATACTTACAAGAAAACATCTAATGGCACACCAAGCACACTCATACCACATAGTTGACCCAAGCCCTTGACCAATCTTCGGGGCAGCCGCCGCCCTACTCACAACCTCAGGATTAATCATGTGATTCCACTACAACTCATCCATACTACTAACCCTAGGCCTCATCTCAATACTCCTAGTAATACTCCAATGATGACGAGACATTGTACGAGAAAGCACCTTCCAAGGCCATCACACTCCCACAGTCCAAAAAGGCCTACGATACGGCATAATCCTTTTCATCACATCCGAAGCATTCTTCTTCTTAGGGTTCTTCTGAGCGTTCTTCCACTCGAGCCTGGCCCCAACCCCAGAACTAGGAGGCCAATGACCCCCAACAGGAATTAAACCACTCAACCCGATAGAAGTCCCCCTACTAAACACAGCCATCCTACTAGCCTCAGGCGTTACCGTAACGTGAGCCCATCACAGCATCACAGAAGGAAACCGAAAACATGCCATCCACGCCCTAACCCTAACGATCCTCTTGGGATTCTACTTCACAGCCCTACAAGCAATAGAATACCACGAAGCCCCATTCTCAATCGCCGATAGCGTCTACGGATCTACCTTCTTCGTTGCCACTGGATTCCACGGACTCCACGTAATCATCGGATCCTCCTTCCTGACCGTCTGCCTCTTCCGACTGATCAAGTTCCACTTTACATCAGACCACCACTTCGGATTCGAGGCAGCAGCCTGATACTGACACTTCGTAGACGTCATCTGACTATTCCTCTACATAACCATCTACTGATGAGGATCTTGCTCTTCTAGTATATTAATTACAATTGACTTCCAATCTCTAGAATCTGGTATAAACCCAGAGGAGAGCAATGAACGCACTCATGTTCATATTCGCCCTATCATCAATCCTAAGCGCCGCCCTAACCGCATTAAACTTCTGACTCGCCCAAATAAACCCCGACTCAGAGAAACTCTCACCGTACGAATGTGGATTCGACCCACTTGGATCTGCTCGATTACCATTCTCAGTCCGATTCTTCCTCAGTAGCCATCCTGTTCGTCCTATTCGACCTAGAAATCGCCCTCCTACTCCCCCTGCCATGAGCCGTCCAACTCCAATCCCCCCTAATGACCCTCACCTGAACTGTAGTGATCCTCCTTCTCCTAACACTCGGACTGGCCTACGAGTGAATTCAAGGGGGCCTAGAATGAGCAGAATAACAGAAAGTTAGTCTAACCAAAAAGATAGCTGGTTTCGACCCAGCAGATTACAGCCAACCCTGTAACTTTCTTATGTCGCCCCTACATTTAAGCTTCTACTCAGCCTTCATTTTCAGCGGACTAGGGCTAGCCTTCCACCGAACCCACCTAGTATCCGCCCTACTATGCCTTGAAAGCATAATATTATCGATATTCGTAGGCCTATCAATATGATCCATCGAAAACCAAGTCTCCTCATTCACCATGGTACCAATTCTCATGCTAACCTTCTCAGCTTGTGAGGCGGGCACAGGCCTGGCCATCCTAGTAGCCTCCACCCGCACACATGGCTCCGACCATCTACACAACCTAAACCTCCTGCAATGCTAAAAATCATCCTACCCACAATCATACTTCTTCCAACAGCCCTGCTGTCTCCACCAAAATTTCTATGGACTAACACCACCTTATACAGCCTCCTAATCGCTGCCCTAAGCCTACAGTGATTAATCCCAACCTACTACCCCTACAAATTTTTATCCAACTGAACAGGAATTGACCAAATCTCATCCCCCCTCCTAGTACTATCCTGCTGACTACTCCCACTCATAATCATAGCAAGCCAAAACCACCTGCAACAAGAACCCCTACAACGCAAACGAATCTTTATCTCAACCTTAGTCGCAGTCCAGCCATTCATCCTACTAGCCTTTTCCACCACAGAACTAGCACTATTTTACATCTCATTTGAAGCAACCCTCATTCCCACCCTAATCTTAATCACCCGATGGGGGAACCAACCAGAACGCCTAAGCGCTGGCATCTACCTGCTATTCTACACGCCAGTAAGCTCTCTACCCCTGCTAATCACAATCATACACCTATACGTGAAAATTGGCACCCTGCACCTGCCAACCCTACAACTAACCCACCCAACCCTATCCACCTCATGGACAGGAATACTATCAGGTCTAGCACTGCTCATAGCATTCATAGTAAAAGCCCCACTATACGGCCTACACCTCTGACTGCCAAAAGCCCACGTAGAAGCACCCATCGCAGGCTCAATACTCCTCGCCGCCCTACTACTAAAGCTAGGAGGATACGGAATTATACGAGTCACTCTATTTATGGGCCCACTGTCCAACCTCCTGCACTACCCCTTCCTAACCCTGGCCCTATGAGGCGCCCTAATGACTAGCTCAATCTGCCTACGACAGACAGACCTAAAATCACTAATCGCTTATTCATCCGTTAGCCACATAGGCCTAGTTATCGCCGCAGGAATAATCCAAACCCACTGATCATTCTCAGGGGCAATGATCCTAATAATTTCCCATGGACTAACTTCCTCCATACTATTCTGCCTAGCCAACACAAACTATGAACGTACGCACAGCCGAATTCTACTACTCACACGAGGCCTACAACCTCTCCTACCACTCATAGCTACCTGATGATTGCTGGCCAATCTAACAAACATAGCCTTACCCCCAACAACAAACCTCATAGCAGAGCTAACCATTATAATCACCTTATTCAACTGATCTGCCTTCACGATCATCCTAACAGGAATCGCAACCCTACTAACCGCCTCCTACACCTTATTCATACTACTAATGACCCAACGAGGCTCAATCCCCTCCCACATCACATCTATGCAAAACTCAACCACGCGAGAACACCCGCTCATAACACTCCACATTATCCCAATATTCCTCCTAATCCTCAAACCCGAACTGATCTCCGGAATCCCCTCATGCAAGTATAGTTTAAACCAAACATTAGACTGTGATTCTAAGAATAGAAGTTCAAACCTTCTTACCTGCCGAGGGGAGGGTTTAACCAACAAGAGCTGCTAACTCTTACATCTGAGCCTAAAACCTCAGCCCCCTTACTTTTAAAGGATAACAGCAATCCACTGGTCTTAGGAACCACCCATCTTGGTGCAAATCCAAGTAAAAGTAGTGAACCCCACACTACTAATCAACTCCCTCACACTACTCACGCTGACAATCCTCCTAACCCCAATCATCCTGCCATTTCTATTTAAAAACTTTAAAAACACCCCACAAGCCACCACCCGCGCTGTTAAAACCGCATTCCTAATTAGCCTAGCCCCTACAACCGCATTCATCTACTCGGGAGTAGAATCTGTCACCTGCCACTGGGAGTGAAAATTCATTATAAACTTTAAAATCCCCCTGAGCCTAAAAATAGACCAATACTCAATAACATTTCTTCCAATCGCCCTATTTGTAACATGATCAATCCTACAATTCGCCATATGATACATGGCCTCAGAGCCATACGTAACAAAATTTTTCACCTACCTACTGACATTCCTAGTCGCCATACTCCTCCTAACAACCGCAAACAACATATTCCTCCTATTCGTAGGCTGGGAAGGAGTACGAATCATGTCCTTCCTTCTCATCGGCTGATGACAAGGCCGAGCAGATGC
Source organism: Anser brachyrhynchus (assembly GCF_964034855.1). Classification (NCBI taxonomy): domain Eukaryota; kingdom Metazoa; phylum Chordata; class Aves; order Anseriformes; family Anatidae; genus Anser; species Anser brachyrhynchus. The sequence continues at coordinate 15,588,205 of NC_137696.1, read as the reverse complement.
CAACACCGCCGCCCTACGAGCCGTAATCTACAACCGAATCGGAGACATCGGACTGATCCTGAGCATAGCATGACTAGCTTCAACATTCAACACCTGAGAGATCCAACAAGCCGTACACCCCCACCAAACCCCAATCCTCCCCCTCATAGGATTAATCCTCGCAGCCGCAGGAAAATCCGCCCAATTTGGACTCCACCCATGACTGCCCGCAGCAATAGAAGGCCCCACCCCAGTATCAGCCCTACTGCACTCCAGTACCATAGTAGTAGCCGGAATCTTCCTGCTCATCCGCATGCACCCCCTGCTAGCCACCAACCAGACAGCCCTAACTGCCTGCCTATGCCTAGGTGCTCTATCAACCCTATTCGCTGCCACATGCACCCTAACCCAAAATGACATCAAAAAAATCATTGCTTTCTCAACATCCAGCCAACTAGGACTAATAATAGTCACTATCGGACTAAACCTCCCACAACTAGCCTTCCTACACATCTCAACCCATGCCTTCTTTAAAGCCATACTATTCCTATGCTCAGGGTCTATCATCCACAACCTAAACGGAGAACAAGATATCCGAAAGATAGGAGGCCTACAGAAAATACTCCCAGTCACTACTTCCTGCCTAACCATCGGAAACCTGGCGCTGATAGGAACCCCATTCCTAGCCGGATTCTACTCAAAAGACCTCATCATCGAAAGCTTAAACACATCATACCTAAATACTTGAGCCCTACTCCTAACCCTTATAGCCACAGCATTCACCGCAACCTACAGCATCCGCATAACCATCCTAGTCCAAGCTGGACAAACCCGAATCCCCCCAATAGTATCAATAAACGAAAACAACCCACTAATCACCGCCCCCCTAACCCGACTCGCCCTAGGCAGCATTACAGCAGGAATAATCATTACCTCTTTCATCACACCAACCAAAACCCCCCCAATAACCATACCCCTTATCACCAAAACTGCTGCCATCCTCATAACAATCCTAGGAATCATCCTAGCCCTAGAACTATCGAACATAACACACACCCTCACTCACCCCAAACCAACCCCCCTCATAAACTTCTCCTCTGCATTAGGGTACTTCAACCCCCTAGTACACCGATTCTTCTCCAAAAACCTACTAGAAAAGGGACAAAACATTGCCCTACACTTGATCGACCTCTCCTGACTCAAAAAAATAGGGCCAGAGGGCCTTGCTGAACTACAAGTAGCCGCAAGCAAAGCCGCAACCTCAATACACACAGGGCTAATTAAGGCCTACCTAGGATCCTTCGCCCTCTCCATCCTGGTAATAATCCTAATAACACACAGACTCACTAATGGCCCCTAACATCCGCAAATCCCATCCCCTACTAAAAATAATCAACAACTCCCTAATCGACCTACCTGCCCCCTCCAACATCTCTGCCTGATGAAACTTCGGCTCCCTTCTAGCCATCTGCTTAGCCACACAAATCCTAACAGGCCTGCTACTAGCCATACACTACACCGCAGACACTTCACTCGCCTTCTCCTCAGTAGCTCACACATGCCGAGACGTCCAGTACGGATGGCTCATCCGCAACCTCCACGCCAATGGTGCTTCGCTCTTCTTTATCTGCATCTACTTACACATCGGACGAGGCCTCTACTACGGCTCCTACCTATACAAAGAAACCTGAAACACAGGATTAATCCTCCTACTCACCCTAATAGCAACTGCCTTAGTAGGGTATGTCCTACCATGAGGACAAATGTCATTCTGAGGGGCCACCGTAATCACCAACCTATTCTCAGCCATCCCGTACATTGGGCAAACTCTAGTAGAATGAGCCTGAGGAGGATTCTCAGTAGACAATCCAACCTTAACCCGATTCTTCGCCATCCACTTCCTACTGCCCTTCCTAATTGCAGGAATCACCCTAGTCCACCTAACCTTCCTACACGAATCAGGCTCAAATAACCCACTAGGAATCGTATCAGACTGCGACAAAATCCCATTCCACCCACACTTCTCCATGAAAGACAGCTTAGGGCTTACCCTAATAATCACCCCTCTAATAGCACTAGCCCTATTTTCACCGAACTTCCTGGTTCTTGGAATCCTAGTTGGGAGTGGTTGGCCACATGAGATGTACAGGATTTTTACCTGTGATTTAGTCTTGACAAGGCTATGTAATTGGTTTACTAACGTCTCATAAGAAAGAAGCATGAGCGGTTAATGCAGTTGGCTTGAAACCCATCCCCAGTGGTGCCAGTGCACTCTCTGCACTCACTGCACTGCATCCCCAGTGGTGCCAGTGCGCTCTCTGGAGTCACAGCACTGCATCCCCAGTGGTGCCAGTGCACTCTCTGGACTCACTGCACTGCATCCCCAGTGGTGCCAGTGCACTCTGTGGACTCACTGTAGTGCATCCCCAGTGGTGCCAGTGCTCTCTCTGGACTCACTGTACTGCATCCACAGTGGTGCCAGTGCACACGCTGGACTCACTGCAGTGCATCCCCAGTGGTGCCAGTGCACTCTCTGGACTCACTGCACTGCATCCCCAGTGGTGCCAGTGCACTCTCTGGACTCACTGCAGGGCATCCCCAGTGGTGCCAGTGCACTCTCTGGACTCACTGCACTGCATCCCCAGTGGTGCCAGTGCACTCTCTGGACTCACTGAAGTGCATCCCCATTGGTGCCATTGCACTCTCTGCACTCACTGCACTGCATCCCCAGTGGTGCCAGTGCGCTCTCCGGAGTCACAGCACTGCATCCCCAGTGGTGCCAGTGCACTCACTGGACACACTGTACTGCATTACAGGTGGTGCCAGTGCACTCTCTGCACTCACTGCACAGCATCCCCAGTGGTGCCAGTGCATTCACTGGACTCACTGGACTGCATCACCAGTGGTGCCAGTGCACTCTCTGGACTCACTGCAGTGCATCCCCAGTGGTGCCAGTGCACTCTCTGGACTCACTGCACTGCATCCCCAGTGGTGCCAGTGCAGTCTCTGGACTCACTGCAGTGCATCCCCAGTGGTGCCAGTGCAGTCTCTGGACTCACTGCACTGCATCCCCAGTGGTGCCAGTGCACTCTCTGGACTCACTGCAGTGCATCCCCAGTGGTGCCAGTGCAGTCTCTGGACTCACTGCAGTGCATCGCCAGTGGTGCCAGTGCACTCTCTCGAGTCACTGAAGTGCATCCCCAGTGGTGTCAGTGCACTCACTGGACTGACTGCACTGCATCCCCAGTGGTGCCAGTGCGCTCTCCGGAGTCACAGCACTGCATCCCCAGTGGTGCCAGTGCACTCACTGGACTCACTGCACTGCATCACAGGTGGTGCCAGTGCACTCTCTGGACTCACTACAGTGAATCCCCGGTGGTGCCAGTGCACTCTCTGCACTCACTGCACAGCATCCCCAGTGGTGCCAGTGCACTCACTGGACTCACTGGACTGCATCCCCAGTGGTGCCAGTGCACTCTCTGGACTCACTGAACTGCATCCCCAGTGGTGCCAGTGCACTCTCTGGACTCACTGCACTGCATCCCCAGTGGTGTCAGTGCACTCTCTGGACTCACTGAAGTGCATCCCCAGTGGTGCCAGTGCACTCTCTGGACTCACTGCAGTGCATCCCCAGTGGTGCCAGTGCACTCTCTGGACTCACTGCACTGCATCCCCAGTGGTGATGGTACAATCTCTGGACTCACTGTACTGCATCCCCAGTGGTGCCAGTGCACTCTCTGGACTCACTGCAGTGCATCCCCGGTGGTGCCAGTGCACTCTCTGGACTCACTGCACTGCATTCCCAGTGGTGCCAGTGAAGTCTCTGGACTCACTGCAGTGCATCCCCAGTGGTGCCAGTGCAGTCACTGGACTCACTGCAGTTCATCCCCAGTGGTGCCAGTGCACTCTCTGGACTCACTGCAGTGCATCCCCAGTGGTGCCAGTGCACTCTCTGGACTCACTGCACTGCATCCCCAGTGGTGCCAGTGCACTCTCTGGACTCACTGCAGTGCATCCCCAGTGGTGCCAGTGCACTCTCTGGACTCACTGCACTGCATCCCCAGTGGTGCCAGTGCACTCTCTGCACTCACTGCACTGCATTCCCAGTGGTGCCAGTGAAGTCTCTGGACTCACTGCACTGCATCCCCAGTGGTGCCAGTGCAATCTCTGGACTCACTGCAGTTCATCCCCAGTGGTGCCAGTGCACTCTCTGGACTCACTGCAGTGCATCCCCAGGGCAAAAGCGGGGATGTGAACATAAGACGAGAAGACCCTGTGGAACTTAAAAATCAACGACCACCGCGAATCCTCAATCAACCCCACTGGGGCCACTACCATCGCAGAGCCTGGTCGATATTTTTCGGTTGGGGCGACCTTGGAGGAGAACAAATCCTCCAAAAACAAGACCATACCTCTTTACCTAGAGCTACCCCTCAAAGTGCTAACAGTGACCAGACCCAATATAATTGATTAATGGACCAAGCTACCCCAGGGATAACAGCGCAATCCCCCTCAAGAGCCCATATCGACAGGGGGGTTTACGACCTCGATGTTGGATCAGGACATCCTAATGGTGCAGCCGCTATTAAGGGTTCGTTTGTTCAACGATTAACAGTCCTACGTGATCTGAGTTCAGACCGGAGCAATCCAGGTCGGTTTCTATCTATGACACACTCTCCCCAGTACGAAAGGACCGGGAAAGTGGGGCCAATACCACAAGCACGCCCCCCCCCTCTAAGCAGTGAAACCAACTAAACCGTGAAGAGGGCCTTCCCCCACCACTTTCAATCCTAGAAAAGGACCAGCTAGAGTGGCAGAGCCCGGCAAGTGCAGAAGGCTTAAGCCCTTTCCCCAGAGGTTCAAATCCTCTCCCTAGCTTCACCCATGATTCAAATAACAACACTAAGCTGCCTCATTATATCCCTCCTATACATCATCCCAATCCTGATTGCCGTAGCCTTCCTAACCCTAGCAGAACGGAAAATCCTAAGCTACATACAATCCCGCAAAGGCCCTAACGTTGTCGGGCCTTTTGGCCTACTTCAACCATTTGCGGACGGACTGAAACTATTTACCAAAGAGCCCATCCGACCCTCTACCTCTTCCCCACTTCTATTCATTCTGATACCAATACTAGCCCTTGTCCTAGCCCTCACCACTTGAGCACCACTACCACTCCCATTTCCCCTAGCAGATCTAAACCTCGGAGTTCTCTTCCTAATAGCCATGTCAAGCCTAGCCGTCTACTCAGTCCTATGATCAGGCTGAGCCTCGAACTCAAAATACGCACTAATCGGAGCCCTACGGGCAGTAGCACAGACCATTTCATACGAAGTGACACTGGCCATAATCCTGCTATCAATAATCATACTAAGCGGAAGCTACACACTCAGCTCCTTTGCCATCGTACAGGAGCCTCTATACTTCATTTTCTCCTCATGACCCCTAGCAATAATATGATACGTATCCACCCTAGCAGAGACAAACCGAGCTCCTTTTGACCTCACAGAGGGTGAATCTGAGCTAGTCTCAGGGTTTAACGTTGAATATGCCGCAGGACCCTTCGCCTTATTCTTCCTAGCTGAATATGCGAACATTATGCTAATAAATACACTTACAGCCATCATATTCCTAAACCCAAGCGCCCTAGGGCCACCCACAGAACTATTCCCCGTCATCCTAGCCACAAAAGTCCTCCTACTATCTTCTGGTTTCTTATGGGTCCGAGCTTCATACCCACGATTCCGATATGACCAACTAATGCACCTACTATGAAAAAACTTCCTACCCCTCACACTAGCTCTGTGCCTCTGACACATCAGCATACCTATCTGCTATGCAGGCCTACCTCCTTACATAAGGAAATGTGCCTGAACTACAAAGGGTCACTATGATAAAGTGAACATAGAAGTATAACAGCCCTCTCATTTCCTGTTGACCTTAGAAAAGTAGGAATTGAACCCACACAAGAGAAATCAAAATTCTCCATACTTCCCTTATATTATTTTCTAGTAGAGTCAGCTAATCAAGCTATCGGGCCCATACCCCGAAAATGATGGTTTAACCCCCTCCTCTACTAATGAACCCTTACGCGACCCCAATCATAACCTTCAGCCTCATCTTGGGCACCACAATCACAATTTCCAGCAACCACTGAGTTCTGGCCTGGACAGGACTGGAGATCAACGCACTAGCCATCATTCCCCTAATTGCCAAATCCCACCACCCACGAGCAGTAGAAGCCGCAACGAAATACTTCCTAACCCAAGCAGCTGCTTCCGCCCTGGTCCTATTCTCTAGCATAACCAATGCCTGAGTCACCGGCCAATGAGACATCACACAAATAAACCACCCAACCTCCTGTCTACTACTGACAGCAGCAATCGCTATTAAACTGGGCCTAGTGCCATTTCACTTCTGATTCCCAGAAGTACTACAAGGATCGCCACTAATAACAGCCCTGCTACTCTCGACCCTCATAAAATTCCCCCCACTAACCCTGCTCCTACTAACATCCAAATCCCTCGACCCAGCTCTACTCACCGCCATGGCCCTAGCCTCAACAGCACTAGGAGGCTGAATAGGACTGAACCAAACACAAACACGCAAAATCCTAGCCTTCTCGTCCATCTCCCACTTAGGCTGAATCGCCATCATCCTAGTTTACAGCCCCAAATTGGCCTTACTTACCTTCTACCTATACACAATCATAACATCAGCCGTATTCCTAGCCCTTAACAAAATCAAAGCCCTTAACCTATCCATGATCACAACCTCATGAACAAAAACCCCAGTGCTAAACGCCACCCTAATACTAGTACTTTTATCCCTAGCAGGCCTCCCCCCATTAACAGGCTTTATACCAAAGTGACTTATCATCCAAGAACTAACTAAACAGGAAATAACACCAGCAGCCATGGCAATTGCCATGCTATCACTGCTCAGCCTCTTCTTCTACCTACGCCTCGCATACCACTCAACAATTACCCTTCCCCCCAACTCCTCTAACCACATAAAACAATGATACACTAGCAAAGCCCCAAGCACACCTACTGCGGTCCTTGCCTCACTATCAATCCTCTTACTTCCCCTGTCCCCAATAATACATGCCATTGTCTAGAAACTTAGGATAACACCCCAAACCGAAGGCCTTCAAAGCCTTAAATAAGAGTTAAACCCTCTTAGTTTCTGCACATTAAGACTTACAGAATATTAACCTGTATCTTCTGAATGCAAGTCAGACGCTTTAATTAAGCTAAAGCCTCCCTAGACAGATGGGCTTCGATCCCACAAAACTCTAGTTAACAGCTAAATGCCTAAACCAATTGGCTTCTGCCTACAAAGACCCTGACGCACCCTAGTGCGCATCGATGAGCTTGCAACTCAACATGAATTTCACTACAGAGCCGATAAGAAGAGGAATTAAACCTCTGTAAAAAGGACTACAGCCTAACGCTTCAACACTCAGCCATCTTACCCGTCACCTTCATCAACCGATGACTATTTTCCACTAACCATAAGGATATTGGCACCCTGTACCTCATCTTCGGGGCATGAGCAGGAATAGTCGGCACCGCACTCAGCCTATTAATCCGCGCAGAACTAGGACAACCAGGAACTCTCCTAGGCGACGACCAAATTTACAATGTAATCGTTACCGCTCACGCCTTTGTAATAAGCTTCTTTATAGTCATACCCATCATGATCGGAGGATTCGGCAACTGATTAGTCCCCCTCATAATCGGTGCCCCCGACATAGCATTCCCGCGAATAAACAACATAAGCTTTTGACTCCTCCCCCCATCATTCCTCCTCCTACTAGCCTCATCCACTGTAGAAGCTGGCGCCGGCACAGGCTGAACTGTCTACCCTCCCCTAGCAGGTAACCTTGCCCACGCCGGAGCTTCAGTAGACCTGGCTATCTTCTCACTCCACTTAGCCGGTATCTCCTCCATCCTTGGGGCCATCAACTTTATCACCACAGCCATCAACATAAAACCCCCCGCACTCTCACAATACCAAACCCCACTATTTGTCTGATCCGTACTAATTACCGCCATCCTACTCCTTCTATCACTCCCCGTACTCGCCGCCGGTATTACAATATTACTAACTGATCGAAACCTAAACACCACATTCTTCGACCCCGCTGGAGGAGGAGACCCAATCCTGTACCAACACCTATTCTGATTCTTCGGACACCCAGAAGTCTATATTCTGATCCTACCGGGGTTCGGAATCATCTCACACGTAGTCACGTACTACTCAGGCAAAAAGGAGCCCTTCGGCTACATGGGAATAGTCTGAGCCATACTATCCATCGGCTTCCTAGGATTCATCGTCTGAGCTCACCACATGTTTACAGTAGGAATAGACGTTGATACCCGAGCCTACTTTACATCAGCCACTATAATCATTGCCATCCCTACCGGAATCAAAGTATTTAGCTGACTAGCCACCCTGCACGGAGGAACAATCAAATGAGACCCCCCCAATACTATGAGCTCTAGGATTTATCTTCCTATTTACCATCGGAGGATTAACAGGAATCGTTCTTGCAAACTCTTCCCTAGACATCGCCCTGCACGACACGTACTACGTAGTTGCCCACTTCCACTACGTCCTATCCATAGGCGCCGTCTTTGCCATTCTAGCAGGATTTACTCACTGATTCCCACTACTCACTGGGTTTACCCTACACCAAACATGAGCAAAAGCCCACTTCGGGGTAATATTTACAGGAGTAAACCTAACGTTCTTCCCCCAGCACTTCCTAGGCCTAGCAGGAATACCCCGACGATACTCGGACTATCCCGACGCCTACACACTATGAAACACCATTTCCTCCATCGGCTCCCTAATCTCAATAGTAGCCGTAATCATACTAATATTCATCATCTGAGAAGCCTTTTCGGCCAAACGAAAAGTCCTACAACCAGAACTAACTACCACAAACGTTGAATGAATCCACGGCTGCCCTCCCCCATACCATACTTTCGAGGAACCGGCCTTCGTCCAAGTACAAGAAAGGAAGGAATCGAACCCTCACATGCTGGTTTCAAGCCAACTGCATTCACCGCTCATGCTTCTTTCTTATGAGACGTTAGTAAACCAATTACATAGCCTTGTCAAGACTAAATCACAGGTAAAAATCCTGTACATCTCATGTGGCCAACCACTCCCAACTAGGATTCCAAGACGCCTCATCACCCATCATAGAAGAACTCGTTGAATTCCACGACCACGCCCTAATCGTTGCCCTAGCTATCTGCAGCCTAGTTCTCTACCTTTTAGCCCACATACTAACAGAAAAACTCTCGTCCAATGCTGTAGACGCCCAAGAAGTAGAGCTGATCTGGACAATCCTACCTGCTATCGTCCTGGTACTCCTCGCCCTCCCATCCCTACAAATCCTCTACATAATGGACAAAATCGATGAACCAGACCTCACCCTAAAAGCCATCGACCACCAATGATACTGAAGCTACGAATACACAGACTTCAAAGACCTATCATTCGACTCCTACATAGTGCCCACCCCAGACTTACCCAACGGCCACTTCCGACTGCTAGAAGTTGACCACCGCGTAGTTATCCCAATAGAATCCCCCATCCGCGTGATCATTACTGCAGGAGACGTACTCCACTCCTGAGCAGTCCCAACGCTCGGAGTTAAAACAGACGCAATCCCAGGCCGACTAAACCAAACTTCATTCATTACCACCCGGCCTGGGATTTTTTACGGACAATGCTCAGAAATTTGCGGGGCTAATCACAGCTACATACCCATTGTAGTAGAATCAACCCCACTCCCACATTTCGAGGCCTGATCGTCCCTTCTATCATCATCCTAATCATTAAGAAGCTATGCAACAGCACTAGCCTTTTAAGCTAGCCAAAGAGGGACTTCCCCCTCCTTAATGATATGCCACAGCTTAACCCCGCACCATGATTTTCAATCATAATTATAACCTGATTAACCCTAGCACTCCTCATCCAACCAAAACTACTAGCCTTCACCACAACCAACCCCCCATCAAATAAGACCTCCCTCACTACCAAACCCACACCATGATCCTGACCATGAACCTAAGCTTCTTTGACCAATTTTCCAGCCCCAATCTATTTGGCATCCCCTTAATCCTACTATCCCTACTCTTCCCAGCCCTACTATTCCCGTCCCCAAACAACCGATGAATCAACAACCGCCTTTCTACTATCCAAACATGACTCCTTCACCTAATCACAAAACAACTAATAGTCCCACTCAACAAAAATGGCCACAAATGAGCCATAATATTTACATCCCTAATAATCATACTTCTTACAATCAACCTTCTAGGCCTCCTTCCATATACATTCACCCCAACCACCCAACTATCTATGAACATAGCCCTAGCCTTCCCACTATGGCTCGCCACACTACTAACAGGCCTACGAAACCAACCATCAGCCTCTTTAGCCCACCTATTACCCGAAGGTACCCCTACACCCCTAATCCCCGCACTAATCCTGATCGAAACAACCAGCCTACTAATCCGCCCCCTAGCCCTCGGAGTCCGCCTTACAGCCAACCTTACAGCAGGACACTTACTCATCCAACTCATCTCTACAGCCTCCATTGCATTAATACCCACCCTTCCTGCAGTATCCATCCTAACAATAATCATCCTACTACTCCTAACCATCCTAGAAGTAGCAGTAGCCATAATCCAGGCCTACGTCTTCGTGCTCCTTCTAAGCCTATACTTACAAGAAAACATCTAATGGCACACCAAGCACACTCATACCACATAGTTGACCCAAGCCCTTGACCAATCTTCGGGGCAGCCGCCGCCCTACTCACAACCTCAGGATTAATCATGTGATTCCACTACAACTCATCCATACTACTAACCCTAGGCCTCATCTCAATACTCCTAGTAATACTCCAATGATGACGAGACATTGTACGAGAAAGCACCTTCCAAGGCCATCACACTCCCACAGTCCAAAAAGGCCTACGATACGGCATAATCCTTTTCATCACATCCGAAGCATTCTTCTTCTTAGGGTTCTTCTGAGCGTTCTTCCACTCGAGCCTGGCCCCAACCCCAGAACTAGGAGGCCAATGACCCCCAACAGGAATTAAACCACTCAACCCGATAGAAGTCCCCCTACTAAACACAGCCATCCTACTAGCCTCAGGCGTTACCGTAACGTGAGCCCACCACAGCATCACAGAAGGAAACCGAAAACATGCCATCCACGCCCTAACCCTAACGATCCTCTTGGGATTCTACTTCACAGCCCTACAAGCAATAGAATACCACGAAGCCCCATTCTCAATCGCCGATAGCGTCTACGGATCTACCTTCTTCGTTGCCACTGGATTCCACGGACTCCACGTAATCATCGGATCCTCCTTCCTGACCGTCTGCCTCTTCCGACTGATCAAGTTCCACTTTACATCAGACCACCACTTCGGATTCGAGGCAGCAGCCTGATACTGACACTTCGTAGACGTCATCTGACTATTCCTCTACATAACCATCTACTGATGAGGATCTTGCTCTTCTAGTATATTAATTACAATTGACTTCCAATCTCTAGAATCTGGTATAAACCCAGAGGAGAGCAATGAACGCACTCATGTTCATATTCGCCCTATCATCAATCCTAAGCGCCGCCCTAACCGCATTAAACTTCTGACTCGCCCAAATAAACCCCGACTCAGAGAAACTCTCACCGTACGAATGTGGATTCGACCCACTTGGATCTGCTCGATTACCATTCTCAGTCCGATTCTTCCTCAGTAGCCATCCTGTTCGTCCTATTCGACCTAGAAATCGCCCTCCTACTCCCCCTGCCATGAGCCGTCCAACTCCAATCCCCCCTAATGACCCTCACCTGAACTGTAGTGATCCTCCTTCTCCTAACACTCGGACTGGCCTACGAGTGAATTCAAGGGGGCCTAGAATGAGCAGAATAACAGAAAGTTAGTCTAACCAAAAAGATAGCTGGTTTCGACCCAGCAGATTACAGCCAACCCTGTAACTTTCTTATGTCGCCCCTACATTTAAGCTTCTACTCAGCCTTCATTTTCAGCGGACTAGGGCTAGCCTTCCACCGAACCCACCTAGTATCCGCCCTACTATGCCTTGAAAGCATAATATTATCGATATTCGTAGGCCTATCAATATGATCCATCGAAAACCAAGTCTCCTCATTCACCATGGTACCAATTCTCATGCTAACCTTCTCAGCGTGTGAGGCGGGCACAGGCCTGGCCATCCTAGTAGCCTCCACCCGCACACATGGCTCCGACCATCTACACAACCTAAACCTCCTGCAATGCTAAAAATCATCCTACCCACAATCATACTTCTTCCAACAGCCCTGCTGTCTCCACCAAAATTTCTATGGACTAACACCACCTTATACAGCCTCCTAATCGCTGCCCTAAGCCTACAGTGATTAATCCCAACCTACTACCCCTACAAATTTTTATCCAACTGAACAGGAATTGACCAAATCTCATCCCCCCTCCTAGTACTATCCTGCTGACTACTCCCACTCATAATCATAGCAAGCCAAAACCACCTGCAACAAGAACCCCTACAACGCAAACGAATCTTTATCTCAACCTTAGTCGCAGTCCAGCCATTCATCCTACTAGCCTTTTCCACCACAGAACTAGCACTATTTTACATCTCATTTGAAGCAACCCTCATTCCCACCCTAATCTTAATCACCCGATGGGGGAACCAACCAGAACGCCTAAGCGCTGGCATCTACCTGCTATTCTACACGCCAGTAAGCTCTCTACCCCTGCTAATCACAATCATACACCTATACGTGAAAATTGGCACCCTGCACCTGCCAACCCTACAACTAACCCACCCAACCCTATCCACCTCATGGACAGGAATACTATCAGGTCTAGCACTGCTCATAGCATTCATAGTAAAAGCCCCACTATACGGCCTACACCTCTGACTGCCAAAAGCCCACGTAGAAGCACCCATCGCAGGCTCAATACTCCTCGCCGCCCTACTACTAAAGCTAGGAGGATACGGAATTATACGAGTCACTCTATTTATGGGCCCACTGTCCAACCTCCTGCACTACCCCTTCCTAACCCTGGCCCTATGAGGCGCCCTAATGACTAGCTCAATCTGCCTACGACAGACAGACCTAAAATCACTAATCGCTTATTCATCCGTTAGCCACATAGGCCTAGTTATCGCCGCAGGAATAATCCAAACCCACTGATCATTCTCAGGGGCAATGATCCTAATAATTTCCCATGGACTAACTTCCTCCATACTATTCTGCCTAGCCAACACAAACTATGAACGTACGCACAGCCGAATTCTACTACTCACACGAGGCCTACAACCTCTCCTACCACTCATAGCTACCTGATGATTGCTGGCCAATCTAACAAACATAGCCTTACCCCCAACAACAAACCTCATAGCAGAGCTAACCATTATAATCACCTTATTCAACTGATCTGCCTTCACGATCATCCTAACAGGAATCGCAACCCTACTAACCGCCTCCTACACCTTATTCATACTACTAATGACCCAACGAGGCTCAATCCCCTCCCACATCACATCTATGCAAAACTCAACCACGCGAGAACACCCGCTCATAACACTCCACATTATCCCAATATTCCTCCTAATCCTCAAACCCGAACTGATCTCCGGAATCCCCTCATGCAAGTATAGTTTAAACCAAACATTAGACTGTGATTCTAAGAATAGAAGTTCAAACCTTCTTACCTGCCGAGGGGAGGGTTTAACCAACAAGAGCTGCTAACTCTTACATCTGAGCCTAAAACCTCAGCCCCCTTACTTTTAAAGGATAACAGCAATCCACTGGTCTTAGGAACCACCCATCTTGGTGCAAATCCAAGTAAAAGTAGTGAACCCCACACTACTAATCAACTCCCTCACACTACTCACGCTGACAATCCTCCTAACCCCAATCATCCTGCCATTTCTATTTAAAAACTTTAAAAACACCCCACAAGCCACCACCCGCGCTGTTAAAACCGCATTCCTAATTAGCCTAGCCCCTACAACCGCATTCATCTACTCGGGAGTAGAATCTGTCACCTGCCACTGGGAGTGAAAATTCATTATAAACTTTAAAATCCCCCTGAGCCTAAAAATAGACCAATACTCAATAACATTTCTTCCAATCGCCCTATTTGTAACATGATCAATCCTACAATTCGCCATATGATACATGGCCTCAGAGCCATACGTAACAAAATTTTTCACCTACCTACTGACATTCCTAGTCGCCATACTCCTCCTAACAACCGCAAACAACATATTCCTCCTATTCGTAGGCTGGGAAGGAGTACGAATCATGTCCTTCCTTCTCATCGGCTGATGACAAGGCCGAGCAGATGCCAACACCGCCGCCCTACGAGCCGTAATCTACAACCGAATCGGAGACATCGGACTGATCCTGAGCATAGCATGACTAGCTTCAACATTCAACACCTGAGAGATCCAACAAGCCGTACACCCCCACCAAACCCCAATCCTCCCCCTCATAGGATTAATCCTCGCAGCCGCAGGAAAATCCGCCCAATTTGGACTCCACCCATGACTGCCCGCAGCAATAGAAGGCCCCACCCCAGTATCAGCCCTACTGCACTCCAGTACCACAGTAGTAGCCGGAATCTTCCTGCTCATCCGCATGCACCCCCTGCTAGCCACCAACCAGACAGCCCTAACTGCCTGCCTATGCCTAGGTGCTCTATCAACCCTATTCGCTGCCACATGCGCCCTAACCCAAAATGACATCAAAAAAATCATTGCTTTCTCAACATCCAGCCAACTAGGACTAATAATAGTCACTATCGGACTAAACCTCCCACAACTAGCCTTCCTACACATCTCAACCCATGCCTTCTTTAAAGCCATACTATTCCTATGCTCAGGGTCTATCATCCACAACCTAAACGGAGAACAAGATATCCGAAAGATAGGAGGCCTACAGAAAATACTCCCAGTCACTACTTCCTGCCTAACCATCGGAAACCTGGCGCTGATAGGAACCCCATTCCTAGCCGGATTCTACTCAAAAGACCTCATCATCGAAAGCTTAAACACATCATACCTAAATACTTGAGCCCTACTCCTAACCCTTATAGCCACAGCATTCACCGCAACCTACAGCATCCGCATAACCATCCTAGTCCAAGCTGGACAAACCCGAATCCCCCCAATAGTATCAATAAACGAAAACAACCCACTAATCACCGCCCCCCTAACCCGACTCGCCCTAGGCAGCATTACAGCAGGAATAATCATTACCTCTTTCATCACACCAACCAAAACCCCCCCAATAACCATACCCCTTATCACCAAAACTGCTGCCATCCTCATAACAATCCTAGGAATCATCCTAGCCCTAGAACTATCGAACATAACACACACCCTCACTCACCCCAAACCAAACCCCCTCATAAACTTCTCCTCTGCATTAGGGTACTTCAACCCCCTAGTACACCGATTCTTCTCCAAAAACCTACTAGAAAAGGGACAAAACATTGCCCTACACTTGATCGACCTCTCCTGACTCAAAAAAATAGGGCCAGAGGGCCTTGCTGAACTACAAGTAGCCGCAAGCAAAGCCGCAACCTCAATACACACAGGGCTAATTAAGGCCTACCTAGGATCCTTCGCCCTCTCCATCCTGGTAATAATCCTAATAACACACAGACTCACTAATGGCCCCTAACATCCGCAAATCCCATCCCCTACTAAAAATAATCAACAACTCCCTAATCGACCTACCTGCCCCCTCCAACATCTCTGCCTGATGAAACTTCGGCTCCCTTCTAGCCATCTGCTTAGCCACACAAATCCTAACAGGCCTGCTACTAGCCATACACTACACCGCAGACACTTCACTCGCCTTCTCCTCAGTAGCTCACACATGCCGAGACGTCCAGTACGGATGGCTCATCCGCAACCTCCACGCCAATGGTGCTTCGCTCTTCTTTATCTGCATCTACTTACACATCGGACGAGGCCTCTACTACGGCTCCTACCTATACAAAGAAACCTGAAACACAGGATTAATCCTCCTACTCACCCTAATAGCAACTGCCTTAGTAGGGTATGTCCTACCATGAGGACAAATGTCATTCTGAGGGGCCACCGTAATCACCAACCTATTCTCAGCCATCCCGTACATTGGGCAAACTCTAGTAGAATGAGCCTGAGGAGGATTCTCAGTAGACAATCCAACCTTAACCCGATTCTTCGCCATCCACTTCCTACTGCCCTTCCTAATTGCAGGAATCACCCTAGTCCACCTAACCTTCCTACACGAATCAGGCTCAAATAACCCACTAGGAATCGTATCAGACTGCGACAAAATCCCATTCCACCCACACTTCTCCATGAAAGACAGCTTAGGGCTTACCCTAATAATCACCCCTCTAATAGCACTAGCCCTATTTTCACCGAACTTCCTGGTTCTTGGAATCCTAGTTGGGAGTGGTTGGCCACATGAGATGTACAGGATTTTTACCTGTGATTTAGTCTTGACAAGGCTATGTAATTGGTTTACTAACGTCTCATAAGAAAGAAGCATGAGCGGTTAATGCAGTTGGCTTGAAACCCATCCCCAGTGGTGCCAGTGCACTCTCTGCACTCACTGCACTGCATCCCCAGTGGTGCCAGTGCG
Source organism: Anser brachyrhynchus (assembly GCF_964034855.1). Lineage (NCBI taxonomy): Eukaryota > Metazoa > Chordata > Aves > Anseriformes > Anatidae > Anser > Anser brachyrhynchus. The sequence continues at coordinate 15,571,519 of NC_137696.1, read as the reverse complement.
CTCTCTGGAGTCACAGCACTGCATCCCCAGTGGTGCCAGTGCACTCTCTGGACTCACTGCACTGCATCCCCAGTGGTGCCAGTGCACTCTGTGGACTCACTGTAGTGCATCCCCAGTGGTGCCAGTGCTCTCTCTGGACTCACTGTACTGCATCCACAGTGGTGCCAGTGCACACGCTGGACTCACTGCAGTGCATCCCCAGTGGTGCCAGTGCACTCTCTGGACTCACTGCACTGCATCCCCAGTGGTGCCAGTGCACTCTCTGGACTCACTGCAGGGCATCCCCAGTGGTGCCAGTGCACTCTCTGGACTCACTGCACTGCATCCCCAGTGGTGCCAGTGCACTCTCTGGACTCACTGAAGTGCATCCCCATTGGTGCCATTGCACTCTCTGCACTCACTGCACTGCATCCCCAGTGGTGCCAGTGCGCTCTCCGGAGTCACAGCACTGCATCCCCAGTGGTGCCAGTGCACTCACTGGACACACTGTACTGCATTACAGGTGGTGCCAGTGCACTCTCTGCACTCACTGCACAGCATCCCCAGTGGTGCCAGTGCATTCACTGGACTCACTGGACTGCATCACCAGTGGTGCCAGTGCACTCTCTGGACTCACTGCAGTGCATCCCCAGTGGTGCCAGTGCACTCTCTGGACTCACTGCACTGCATCCCCAGTGGTGCCAGTGCAGTCTCTGGACTCACTGCAGTGCATCCCCAGTGGTGCCAGTGCAGTCTCTGGACTCACTGCACTGCATCCCCAGTGGTGCCAGTGCACTCTCTGGACTCACTGCAGTGCATCCCCAGTGGTGCCAGTGCAGTCTCTGGACTCACTGCAGTGCATCGCCAGTGGTGCCAGTGCACTCTCTCGAGTCACTGAAGTGCATCCCCAGTGGTGTCAGTGCACTCACTGGACTGACTGCACTGCATCCCCAGTGGTGCCAGTGCGCTCTCCGGAGTCACAGCACTGCATCCCCAGTGGTGCCAGTGCACTCACTGGACTCACTGCACTGCATCACAGGTGGTGCCAGTGCACTCTCTGGACTCACTACAGTGAATCCCCGGTGGTGCCAGTGCACTCTCTGCACTCACTGCACAGCATCCCCAGTGGTGCCAGTGCACTCACTGGACTCACTGGACTGCATCCCCAGTGGTGCCAGTGCACTCTCTGGACTCACTGAACTGCATCCCCAGTGGTGCCAGTGCACTCTCTGGACTCACTGCACTGCATCCCCAGTGGTGTCAGTGCACTCTCTGGACTCACTGAAGTGCATCCCCAGTGGTGCCAGTGCACTCTCTGGACTCACTGCAGTGCATCCCCAGTGGTGCCAGTGCACTCTCTGGACTCACTGCACTGCATCCCCAGTGGTGATGGTACAATCTCTGGACTCACTGTACTGCATCCCCAGTGGTGCCAGTGCACTCTCTGGACTCACTGCAGTGCATCCCCGGTGGTGCCAGTGCACTCTCTGGACTCACTGCACTGCATTCCCAGTGGTGCCAGTGAAGTCTCTGGACTCACTGCACTGCATCCCCAGTGGTGCCAGTGCACTCACTGGACTCACTGCAGTTCATCCCCAGTGGTGCCAGTGCACTCTCTGGACTCACTGCAGTGCATCCCCAGTGGTGCCAGTGCACTCTCTGGACTCACTGCACTGCATCCCCAGTGGTGCCAGTGCACTCTCTGGACTCACTGCAGTGCATCCCCAGTGGTGCCAGTGCACTCTCTGGACTCACTGCACTGCATCCCCAGTGGTGCCAGTGCACTCTCTGCACTCACTGCACTGCATTCCCAGTGGTGCCAGTGAAGTCTCTGGACTCACTGCACTGCATCCCCAGTGGTGCCAGTGCAATCTCTGGACTCACTGCAGTTCATCCCCAGTGGTGCCAGTGCACTCTCTGGACTCACTGCAGTGCATCCCCAGGGCAAAAGCGGGGATGTGAACATAAGACGAGAAGACCCTGTGGAACTTAAAAATCAACGACCACCGCGAATCCTCAATCAACCCCACTGGGGCCACTACCATCGCAGAGCCTGGTCGATATTTTTCGGTTGGGGCGACCTTGGAGGAGAACAAATCCTCCAAAAACAAGACCATACCTCTTTACCTAGAGCTACCCCTCAAAGTGCTAACAGTGACCAGACCCAATATAATTGATTAATGGACCAAGCTACCCCAGGGATAACAGCGCAATCCCCCTCAAGAGCCCATATCGACAGGGGGGTTTACGACCTCGATGTTGGATCAGGACATCCTAATGGTGCAGCCGCTATTAAGGGTTCGTTTGTTCAACGATTAACAGTCCTACGTGATCTGAGTTCAGACCGGAGCAATCCAGGTCGGTTTCTATCTATGACACACTCTCCCCAGTACGAAAGGACCGGGAAAGTGGGGCCAATACCACAAGCACGCCCCCCCCCTCTAAGCAGTGAAACCAACTAAACCGTGAAGAGGGCCTTCCCCCACCACTTTCAATCCTAGAAAAGGACCAGCTAGAGTGGCAGAGCCCGGCAAGTGCAGAAGGCTTAAGCCCTTTCCCCAGAGGTTCAAATCCTCTCCCTAGCTTCACCCATGATTCAAATAACAACACTAAGCTGCCTCATTATATCCCTCCTATACATCATCCCAATCCTGATTGCCGTAGCCTTCCTAACCCTAGCAGAACGGAAAATCCTAAGCTACATACAATCCCGCAAAGGCCCTAACGTTGTCGGGCCTTTTGGCCTACTTCAACCATTTGCGGACGGACTGAAACTATTTACCAAAGAGCCCATCCGACCCTCTACCTCTTCCCCACTTCTATTCATTCTGATACCAATACTAGCCCTTGTCCTAGCCCTCACCACTTGAGCACCACTACCACTCCCATTTCCCCTAGCAGATCTAAACCTCGGAGTTCTCTTCCTAATAGCCATGTCAAGCCTAGCCGTCTACTCAGTCCTATGATCAGGCTGAGCCTCGAACTCAAAATACGCACTAATCGGAGCCCTACGGGCAGTAGCACAGACCATTTCATACGAAGTGACACTGGCCATAATCCTGCTATCAATAATCATACTAAGCGGAAGCTACACACTCAGCTCCTTTGCCATCGTACAGGAGCCTCTATACTTCATTTTCTCCTCATGACCCCTAGCAATAATATGATACGTATCCACCCTAGCAGAGACAAACCGAGCTCCTTTTGACCTCACAGAGGGTGAATCTGAGCTAGTCTCAGGGTTTAACGTTGAATATGCCGCAGGACCCTTCGCCTTATTCTTCCTAGCTGAATATGCGAACATTATGCTAATAAATACACTTACAGCCATCATATTCCTAAACCCAAGCGCCCTAGGGCCACCCACAGAACTATTCCCCGTCATCCTAGCCACAAAAGTCCTCCTACTATCTTCTGGTTTCTTATGGGTCCGAGCTTCATACCCACGATTCCGATATGACCAACTAATGCACCTACTATGAAAAAACTTCCTACCCCTCACACTAGCTCTGTGCCTCTGACACATCAGCATACCTATCTGCTATGCAGGCCTACCTCCTTACATAAGGAAATGTGCCTGAACTACAAAGGGTCACTATGATAAAGTGAACATAGAAGTATAACAGCCCTCTCATTTCCTGTTGACCTTAGAAAAGTAGGAATTGAACCCACACAAGAGAAATCAAAATTCTCCATACTTCCCTTATATTATTTTCTAGTAGAGTCAGCTAATCAAGCTATCGGGCCCATACCCCGAAAATGATGGTTTAACCCCCTCCTCTACTAATGAACCCTTACGCGACCCCAATCATAACCTTCAGCCTCATCTTGGGCACCACAATCACAATTTCCAGCAACCACTGAGTTCTGGCCTGGACAGGACTGGAGATCAACGCACTAGCCATCATTCCCCTAATTGCCAAATCCCACCACCCACGAGCAGTAGAAGCCGCAACGAAATACTTCCTAACCCAAGCAGCTGCTTCCGCCCTGGTCCTATTCTCTAGCATAACCAATGCCTGAGTCACCGGCCAATGAGACATCACACAAATAAACCACCCAACCTCCTGTCTACTACTGACAGCAGCAATCGCTATTAAACTGGGCCTAGTGCCATTTCACTTCTGATTCCCAGAAGTACTACAAGGATCGCCACTAATAACAGCCCTGCTACTCTCGACCCTCATAAAATTCCCCCCACTAACCCTGCTCCTACTAACATCCAAATCCCTCGACCCAGCTCTACTCACCGCCATGGCCCTAGCCTCAACAGCACTAGGAGGCTGAATAGGACTGAACCAAACACAAACACGCAAAATCCTAGCCTTCTCGTCCATCTCCCACTTAGGCTGAATCGCCATCATCCTAGTTTACAGCCCCAAATTGGCCTTACTTACCTTCTACCTATACACAATCATAACATCAGCCGTATTCCTAGCCCTTAACAAAATCAAAGCCCTTAACCTATCCATGATCACAACCTCATGAACAAAAACCCCAGTGCTAAACGCCACCCTAATACTAGTACTTTTATCCCTAGCAGGCCTCCCCCCATTAACAGGCTTTATACCAAAGTGACTTATCATCCAAGAACTAACTAAACAGGAAATAACACCAGCAGCCATGGCAATTGCCGTGCTATCACTGCTCAGCCTCTTCTTCTACCTACGCCTCGCATACCACTCAACAATTACCCTTCCCCCCAACTCCTCTAACCACATAAAACAATGATACACTAGCAAAGCCCCAAGCACACCTACTGCGGTCCTTGCCTCACTATCAATCCTCTTACTTCCCCTGTCCCCAATAATACATGCCATTGTCTAGAAACTTAGGATAACACCCCAAACCGAAGGCCTTCAAAGCCTTAAATAAGAGTTAAACCCTCTTAGTTTCTGCACATTAAGACTTACAGAATATTAACCTGTATCTTCTGAATGCAAGTCAGACGCTTTAATTAAGCTAAAGCCTCCCTAGACAGATGGGCTTCGATCCCACAAAACTCTAGTTAACAGCTAAATGCCTAAACCAATTGGCTTCTGCCTACAAAGACCCTGACGCACCCTAGTGCGCATCGATGAGCTTGCAACTCAACATGAATTTCACTACAGAGCCGATAAGAAGAGGAATTAAACCTCTGTAAAAAGGACTACAGCCTAACGCTTCAACACTCAGCCATCTTACCCGTCACCTTCATCAACCGATGACTATTTTCCACTAACCATAAGGATATTGGCACCCTGTACCTCATCTTCGGGGCATGAGCAGGAATAGTCGGCACCGCACTCAGCCTATTAATCCGCGCAGAACTAGGACAACCAGGAACTCTCCTAGGCGACGACCAAATTTACAATGTAATCGTTACCGCTCACGCCTTTGTAATAAGCTTCTTTATAGTCATACCCATCATGATCGGAGGATTCGGCAACTGATTAGTCCCCCTCATAATCGGTGCCCCCGACATAGCATTCCCGCGAATAAACAACATAAGCTTTTGACTCCTCCCCCCATCATTCCTCCTCCTACTAGCCTCATCCACTGTAGAAGCTGGCGCCGGCACAGGCTGAACTGTCTACCCTCCCCTAGCAGGTAACCTTGCCCACGCCGGAGCTTCAGTAGACCTGGCTATCTTCTCACTCCACTTAGCCGGTATCTCCTCCATCCTTGGGGCCATCAACTTTATCACCACAGCCATCAACATAAAACCCCCCGCACTCTCACAATACCAAACCCCACTATTTGTCTGATCCGTACTAATTACCGCCATCCTACTCCTTCTATCACTCCCCGTACTCGCCGCCGGTATTACAATATTACTAACTGATCGAAACCTAAACACCACATTCTTCGACCCCGCTGGAGGAGGAGACCCAATCCTGTACCAACACCTATTCTGATTCTTCGGACACCCAGAAGTCTATATTCTGATCCTACCGGGGTTCGGAATCATCTCACACGTAGTCACGTACTACTCAGGCAAAAAGGAGCCCTTCGGCTACATGGGAATAGTCTGAGCCATACTATCCATCGGCTTCCTAGGATTCATCGTCTGAGCTCACCACATGTTTACAGTAGGAATAGACGTTGATACCCGAGCCTACTTTACATCAGCCACTATAATCATTGCCATCCCTACCGGAATCAAAGTATTTAGCTGACTAGCCACCCTGCACGGAGGAACAATCAAATGAGACCCCCCCCAATACTATGAGCTCTAGGATTTATCTTCCTATTTACCATCGGAGGATTAACAGGAATCGTTCTTGCAAACTCTTCCCTAGACATCGCCCTGCACGACACGTACTACGTAGTTGCCCACTTCCACTACGTCCTATCCATAGGCGCCGTCTTTGCCATTCTAGCAGGATTTACTCACTGATTCCCACTACTCACTGGGTTTACCCTACACCAAACATGAGCAAAAGCCCACTTCGGGGTAATATTTACAGGAGTAAACCTAACGTTCTTCCCCCAGCACTTCCTAGGCCTAGCATCCCCAGTGGTGCCAGTGCACTCTCTGGAGTCACAGCACTGCATCCCCACTGGTGCCAGTGTACTCTCTGGACTCACTGCAGTGCATCCCCAGTGGTGCCAGTGCACTCTCTGGACTCACTGCACTGCATCCCCACTGGTGCCAGTGCACTCTCTGGACTCACTGAAGTGCATCCCCAGTTGTGCCAGTGCACTCTCTGGACTCACTGTACTGCATCACCAGTGGTGCCAGTGCACTCTCTGGACTCACTGCAGTGCATTCCCAGTGGTGCCAGTGCACTCTTTGGACTCACTGCACTGCAGCCCCATTGGTGCCAGTGCACTCTCTGTACTCACTGCACTGCATCACAGGTGGTGCCAGTGCACTCTCTGGACTCACTGCACTGCATCCCCAGTGGTGCCAGTGCACTCTCTGGACTCACTGCACTGCATCCCCAGTGGTGCCAGTGCACTCTCTGCACTCACTTCTCTGCATTCCCAGTGGTGCCAGTGAAGTCTCTGGACTCACTGCACTACATCCACAGTGGTGCCAGTGCAATCTCTGGACTCACTGCAGTGCATCACCAGTGGTGCCAGTGTACTCTCTGGACTCACTGCACTGCATCCCCAGTGGTGCCAGTGCACTCTCTGGACTCACTGTAGTGCATCCCCAGTGGTGCCAGTGCACTCTCTCGAGTCACTGCACTACATCCCCAGTGGTGCCAGTGCACTCACTGGACTCACTGTACTGCATCAACTGTGGTGCCAGTGCACTCTCTGGACTCACTGCAATGCATCCCCAGTGGTGCCAGTGCACTCTCTGGACTCACTGCACTGCATCCCCAGTGGTGCCAGTGCACTCTCTGGACTCACTGCACTGTATCCCCAGTGGTGCCAGTGCACTCACTGGATTCACTGCAGTGCATCCCCAGTGGTGCCAGTGCGCTCTCTGGACTCACTGCACTGCATCCCCAGTGGTGCCAGTGCACTCTGTGGACTCACTGCACTGCATCCCCAGTGGTGCCAGTGCACTCTCTGGACTCACTGCAGTGCATCCCCAGTGGTGCCAGTGCACTCTCTGGACTCACTGCACTGCATCCCCAGTGGTGCCAGTGCACTCTCTGGACTCACTGCACTGCATCCCCAGTGGTGCCAGTGCACTCTCTGGAGTCACAGCACTGCATCCCCAGTGGTGCCAGTGCACTCTCTGGACTCACTGAAGTGCATCCCCAGTGGTGCCAGTGCACTCTCTGGACTCACTGAAGTGCATTCTCAGTGGTGCCAGTGCACTCTCTGGACTCACTGCACTGCATCCCCAGTGGTGCCAGTGCACTCTCTGGACTCACTAAACTGCATCACCAGTGGTGCCTCTGCACTCTCTGGACTCACTGCACTGCTTCCACAGTGGTGCCAGTGCACTCACTGGACTCACTGCAGTGCATCCCCACTGGTGCCAGTGCACTCTCTGGGCTCACTGCAGTGCATCCCCAGTGGTGCCAGTGCACTCTCTGGACTCACTGCACTGCATCTCCAGTGGAGCCAGTGCGCTCTCTGGAGTCACAGCACTGCATCCCCAGTGGTGCCAAAGCACTCTCTGGACTCCCAGCACCGCATCCCCAGTGGTGCCAGTGCACTCTCTGGACTCACTGCACTGCATGCCCAGTGGTGCCAGTGCACTCTCTGGACTCACTGTACTGCATACCACTGGTGCCAGTGCACTCTGTGGACTCACTGCAGTGCATCCCCAGTGGTGCCAGTGCACTCTCTGGACTCACTGCACTGCATGCCCAGTGGTGCCAGTGCACTCTCTGCACTCCCAGCACTGCATCCCCATTGGTGCCAAAGCACTCTCTGGACTCCCAGCACCGCGTCCCCAGTGGTGCCAGTGCACTCTCTGGACTCACTGTACTGCATCCCCAGTGGTGACAGTGCACTCTCTGGACTCACTGCACTGCATCCCCAGTGGTGCCAGTGCACTCTCTGGACTCACTGCACTGCATCCCCAGTGGTGCCAGTGCACTCTCTGGACACACTGCAGGGCATCCCCAGTGGTGCCAGTGCACTGTCTGGACTCACTGCAGTGCATCCCCAGTGGTGCCAGTGCACTCTCTGGACTCACTGTACTGCACCCCCAGTGGTGCCAGTGCACTCACTGGACTGACTGCACTGCATCCCCAGTGGTGCCAGTGCACTCTCTGGACTCACTGCACTGCATCCCCACTGGTGCCAGTGTACTCTCTGGACTCACTGCAGTGCATCCCCAGTGGTGCCAGTGCACTCTCTGGACTCACTGCACTGCATCCCCACTGGTGCCAGTGCACTCTCTGGACTCACTGAAGTGCATCCCCAGTTGTGCCAGTGCACTCTCTGGACTCAATGCACTGCATCCCCAGTGGTGCCAGTGCACTCTCTGGACTCACTGCACTGCATCCCCAGTGGTGCCAGTGCAATCTCTGCACTCACTGTAGTGCATCCCCAGTGGTGCCAGTGCACTCTCTGGACTCACTGCAGTGCATCCCCAGTGGTGCCAGTGCACTCTCTGGACTCACTGTACTGCATCACCAGTGGTGCCAGTGCACTCTCTGGACTCACTGCAGTGCATTCCCAGTGGTGCCAGTGCACTCTTTGGACTCACTGCACTGCAGCCCCATTGGTGCCAGTGCACTCTCTGTACTCACTGCACTGCATCACAGGTGGTGCCAGTGCACTCTCTGGACTCACTGCACTGCATCCCCAGTGGTGCCAGTGCACTCTCTGGACTCACTGCACTGCATCCCCAGTGGTGCCAGTGCACTCTCTGCACTCACTTCTCTGCATTCCCAGTGGTGCCAGTGAAGTCTCTGGACTCACTGCACTACATCCACAGTGGTGCCAGTGCAATCTCTGGACTCACTGCAGTGCATCACCAGTGGTGCCAGTGCACTCTCTGGACTCACTGCACTGCATCCCCAGTGGTGCCAGTGCAATCTCTGGACTCACTGCTGTGCATCCCCAGTGGTGCCAGTGCACTCTCTGGACTCACTGCACTGCATCCCCAGTGGTGCAAGTGCACTCTCTCGAGTCACTGCACTACATCCCCAGTGGTGCCAGTGCACTCACTGGACTCACTGTACTGCATCATCTGTGGTGCCAGTGCACTCTCTGGACTCACTGCAATGCATCCTCAGTGGTGCCAGTGCACTCTCTGGACTCACTGCACTGCATGCCCACTGGTGCCAGTGCACTCTCTGGACTCACTGCACTGTATCCCCAGTGGTGCCAGTGCACTCACTGGATTCACTGCAGTGCATCCCCAGTGGTGCCAGTGCACTCTCTGGACTCACTGCACTGCATCCCCAGTGGTGCCAGTGCACTCTGTGGACTCACTGCACTGCATCCCCAGTGGTGACAGTGCACTCTCTGGACTCACTGCAGTTCATCCCCAGTGGTGACAGTGCACTCTCTGGACTCACTGCAGTGCATCCCCAGTGGTGCCAGTGCACTCTCTGGACTCACTGCACTGCATCCCCAGTGGTGCCAGTGCAGTCTCTGGAGTAACTGCAGTGCATCCCCACTGGTGCCAAAGCACTCTCTGGACTCCCGGCACCGCATCCCCAGTGGTGCCAGTGCACTCTCTGGACTCACTGCACTGCATCCCCAGTGGTGCCAGTGCACTCTCTGGACTCACTGAAGTGCATTCTCAGTGGTGCCAGTGCACTCTCTGGACTCACTGCACTGCATCCCCAGTGGTGCCAGTGCACTCTCTGGACTCACTAAACTGCATCACCAGTGGTGCCTCTGCACTCACTGGACTCACTGCACTGCTTCCACAGTGGTGCCAGTGCACTCACTGGACTCACTGCAGTGCATCCCCAGTGGTGCCAGTGCACTCTCTGGGCTCACTGCAGTGCATCCCCAGTGGTGCCAGTGCACTCTCATAACTCACTGCACTGCATCCCCAGTGGTGCCACTGCACTCTCTGGACTCACTGCACTGCATCCCCAGTGGTGCCAGTGCACTCTCTGGACTCACTGAAGTGCATTCTCAGTGGTGCCAGTGCACTCTCTGGACTCACTGCACTGCATCCCCAGTGGTGCCAGTGCACTCTCTGGACTCACTGAACTGCATCCCCAGTGCTGCCAGTGCACTCTCTGGACTCACTGCACTGCATCCCCAGTGGTGCCAGTGCACTCTCTGGACTCACTGCCCTGCATCCCTAGTGGTGCCAGTGCACTCACTGGACTCACTGCAGTGCATCCCCAGTGGTGCCAGTGCACTCTCAGGACTCACTGCACTGCATCCCCAGTGGTGCCAGTGCACTCTCTGGACTCACTGAAGTGCTTCCCCAGTGGTGCCAGTGCACTCTCTGGACTCACTGAACTGCATCCCCAGTGGTGCCAGTGCACTCTCTGGACTCACTGCACTGCATCCCCAGTGCTGCCAGTGCACTCTCTGGACTCACTGCACTGCATCCCTAGTGGTGCCACTGCACTCTCTGGACTCACTGCAGTGCATCCCCAGTGGTGCCAGTGCACTCTCTGGACTCACTGCAGTGCATCCCCAGTGGTGCCAGTGCACTCTCTGGACTGACTGCACTGCATCCCCAGTGGTGCCAGTGCACTCTCTGGACTCACTGCACTGCATCCCCACTGGTGCCAGTGTACTCTCTGGACTCACTGCAGTGCATCCCCAGTGGTGCCAGTGCACTCTCTGGACTCACTGCACTGCATCCCCACTGGTGCCAGTGCACTCTCTGGACTCACTGAAGTGCATCCCCAGTTGTGCCAGTGCACTCTCTGGACTCACTGTACTGCATCACCAGTGGTGCCAGTGCACTCTCTGGACTCACTGCAGTGCATTCCCAGTGGTGCCAGTGCACTCTTTGGACTCACTGCACTGCAGCCCCATTGGTGCCAGTGCACTCTCTGTACTCACTGCACTGCATCACAGGTGGTGCCAGTGCACTCTCTGGACTCACTGCACTGCATCCCCAGTGGTGCCAGTGCACTCTCTGGACTCACTGCACTGCATCCCCAGTGGTGCCAGTGCACTCTCTGCACTCACTTCTCTGCATTCCCAGTGGTGCCAGTGAAGTCTTTGGACTCACTGCACTACATCCACAGTGGTGCCAGTGCAATCTCTGGACTCACTGCAGTGCATCACCAGTGGTGCCAGTGCACTCTCTGGACTCACTGCACTGCATCCCCAGTGGTGCCAGTGCAATCTCTGGACTCACTGCAGTGCATCCCCAGTGGTGCCAGTGCACTCTCTGGACTCACTGCACTGCATCCCCACTGGTGCAAGTGCACTCTCTCGAGTCACTGCACTACATCACCAGTGGTGCCAGTGCACTCACTGGACTCACTGTACTGCATCATCTGTGGTGCCAGTGCACTCTCTGGACTCACTGCAATGCATCCCCAGTGGTGCCAGTGCACTCTCTGGACTCACTGCACTGCATCCCCAGTGGTGCCAGTGCACTCTCTGGACTCACTGCACTGTATCCCCAGTGGTGCCAGTGCACTCACTGGATTCACTGCAGTGCATCCCCAGTGGTGCCAGTGCACTCTCTGGACTCACTGCACTGCATCCCCAGTGGTGCCAGTGCACTCTGTGGACTCACTGCACTGCATCCCCAGTGGTGACAGTGCACTCTCTGGACTCACTGCAGTGCATCCCCAGTGGTGACAGTGCACTCTCTGGACTCACTGCAGTGCATCCCCAGTGGTGCCAGTGCACTCTCTGGACTCACTGCACTGCATCCCCAGTGGTGCCAGTGCAGTCTCTGGAGTAACTGCAGTGCATCCCCACTGGTGCCAAAGCACTCTCTGGACTCCCGGCACCGCATCCCCAGTGGTGCCAGTGCACTCTCTGGACTCACTGCACTGCATCCCCAGTGGTGCCAGTGCACTCTCTGGACTCACTGAAGTGCATTCTCAGTGGTGCCAGTGCACTCTCTGGACTCACTGCACTGCATCCCCAGTGGTGCCAGTGCACTCTCTGGACTCACTAAACTGCATCACCAGTGGTGCCTCTGCACTCTCTGGACTCACTGCACTGCTTCCACAGTGGTGCCAGTGCACTCACTGGACTCACTGCAGTGCATCCCCAGTGGTGCCAGTGCACTCTCTGGGCTCACTGCAGTGCATCCCCAGTGGTGCCAGTGCACTCTCTGGACTCACTGCACTGCATCCCCAGTGGTGCCACTGCACTCTCTGGACTCACTGCACTGCATCCCCAGTGGTGCCAGTGCAATCTCTGGACTCACTGCACTGCATCCCCAGTGGTGCCAGTGCACTCTCTGGACTCACTGAACTGCATCCCCAGTGCTGCCAGTGCACTCTCTGGACTCACTGCAGTGCATCCCCAGTGCTGCCAGTGCACTCTCTGGACTCACTGCACTGCATCCCCAGTGGTGCCAGTGCACTCACTGGACTCACTGCAGTGCATCCCCAGTGGTGCCAGTGCACTCTCAGGACTCACTGCACTGCATCCCCAGTGGTGCCAGTGCACTCTCTGCACTCACTGCACTGCTTCCCCAGTGGTGCCAGTGCACTCTCTGGACTCACTGAACTGCATCCCCAGTGGTGCCAGTGCACTCTCTGGACTCACTGCACTGCATCCCCAGTGCTGCCAGTGCACTCTCTGGAGTCACTGCACTGCATCCCCAGTGGTGCTAGTGCACTCTCTGGACTCACTGCAGTGCATCCCCAGTGGTGCCAGTGCACTCTCTGGACTCACTGCAGTGCATCCCCGGTGGTGCCAGTGCACTCTCTGGACTGACTGCACTGCATCCCCAGTGGTGCCAGTGCACTCTCTGGACTCACTGCACTGCATCCCCAGTGGTGCCAGTGCACTCTCTGGACTCACTGAAGTGCATTCTCAGTGGTGCCAGTGCACTCTCTGGACTCACTGCACTGCATCCCCAGTGGTGCCAGTGCACTCTCTGGACTCACTAAACTGCATCACCAGTGGTGCCTCTGCACTCTCTGGACTCACTGCACTGCTTCCACAGTGGTGCCAGTGCACTCACTGGACTCACTGCAGTGCATCCCCAGTGGTGCCAGTGCACTCTCTGGGCTCACTGCAGTGCATCCCCAGTGGTGCCAGTGCACTCTCATAACTCACTGCACTGCATCCCTAGTGGTGCCAGTGCACTCTCTGGACTCACTACACTGCATCCCCAGTGGTGCCAGTGTACTCTCTGGACTCACTGAAGTGCATTCTCAGTGGTGCCAGTGCACTCTCTGGACTCACTGCACTGCATCCCCAGTGGTGCCAGTGCACTCTCTGGACTCACTGAACTGCATCCCCAGTGCTGCCAGTGCACTCTCTGGACTCACTGCACTGCATCCCCAGTGGTGCCAGTGCACTCTCTGGACTCACTGCACTGCATCCCTAGTGGTGCCAGTGCACTCACTGGACTCACTGCAGTGCATCCCCAGTGGTGCCAGTGCACTCTCAGGACTCACTGCACTGCATCCCCAGTGGTGCCAGTGCACTCTCTGGACTCACTGCACTGCTTCCCCAGTGGTGCCAGTGCACTCTCTGGACTCACTGAACTGCATCCCCAGTGGTGCCAGTGCACTCTCTGGACTCACTGCACTGCATCCCCAGTGCTGCCAGTGCACTCTCTGGACTCACTGCACTGCATCCCTAGTGGTGCCACTGCACTCTCTGGACTCACTGCAGTGCATCCCCAGTGGTGCCAGTGCACTCTCTGGACTCACTGCAGTGCATCCCCAGTGGTGCCAGTGCACTCTCTGGACTGACTGCACTGCATCCCCAGTGGTGCCAGTGCACTCTCTGGACTCACTGCACTGCATCCCCACTGGTGCCAGTGTACTCTCTGGACTCACTGCAGTGCATCCCCAGTGGTGCCAGTGCACTCTCTGGACTCACTGCACTGCATCCCCAGTGGTGCCAGTGCACTCTCTGGACTCACTGAAGTGCATCCCCAGTTGTGCCAGTGCACTCTCTGGACTCACTGTACTGCATCACCAGTGGTGCCAGTGCACTCTCTGGACTCACTGCACTGCATCCCCAGTGGTGCCAGTGCACTCTTTGGACTCACTGCACTGCAGCCCCATTGGTGCCAGTGCACTCTCTGTACTCACTGCACTGCATCACAGGTGGTGCCAGTGCACTCTCTGGACTCACTGCACTGCATCCCCAGTGGTGCCAGTGCACTCTCTGGACTCACTGCACTGCATCCCCAGTGGTGCCAGTGCACTCTCTGCACTCACTTCTCTGCATTCCCAGTGGTGCCAGTGAAGTCTCTGGACTCACTGCACTACATCCACAGTGGTGCCAGTGCAATCTCTGGACTCACTGCAGTGCATCACCAGTGGTGCCAGTGCACTCTCTGGACTCACTGCACTGCATCCCCAGTGGTGCCAGTGCAATCTCTGGACTCACTGCAGTGCATCCCCAGTGGTGCCAGTGCACTCTCTGGACTCACTGCACTGCATCCCCAGTGGTGCAAGTGCACTCTCTCGAGTCACTGCTCTACATCCCCAGTGGTGCCAGTGCACTCACTGGACTCACTGTACTGCATCATCTGTGGTGCCAGTGCACTCTCTGGACTCACTGCAATGCATCCCCAGTGGTGCCAGTGCACTCTCTGGACTCACTGCACTGCATCCCCAGTGGTGCCAGTGCACTCTCTGGACTCACTGCACTGTATCCCCAGTGGTGCCAGTGCACTCACTGGATTCACTGCAGTGCATCCCCAGTGGTGCCAGTGCACTCTCTGGACTCACTGCACTGCATCCCCAGTGGTGCCAGTGCACTCTGTGGACTCACTGCACTGCATCCCCAGTGGTGACAGTGCACTCTCTGGACTCACTGCAGTGCATCCCCAGTGGTGACAGTGCACTCTCTGGACTCACTGCAGTGCATCCCCAGTGGTGCCAGTGCACTCTCTGGACTCACTTCAGTGCATCCCCAGTGGTGCCAGTGCACTCTCTGGACTGACTGCACTGCATCCCCAGTGGTGCCAGTGCACTCTCTGGACTCACTGCACTGCATCCCCACTGGTGCCAGTGTACTCTCTGGACTCACTGCAGTGCATCCCCAGTGGTGCCAGTGCACTCTCTGGACTCACTGCACTGCATCCCCACTGGTGCCAGTGCACTCTCTGGACTCACTGAAGTGCATCCCCAGTTGTGCCAGTGCACTCTCTGGACTCACTGTACTGCATCACCAGTGGTGCCAGTGCACTCTCTGGACTCACTGCAGTGCATTCCCAGTGGTGCCAGTGCACTCTTTGGACTCACTGCACTGCAGCCCCATTGGTGCCAGTGCACTCTCTGTACTCACTGCACTGCATCACAGGTGGTGCCAGTGCACTCTCTGGACTCACTGCACTGCATCCCCAGTGGTGCCAGTGCACTCTCTGGACTCACTGCACTGCATCCCCAGTGGTGCCAGTGCACTCTCTGCACTCACTTCTCTGCATTCCCAGTGGTGCCAGTGAAGTCTTTGGACTCACTGCACTACATCCACAGTGGTGCCAGTGCAATCTCTGGACTCACTGCAGTGCATCACCAGTGGTGCCAGTGCACTCTCTGGACTCACTGCACTGCATCCCCAGTGGTGCCAGTGCAATCTCTGGACTCACTGCAGTGCATCCCCAGTGGTGCCAGTGCACTCTCTGGACTCACTGCACTGCATCCCCACTGGTGCAAGTGCACTCTCTCGAGTCACTGCACTACATCACCAGTGGTGCCAGTGCACTCACTGGACTCACTGTACTGCATCATCTGTGGTGCCAGTGCACTCTCTGGACTCACTGCAATGCATCCCCAGTGGTGCCAGTGCACTCTCTGGACTCACTGCACTGCATCCCCAGTGGTGCCAGTGCACTCTCTGGACTCACTGCACTGTATCCCCAGTGGTGCCAGTGCACTCACTGGATTCACTGCAGTGCATCCCCAGTGGTGCCAGTGCACTCTCTGGACTCACTGCACTGCATCCCCAGTGGTGCCAGTGCACTCTGTGGACTCACTGCACTGCATCCCCAGTGGTGACAGTGCACTCTCTGGACTCACTGCAGTGCATCCCCAGTGGTGACAGTGCACTCTCTGGACTCACTGCAGTGCATCCCCAGTGGTGCCAGTGCACTCTCTGGACTCACTGCACTGCATCCCCAGTGGTGCCAGTGCAGTCTCTGGAGTAACTGCAGTGCATCCCCACTGGTGCCAAAGCACTCTCTGGACTCCCGGCACCGCATCCCCAGTGGTGCCAGTGCACTCTCTGGACTCACTGCACTGCATCCCCAGTGGTGCCAGTGCACTCTCTGGACTCACTGAAGTGCATTCTCAGTGGTGCCAGTGCACTCTCTGGACTCACTGCACTGCATCCCCAGTGGTGCCAGTGCACTCTCTGGACTCACTAAACTGCATCACCAGTGGTGCCTCTGCACTCTCTGGACTCACTGCACTGCTTCCACAGTGGTGCCAGTGCACTCACTGGACTCACTGCAGTGCATCCCCAGTGGTGCCAGTGCACTCTCTGGGCTCACTGCAGTGCATCCCCAGTGGTGCCAGTGCACTCTCTGGACTCACTGCACTGCATCCCCAGTGGTGCCACTGCACTCTCTGGACTCACTGCACTGCATCCCCAGTGGTGCCAGTGCAATCTCTGGACTCACTGCACTGCATCCCCAGTGGTGCCAGTGCACTCTCTGGACTCACTGAACTGCATCCCCAGTGCTGCCAGTGCACTCTCTGGACTCACTGCAGTGCATCCCCAGTGCTGCCAGTGCACTCTCTGGACTCACTGCACTGCATCCCCAGTGGTGCCAGTGCACTCACTGGACTCACTGCAGTGCATCCCCAGTGGTGCCAGTGCACTCTCAGGACTCACTGCACTGCATCCCCAGTGGTGCCAGTGCACTCTCTGCACTCACTGCACTGCTTCCCCAGTGGTGCCAGTGCACTCTCTGGACTCACTGAACTGCATCCCCAGTGGTGCCAGTGCACTCTCTGGACTCACTGCACTGCATCCCCAGTGCTGCCAGTGCACTCTCTGGAGTCACTGCACTGCATCCCCAGTGGTGCTAGTGCACTCTCTGGACTCACTGCAGTGCATCCCCAGTGGTGCCAGTGCACTCACTGGACTCACTGCAGTGCATCCCCAGTGGTGCCAGTGCACTCTCTGGGCTCACTGCAGTGCATCCCCAGTGGTGCCAGTGCACTCTCATAACTCACTGCACTGCATCCCTAGTGGTGCCAGTGCACTCTCTGGACTCACTACACTGCATCCCCAGTGGTGCCAGTGTACTCTCTGGACTCACTGAAGTGCATTCTCAGTGGTGCCAGTGCACTCTCTGGACTCACTGCACTGCATCCCCAGTGGTGCCAGTGCACTCTCTGGACTCACTGAACTGCATCCCCAGTGCTGCCAGTGCACTCTCTGGACTCACTGCACTGCATCCCCAGTGGTGCCAGTGCACTCTCTGGACTCACTGCACTGCATCCCTAGTGGTGCCAGTGCACTCTCTGGACTCACTGCACTGCATCCCTAGTGGTGCCAGTGCACTCACTGGACTCACTGCAGTGCATCCCCAGTGGTGCCAGTGCACTCTCAGGACTCACTGCACTGCATCCCCAGTGGTGCCAGTGCACTCTCTGGACTCACTGCACTGCTTCCCCAGTGGTGCCAGTGCACTCTCTGGACTCACTGAACTGCATCCCCAGTGGTGCCAGTGCACTCTCTGGACTCACTGCACTGCATCCCCAGTGCTGCCAGTGCACTCTCTGGACTCACTGCACTGCATCCCTAGTGGTGCCACTGCACTCTCTGGACTCACTGCAGTGCATCCCCAGTGGTGCCAGTGCACTCTCTGGACTCACTGCAGTGCATCCCCAGTGGTGCCAGTGCACTCTCTGGACTGACTGCACTGCATCCCCAGTGGTGCCAGTGCACTCTCTGGACTCACTGCACTGCATCCCCACTGGTGCCAGTGTACTCTCTGGACTCACTGCAGTGCATCCCCAGTGGTGCCAGTGCACTCTCTGGACTCACTGCACTGCATCCCCAGTGGTGCCAGTGCACTCTCTGGACTCACTGAAGTGCATCCCCAGTTGTGCCAGTGCACTCTCTGGACTCACTGTACTGCATCACCAGTGGTGCCAGTGCACTCTCTGGACTCACTGCACTGCATCCCCAGTGGTGCCAGTGCACTCTTTGGACTCACTGCACTGCAGCCCCATTGGTGCCAGTGCACTCTCTGTACTCACTGCACTGCATCACAGGTGGTGCCAGTGCACTCTCTGGACTCACTGCACTGCATCCCCAGTGGTGCCAGTGCACTCTCTGGACTCACTGCACTGCATCCCCAGTGGTGCCAGTGCACTCTCTGCACTCACTTCTCTGCATTCCCAGTGGTGCCAGTGAAGTCTCTGGACTCACTGCACTACATCCACAGTGGTGCCAGTGCAATCTCTGGACTCACTGCAGTGCATCACCAGTGGTGCCAGTGCACTCTCTGGACTCACTGCACTGCATCCCCAGTGGTGCCAGTGCAATCTCTGGACTCACTGCAGTGCATCCCCAGTGGTGCCAGTGCACTCTCTGGACTCACTGCACTGCATCCCCAGTGGTGCAAGTGCACTCTCTCGAGTCACTGCTCTACATCCCCAGTGGTGCCAGTGCACTCACTGGACTCACTGTACTGCATCATCTGTGGTGCCAGTGCACTCTCTGGACTCACTGCAATGCATCCCCAGTGGTGCCAGTGCACTCTCTGGACTCACTGCACTGCATCCCCAGTGGTGCCAGTGCACTCTCTGGACTCACTGCACTGTATCCCCAGTGGTGCCAGTGCACTCACTGGATTCACTGCAGTGCATCCCCAGTGGTGCCAGTGCACTCTCTGGACTCACTGCACTGCATCCCCAGTGGTGCCAGTGCACTCTGTGGACTCACTGCACTGCATCCCCAGTGGTGACAGTGCACTCTCTGGACTCACTGCAGTGCATCCCCAGTGGTGACAGTGCACTCTCTGGACTCACTGCAGTGCATCCCCAGTGGTGCCAGTGCACTCTCTGGACTCACTGCAGTGCATCCCCAGTGGTGCCAGTGCACTCTCTGGACTGACTGCACTGCATCCCCAGTGGTGCCAGTGCACTCTCTGGACTCACTGCACTGCATCCCCACTGGTGCCAGTGTACTCTCTGGACTCACTGCAGTGCATCCCCAGTGGTGCCAGTGCACTCTCTGGACTCACTGCACTGCATCCCCACTGGTGCCAGTGCACTCTCTGGACTCACTGAAGTGCATCCCCAGTTGTGCCAGTGCACTCTCTGGACTCACTGTACTGCATCACCAGTGGTGCCAGTGCACTCTCTGGACTCACTGCAGTGCATTCCCAGTGGTGCCAGTGCACTCTTTGGACTCACTGCACTGCAGCCCCATTGGTGCCAGTGCACTCTCTGTACTCACTGCACTGCATCACAGGTGGTGCCAGTGCACTCTCTGGACTCACTGCACTGCATCCCCAGTGGTGCCAGTGCACTCTCTGGACTCACTGCACTGCATCCCCAGTGGTGCCAGTGCACTCTCTGCACTCACTTCTCTGCATTCCCAGTGGTGCCAGTGAAGTCTTTGGACTCACTGCACTACATCCACAGTGGTGCCAGTGCAATCTCTGGACTCACTGCAGTGCATCACCAGTGGTGCCAGTGCACTCTCTGGACTCACTGCACTGCATCCCCAGTGGTGCCAGTGCAATCTCTGGACTCACTGCAGTGCATCCCCAGTGGTGCCAGTGCACTCTCTGGACTCACTGCACTGCATCCCCACTGGTGCAAGTGCACTCTCTCGAGTCACTGCACTACATCACCAGTGGTGCCAGTGCACTCACTGGACTCACTGTACTGCATCATCTGTGGTGCCAGTGCACTCTCTGGACTCACTGCAATGCATCCCCAGTGGTGCCAGTGCACTCTCTGGACTCACTGCACTGCATCCCCAGTGGTGCCAGTGCACTCTCTGGACTCACTGCACTGTATCCCCAGTGGTGCCAGTGCACTCACTGGATTCACTGCAGTGCATCCCCAGTGGTGCCAGTGCACTCTCTGGACTCACTGCACTGCATCCCCAGTGGTGCCAGTGCACTCTGTGGACTCACTGCACTGCATCCCCAGTGGTGACAGTGCACTCTCTGGACTCACTGCAGTGCATCCCCAGTGGTGACAGTGCACTCTCTGGACTCACTGCAGTGCATCCCCAGTGGTGCCAGTGCACTCTCTGGACTCACTGCACTGCATCCCCAGTGGTGCCAGTGCAGTCTCTGGAGTAACTGCAGTGCATCCCCACTGGTGCCAAAGCACTCTCTGGACTCCCGGCACCGCATCCCCAGTGGTGCCAGTGCACTCTCTGGACTCACTGCACTGCATCCCCAGTGGTGCCAGTGCACTCTCTGGACTCACTGAAGTGCATTCTCAGTGGTGCCAGTGCACTCTCTGGACTCACTGCACTGCATCCCCAGTGGTGCCAGTGCACTCTCTGGACTCACTAAACTGCATCACCAGTGGTGCCTCTGCACTCTCTGGACTCACTGCACTGCTTCCACAGTGGTGCCAGTGCACTCACTGGACTCACTGCAGTGCATCCCCAGTGGTGCCAGTGCACTCTCTGGGCTCACTGCAGTGCATCCCCAGTGGTGCCAGTGCACTCTCTGGACTCACTGCACTGCATCCCCAGTGGTGCCACTGCACTCTCTGGACTCACTGCACTGCATCCCCAGTGGTGCCAGTGCAATCTCTGGACTCACTGCACTGCATCCCCAGTGGTGCCAGTGCACTCTCTGGACTCACTGAACTGCATCCCCAGTGCTGCCAGTGCACTCTCTGGACTCACTGCAGTGCATCCCCAGTGCTGCCAGTGCACTCTCTGGACTCACTGCACTGCATCCCCAGTGGTGCCAGTGCACTCACTGGACTCACTGCAGTGCATCCCCAGTGGTGCCAGTGCACTCTCAGGACTCACTGCACTGCATCCCCAGTGGTGCCAGTGCACTCTCTGCACTCACTGCACTGCTTCCCCAGTGGTGCCAGTGCACTCTCTGGACTCACTGAACTGCATCCCCAGTGGTGCCAGTGCACTCTCTGGACTCACTGCACTGCATCCCCAGTGCTGCCAGTGCACTCTCTGGAGTCACTGCACTGCATCCCCAGTGGTGCTAGTGCACTCTCTGGACTCACTGCAGTGCATCCCCAGTGGTGCCAGTGCACTCTCTGGACTCACTGCAGTGCATCCCCGGTGGTGCCAGTGCACTCTCTGGACTGACTGCACTGCATCCCCAGTGGTGCCAGTGCACTCTCTGGACTCACTGCACTGCATCCCCAGTGGTGCCAGTGCACTCTCTGGACTCACTGAAGTGCATTCTCAGTGGTGCCAGTGCACTCTCTGGACTCACTGCACTGCATCCCCAGTGGTGCCAGTGCACTCTCTGGACTCACTAAACTGCATCACCAGTGGTGCCTCTGCACTCTCTGGACTCACTGCACTGCTTCCACATTGGTGCCAGTGCACTCACTGGACTCACTGCAGTGCATCCCCAGTGGTGCCAGTGCACTCTCTGGGCTCACTGCAGTGCATCCCCAGTGGTGCCAGTGCACTCTCATAACTCACTGCACTGCATCCCTAGTGGTGCCAGTGCACTCTCTGGACTCACTACACTGCATCCCCAGTGGTGCCAGTGTACTCTCTGGACTCACTGAAGTGCATTCTCAGTGGTGCCAGTGCACTCTCTGGACTCACTGCACTGCATCCCCAGTGGTGCCAGTGCACTCTCTGGACTCACTGAACTGCATCCCCAGTGCTGCCAGTGCACTCTCTGGACTCACTGCACTGCATCCCCAGTGGTGCCAGTGCACTCTCTGGACTCACTGCACTGCATCCCTAGTGGTGCCAGTGCACTCACTGGACTCACTGCAGTGCATCCCCAGTGGTGCCAGTGCACTCTCAGGACTCACTGCACTGCATCCCCAGTGGTGCCAGTGCACTCTCTGGACTCACTGCACTGCTTCCCCAGTGGTGCCAGTGCACTCTCTGGACTCACTGAACTGCATCCCCAGTGGTGCCAGTGCACTCTCTGGACTCACTGCACTGCATCCCCAGTGCTGCCAGTGCACTCTCTGGACTCACTGCACTGCATCCCTAGTGGTGCCACTGCACTCTCTGGACTCACTGCAGTGCATCCCCAGTGGTGCCAGTGCACTCTCTGGACTCACTGCAGTGCATCCCCAGTGGTGCCAGTGCACTCTCTGGACTGACTGCACTGCATCCCCAGTGGTGCCAGTGCACTCTCTGGACTCACTGCACTGCATCCCCACTGGTGCCAGTGTACTCTCTGGACTCACTGCAGTGCATCCCCAGTGGTGCCAGTGCACTCTCTGGACTCACTGCACTGCATCCCCAGTGGTGCCAGTGCACTCTCTGGACTCACTGAAGTGCATCCCCAGTTGTGCCAGTGCACTCTCTGGACTCACTGTACTGCATCACCAGTGGTGCCAGTGCACTCTCTGGACTCACTGCACTGCATCCCCAGTGGTGCCAGTGCACTCTTTGGACTCACTGCACTGCAGCCCCATTGGTGCCAGTGCACTCTCTGTACTCACTGCACTGCATCACAGGTGGTGCCAGTGCACTCTCTGGACTCACTGCACTGCATCCCCAGTGGTGCCAGTGCACTCTCTGGACTCACTGCACTGCATCCCCAGTGGTGCCAGTGCACTCTCTGCACTCACTTCTCTGCATTCCCAGTGGTGCCAGTGAAGTCTCTGGACTCACTGCACTACATCCACAGTGGTGCCAGTGCAATCTCTGGACTCACTGCAGTGCATCACCAGTGGTGCCAGTGCACTCTCTGGACTCACTGCACTGCATCCCCAGTGGTGCCAGTGCAATCTCTGGACTCACTGCAGTGCATCCCCAGTGGTGCCAGTGCACTCTCTGGACTCACTGCACTGCATCCCCAGTGGTGCAAGTGCACTCTCTCGAGTCACTGCTCTACATCCCCAGTGGTGCCAGTGCACTCACTGGACTCACTGTACTGCATCATCTGTGGTGCCAGTGCACTCTCTGGACTCACTGCAATGCATCCCCAGTGGTGCCAGTGCACTCTCTGGACTCACTGCACTGCATCCCCAGTGGTGCCAGTGCACTCTCTGGACTCACTGCACTGTATCCCCAGTGGTGCCAGTGCACTCACTGGATTCACTGCAGTGCATCCCCAGTGGTGCCAGTGCACTCTCTGGACTCACTGCACTGCATCCCCAGTGGTGCCAGTGCACTCTGTGGACTCACTGCACTGCATCCCCAGTGGTGACAGTGCACTCTCTGGACTCACTGCAGTGCATCCCCAGTGGTGACAGTGCACTCTCTGGACTCACTGCAGTGCATCCCCAGTGGTGCCAGTGCACTCTCTGGACTCACTGCACTGCATCCCCAGTGGTGCCAGTGCAGTCTCTGGAGTAACTGCAGTGCATTCCCACTGGTGCCAAAGCACTCTCTGGACTCCCGGCACCGCATCCCCAGTGGTGCCAGTGCACTCTCTGGACTCACTGCACTGCATCCCCAGTGGTGCCAGTGCACTCTCTGGACTCACTGAAGTGCATTCTCAGTGGTGCCAGTGCACTCTCTGGACTCACTGCACTGCATCCCCAGTGGTGCCAGTGCACTCTCTGGACTCACTGCACTGCATCCCCAGTGGTGCCAGTGCACTCTCTGGACTCACTGCACTGCATCCCCAGTGGTGCCAGTGCACTCTCTGCACTCACTTCTCTGCATTCCCAGTGGTGCCAGTGAAGTCTCTGGACTCACTGCACTACATCCACAGTGGTGCCAGTGCAATCTCTGGACTCACTGCAGTGCATCACCAGTGGTGCCAGTGCACTCTCTGGACTCACTGCACTGCATCCCCAGTGGTGCCAGTGCAATCTCTGGACTCACTGCAGTGCATCCCCAGTGGTGCCAGTGCACTCTCTGGACTCACTGCACTGCATCCCCAGTGGTGCAAGTGCACTCTCTCGAGTCACTGCTCTACATCCCCAGTGGTGCCAGTGCACTCACTGGACTCACTGTACTGCATCATCTGTGGTGCCAGTGCACTCTCTGGACTCACTGCAATGCATCCCCAGTGGTGCCAGTGCACTCTCTGGACTCACTGCACTGCATCCCCAGTGGTGCCAGTGCACTCTCTGGACTCACTGCACTGTATCCCCAGTGGTGCCAGTGCACTCACTGGATTCACTGCAGTGCATCCCCAGTGGTGCCAGTGCACTCTCTGGACTCACTGCACTGCATCCCCAGTGGTGCCAGTGCACTCTCTGGACTCACTGCACTGCATCCCCAGTGGTGACAGTGCACTCTCTGGACTCACTGCAGTGCATCCCCAGTGGTGACAGTGCACTCTCTGGACTCACTGCAGTGCATCCCCAGTGGTGCCAGTGCACTCTCTGGACTCACTGCACTGCATCCCCAGTCGTGCCAGTGCAGTCTCTGGAGTAACTGCAGTGCATTCCCACTGGTGCCAAAGCACTCTCTGGACTCCCGGCACCGCATCCCCAGTGGTGCCAGTGCACTCTCTGGACTCACTGCACTGCATCCCCAGTGGTGCCAGTGCACTCTCTGGACTCACTGAAGTGCATTCTCAGTGGTGCCAGTGCACTCTCTGGACTCACTGCACTGCATCCCCAGTGGTGCCAGTGCACTCTCTGGACTCACTAAACTGCATCACCAGTGGTGCCTCTGCACTCTCTGGACTCACTGCACTGCTTCCACAGTGGTGCCAGTGCACTCTCAGGACTCACTGCAGTGCATCCCCAGTGGTGCCAGTGCACTCTCTGGGCTCACTGCAGTGCATCCCCAGTGGTGCCAGTGCACTCTCTGGACTCACTGCACTGCATCCCCAGTGGTGCCACTGCACTCTCTGGACTCACTGCACTGCATCCCCAGTGGTGCCAGTGCAATCTCTGGACTCACTGCACTGCATTCCCAGTGGTGCCAGTGCACTCTCTTGACTCACTGAAGTGCATTCTCAGTGGTGCCAGTGCACTCTCTGGACTCACTGCACTGCATCCCCAGTGGTGCCAGTGCACTCTCTGGACTCACTGAACTGCATCCCCAGTGCTGCCAGTGCACTCTCTGGACTCACTGCACTGCATCCCCAGTGCTGCCAGTGCACTCTCTGGACTCACTGCACTGCATCCCTAGTGGTGCCAGTGCACTCACTGGACTCACTGCAGTGCATCCCCAGTGGTGCCAGTGCACTCTCAGGACTCACTGCACTGCATCCCCAGTGGTGCCAGTGCACTCTCTGGACTCACTGCACTGCTTCCCCAGTGGTGCCAGTGCACTCTCTGGACTCACTGAACTGCATCCCCAGTGGTGCCAGTGCACTCTCTGGACTCACTGCACTGCATCCCCAGTGCTGCCAGTGCACTCTCTGGACTCACTGCACTGCATCCCTAGTGGTGCCACTGCACTCTCTGGACTCACTGCAGTGCATCCCCAGTGGTGCCAGTACACTCTCTGGACTCACTGCACTGCATCCCCAGTGGTGCCAGTGCACTCTCTGGACTGACTGCACTGCATCCCCAGTGGTGCCAGTGCACTCTCTGGACTCACTGCACTGCATCCCCACTGGTGCCAGTGTACTCTCTGGACTCACTGCAGTGCATCCCCAGTGGTGCCAGTGCACTCTCTGGACTCACTGCACTGCATCCCCACTGGTGCCAGTGCACTCTCTGGACTCACTGAAGTGCATCCCCAGTTGTGCCAGTGCACTCTCTGGACTCACTGTACTGCATCACCAGTGGTGCCAGTGCACTCTCTGGACTCACTGCAGTGCATTCCCAGTGGTGCCAGTGCACTCTTTGGACTCACTGCACTGCAGCCCCATTGGTGCCAGTGCACTCTCTGTACTCACTGCACTGCATCACAGGTGGTGCCAGTGCACTCTCTGGACTCACTGCACTGCATCCCCAGTGGTGCCAGTGCACTCTCTGGACTCACTGCACTGCATCCCCAGTGGTGCCAGTGCACTCTCTGCACTCACTTCTCTGCATTCCCAGTGGTGCCAGTGAAGTCTCTGGACTCACTGCACTACATCCACAGTGGTGCCAGTGCAATCTCTGGACTCACTGCAGTGCATCACCAGTGGTGCCAGTGCACTCTCTGGACTCACTGCACTGCATCCCCAGTGGTGCCAGTGCACTCTCTGGACTCACTGTAGTGCATCCCCAGTGGTGCCAGTGCACTCTCTGGACTCACTGCACTGCATCCCCAGTGGTGCAAGTGCACTCTCTCGAGTCACTGCACTACATCCCCAGTGGTGCCAGTGCACTCACTGGACTCACTGTACTGCATCATCTGTGGTGCCAGTGCACTCTCTGGACTCACTGCAATGCATCCCCAGTGGTGCCAGTGCACTCTCTGGACTCACTGCACTGCATCCCCAGTGGTGCCAGTGCACTCTCTGGACTCACTGCACTGTATCCCCAGTGGTGCCAGTGCACTCACTGGATTCACTGCAGTGCATCCCCAGTGGTGCCAGTGCGCTCTCTGGACTCACTGCACTGCATCCCCAGTGGTGCCAGTGCACTCTCTGGACTCACTGCACAGCATCCCCAGTGGTGACAGTGCACTCTCTGGACTCACTGCAGTGCATCCCCAGTGGTGACAGTGCACTCTCTGGACTCACTGCAGTGCATCCCCAGTGGTGCCAGTGCACTCTCTGGACTCACTGCACTGCATCCCCAGTGGTGCCAGTGCAGTCTCTGGAGTAACTGCAGTGCATCCCCACTGGTGCCAAAGCACTCTCTGGACTCCCGGCACCGCATCCCCAGTGGTGCCAGTGCACTCTCTGGACTCACTGCACTGCATCCTCAGTGGTGCCAGTGCACTCTCTGGAGTCACAGCACTGCATCCCCAGTGGTGCCAGTGCACTCTCTGGACTCACTGAAGTGCATCCCCAGTGGTGCCAGTGCACTCTCTGGACTCACTGAAGTGCATTCTCAGTGGTGCCAGTGCACTCTCTGGACTCACTGCACTGCATCCCCAGTGGTGCCAGTGCACTCTCTGGACTCACTAAACTGCATCACCAGTGGTGCCTCTGCACTCTCTGGACTCACTGCACTGCTTCCACAGTGGTGCCAGTGCACTCTCTGGACTCACTGCACTGCATCCCCAGTGGTGCCAGTGCACTCTCTGGACTCACTGCACTGCATCCCCAGTGGTGCCAGTGCACTCTCTGGAGTCACAGCACTGCATCCCCAGTGGTGCCAGTGCACTCTCTGGACTCACTGAAGTGCATCCCCAGTGGTGCCAGTGCACTCTCTGGACTCACTGAAGTGCATTCTCAGTGGTGCCAGTGCACTCTCTGGACTCACTGCACTGCATCCCCAGTGGTGCCAGTGCACTCTCTGGACTCACTAAACTGCATCACCAGTGGTGCCTCTGCACTCTCTGGACTCACTGCACTGCTTCCACAGTGGTGCCAGTGCACTCACTGGACTCACTGCAGTGCATCCCCAGTGGTGCCAGTGCACTCTCTGGGCTCACTGCAGTGCATCCCCAGTGGTGCCAGTGCACTCTCTGGACTCACTGCACTGCATCCCCAGTGGTGCCTGTGCGCTCTCTGGAGTCACAGCACTGCATCCCCAGTGGTGCCAGTGCAATCTCTGGACTCACTGCACTGCATCCCCAGTGGTGCCAGTGCACTCTCTGGACTCACTGAAGTGCATTCTCAGTGGTGCCAGTGCACTCTCTGGACTCACTGCACTGCATCCCCAGTGGTGCCAGTGCACTCTCTGGACTCACTGAACTGCATCCCCAGTGCTGCCAGTGCACTCTCTGGACTCACTGCACTGCATCCCCAGTGCTGCCAGTGCACTCTCTGGACTCACTGCACTGCATCCCTAGTGGTGCCAGTGCACTCACTGGACTCACTGCAGTGCATCCCCAGTGGTGCCAGTGCACTCTCAGGACTCACTGCACTGCATCCCCAATGGTGCCAGTGCACTCTCTGGACTCACTGCACTGCTTCCCCAGTGGTGCCAGTGCACTCTCTGGACTCACTGAACTGCATCCCCAGTGGTGCCAGTGCACTCTCTGGACTCACTGCACTGCATCCCCAGTGCTGCCAGTGCACTCTCTGGACTCACTGCACTGCATCCCTAGTGGTGCCACTGCACTCTCTGGACTCACTGCACTGCTTCTCCAGTGGTGCCAGTGCACTCTCTGGACTCACTGTACTGCATCCCCAGTGGTGCCAGTGCGCTCTCTGGACTCACTGCAGTGCATCCCCAGTGGTGCCAGTGCACTCTCAGGACTCACTGCACTGCATCCCCAGTGGTGCCAGTGCACTCTCAGGACTCACTGCACTGCATCCCTAGTGGTGCCACTGCACTCTCTGGACTCACTGCACTGCTTCTCCAGTGGTGCCAGTGCACTCTCTGGACTCACTGTACTGCATCCCCAGTGGTGCCAGTGTGCTCTCTGGACTCACTGCAGTGCATCCCCAGTGGTGCCAGTGCACTCTCAGGACTCACTGCACTGCATCCACAGTGGTGCCAGTGCACTCTCTGGACTCACTGCACTGCATCCCCAGTAGTGACAGTGCACTCTCTGGACTCACTGCAGTGCATCCCCAGTGGTGCCAGTGCACTCTCTGGACTCACTGCACTGCATCCCCAGTAGTGCCAGTGCACTCTCTGGACTCACTGCACTGCATCCCCAGTGGTGCCAGTGCACTCACTGGATTCACTGCACTGCATCCCCAGTGGTGCCAGTGCACTCTCTGGACTCACTGCACTGCATACCCCGTGGTGCCAGTGCACTCTCTGGACTCACTGTACTGCATCCCCAGTGGTGACAGTGCACTCTCTGGACTCACTGCAGTGCATCCCCAGGGGTGCCAGTGCACTCTCTGGACTCACTGCAGTGCATCCCCAGTGCTGCCAGTGTACTCTCTGGACTCATTGAAGTGCATTCTCAGTGGTGCCAGTGCACTCTCTGGACTCACTGCAGTGCATCCCCAGTGGTGCCAGTACACTCACTGGACTCACTGCACTGCATCCCCAGTGGTGCCAGTGCACTCTCTGGACTCACTGCACTGCATCCCCACTGGTGCCAGTGCACTCTCTGGACTCACTGCAGTGCATCCCCAGTGATGCCAGTGCACTCACTGGACTCACTGCAGTGCATCCCCACTGGTGCCACTGCACTCTCTGGGCTCACTGCAGTGCATCCCCAGTGGTGCCAGTGCACTCTCTGGACTCACTGCACTGCATCCCCAGTGGTGCCTGTGCGCTCTCTGGAGTCACAGCACTGCATCCCCAGTGGTGCCAGTGCAATCTCTGGACTCACTGCACTGCATCCCCAGTGGTGCCAGTGCACTCTCTGGACTCACTGAAGTGCATTCTCAGTGGTGCCAGTGCACTCTCTGGACTCACTGCACTGCATCCCCAGTGGTGCCAGTGCACTCTCTGGACTCACTGAACTGCATCCCCAGTGCTGCCAGTGCACTCTCTGGACTCACTGCACTGCATCCTCAGTGCTGCCAGTGCACTCTCTGGACTCACTGCACTGCATCCCTAGTGGTGCCAGTGCACTCACTGGACTCACTGCAGTGCATCCCCAGTGGTGCCAGTGCACTCTCAGGACTCACTGCACTGCATCCCCAGTGGTGCCAGTGCACTCTCTGGACTCACTGAACTGCATCCCCAGTGGTGCCAGTGCACTCTCTGGACTCACTGAACTGCATCCCCAGTGGTGCCAGTGCACTCTCTGGACTCACTGCACTGCATCCCCAGTGCTGCCAGTGCACTCTCTGGACTCACTGCACTGCATCCCCAGTGGTGCCACTGCACTCTCTGGACTCACTGCACTGCTTCTCCAGTGGTGCCAGTGCACTCTCTGGACTCACTGTACTGCATCCCCAGTGGTGCCAGTGCGCTCTCTGGACTCACTGCAGTGCATCCCCAGTGGTGCCAGTGCACTCTCAGGACTCACTGCACTGCATCCCCAGTGGTGCCAGTGCACTCTCAGGACTCACTGCACTGCATCCCTAGTGGTGCCACTGCACTCTCTGGACTCACTGCACTGCTTCTCCAGTGGTGCCAGTGCACTCTCTGGACTCACTGTACTGCATCCCCAGTGGTGCCAGTGCACTCTCTGGACTCACTGTACTGCATCCCCAGTGGTGCCAGTGCGCTCTCTGGACTCACTGCAGTGCATCCCCAGTGGTGCCAGTGCACTCTCAGGACTCACTGCACTGCATCCCCAGTGGTGCCAGTGCACTCTCAGGACTCACTGCACTGCATCCCTAGTGGTGCCACTGCACTCTCTGGACTCACTGCACTGCTTCTCCAGTGGTGCCAGTGCACTCTCTGGACTCACTGTACTGCATCCCCAGTGGTGCCAGTGTGCTCTCTGGACTCACTGCAGTGCATCCCCAGTGGTGCCAGTGCACTCTCAGGACTCACTGCACTGCATCCACAGTGGTGCCAGTGCACTCTCTGGACTCACTGCACTGCATCCCCAGTAGTGACAGTGCACTCTCTGGACTCACTGCAGTGCATCCCCAGTGGTGCCAGTGCACTCTCTGGACTCACTGCACTGCATCCCCAGTAGTGCCAGTGCACTCTCTGGACTCACTGCACTGCATCCCCAGTGGTGCCAGTGCACTCACTGGATTCACTGCACTGCATCCCCAGTGGTGCCAGTGCACTCTCTGGACTCACTGCACTGCATCCCCCGTGGTGCCAGTGCACTCTCTGGACTCACTGTACTGCATCCCCAGTGGTGACAGTGCACTCTCTGGACTCACTGCAGTGCATCCCCAGGGGTGCCAGTGCACTCTCTGGACTCACTGCAGTGCATCCCCAGTGCTGCCAGTGTACTCTCTGGACTCATTGAAGTGCATTCTCAGTGGTGCCAGTGCACTCTCTGGACTCACTGCAGTGCATCCCCAGTGGTGCCAGTACACTCACTGGACTCACTGCACTGCATCCCCAGTGGTGCCAGTGCACTCTCTGGACTCACTGCACTGCATCCCCACTGGTGCCAGTGCACTCTCTGGACTCACTGCAGTGCATCCCCAGTGATGCCAGTGCACTCACTGGACTCACTGCAGTGCATCCCCACTGGTGCCACTGCACTCTCTGGGCTCACTGCAGTGCATCCCCAGTGGTGCCAGTGCACTCTCTGGACTCACTGCACTGCATCCCCAGTGGTGCCTGTGCGCTCTCTGGAGTCACAGCACTGCATCCCCAGTGGTGCCAGTGCAATCTCTGGACTCACTGCACTGCATCCCCAGTGGTGCCAGTGCACTCTCTGGACTCACTGAAGTGCATTCTCAGTGGTGCCAGTGCACTCTCTGGACTCACTGCACTGCATCCCCAGTGGTGCCAGTGCACTCTCTGGACTCACTGAACTGCATCCCCAGTGCTGCCAGTGCACTCTCTGGACTGACTGCACTGCATCCTCAGTGCTGCCAGTGCACTCTCTGGACTCACTGCACTGCATCCCTAGTGGTGCCAGTGCACTCACTGGACTCACTGCAGTGCATCCCCAGTGGTGCCAGTGCACTCTCAGCACTCACTGCACTGCATCCCCAGTGGTGCCAGTGCACTCTCTGGACTCACTGCACTGCTTCCCCAGTGGTGCCAGTGCACTCTCTGGACTCACTGAACTGCATCCCCAGTGGTGCCAGTGCACTCTCTGGACTCACTGCACTGCATCCCCAGTGCTGCCAGTGCACTCTCTGGACTCACTGCACTGCATCCCCAGTGGTGCCACTGCACTCTCTGGACTCACTGCACTGCTTCTCCAGTGGTGCCAGTGCACTCTCTGGACTCACTGTACTGCATCCCCAGTGGTGCCAGTGCGCTCTCTGGACTCACTGCAGTGCATCCCCAGTGGTGCCAGTGCACTCTCAGGACTCACTGCACTGCATCCCCAGTGGTGCCAGTGCACTCTCAGGACTCACTGCACTGCATCCCTAGTGGTGCCACTGCACTCTCTGGACTCACTGCACTGCTTCTCCAGTGGTGCCAGTGCACTCTCTGGACTCACTGTACTGCATCCCCAGTGGTGCCAGTGTGCTCTCTGGACTCACTGCAGTGCATCCCCAGTGGTGCCAGTGCACTCTCAGGACTCACTGCACTGCATCCACAGTGGTGCCAGTGCACTCTCTGGACCCACTGCACTGCATCCCCAGTAGTGACAGTGCACTCTCTGGACTCACTGCAGTGCATCCCCAGTGGTGCCAGTGCACTCTCTGGACTCACTGCACTGCATCCCCAGTAGTGCCAGTGCACTCTCTGGACTCACTGCACTGCATCCCCAGTGGTGCCAGTGCACTCACTGGATTCACTGCACTGCATCCCCAGTGGTGCCAGTGCACTCTCTGGACTCACTGCACTGCATCCCCCGTGGTGCCAGTGCACTCTCTGGACTCACTGTACTGCATCCCCAGTGGTGACAGTGCACTCTCTGGACTCACTGCAGTGCATCCCCAGGGGTGCCAGTGCACTCTCTGGACTCACTGCAGTGCATCCCCAGTGCTGCCAGTGTACTCTCTGGACTCATTGAAGTGCATTCTCAGTGGTGCCAGTGCACTCTCTGGACTCACTGCAGTGCATCCCCAGTGGTGCCAGTACACTCACTGGACTCACTGCACTGCATCCCCAGTGGTGCCAGTGCACTCTCTGGACTCACTGCACTGCATCCCCACTGGTGCCAGTGCACTCTCTGGACTCACTGCAGTGCATCCCCAGTGGTGCCAGTGCACTCACTGGACTCACTGCAGTGCATCCCCAGTGGTGCCAGTGCACTCTCTGGGCTCACTGCAGTGCATCCCCAGTGGTGCCAGTGCACTCTCTGGACTCACTGCACTGCATCCCCAGTGGTGCCTGTGCGCTCTCTGGAGTCACAGCACTGCATCCCCAGTGGTGCCAGTGCAATCTCTGGACTCACTGCACTGCATCCCCAGTGGTGCCAGTGCACTCTCTGGACTCACTGAAGTGCATTCTCAGTGGTGCCAGTGCACTCTCTGGACTCACTGCACTGCATCCCCAGTGGTGCCAGTGCACTCTCTGGACTCACTGAACTGCATCCCCAGTGCTGCCAGTGCACTCTCTGGACTCACTGCACTGCATCCCCAGTGCTGCCAGTGCACTCTCTGGACTCACTGCACTGCATCCCTAGTGGTGCCAGTGCACTCACTGGACTCACTGCAGTGCATCCCCAGTGGTGCCAGTGCACTCTCAGGACTCACTGCACTGCATCCCCAGTGGTGCCAGTGCACTCTCTGGACTCACTGCACTGCTTCCCCAGTGGTGCCACTGCACTCTCTGGACTCACTGCACTGCTTCTCCAGTGGTGCCAGTGCACTCTCTGGACTCACTGTACTGCATCCCCAGTGGTGCCAGTGCGCTCTCTGGACTCACTGCAGTGCATCCCCAGTGGTGCCAGTGCACTCTCAGGACTCACTGCACTGCATCCCCAGTGGTGCCAGTGCACTCTCTGGACTCACTGCACTGCATCCCCAGTAGTGCCAGTGCACTCTCTGGACTCACTGCAATGCATCCCCAGTGGTGCCAGTGCACTCACTGGATTCACTGCAGTGCATCCCCAGTGGTGCCAGTGCACTCTCTGGACTCACTGCACTGCATCCCCAGTGGAGCCAGTGCGCTCTCTGGAGTCACAGCACTGCATCCCCATTGGTGCCAGTGCACTCTCTGGACTCCCAGCACCGCATCCCCAGTGGTGCCAGTGCACTCTCTGGACTCACTGCACTGCATGCCCAGTGGTGCCAGTGCACTCTCTGGACTCACTGCACTGCTTCTCCAGTGGTGCCAGTGCACTCTCTGGACTCACTGTACTGCATCCCCAGTGGTGCCAGTGCGCTCTCTGGACTCACTGCAGTGCATCCCCAGTGGTGCCAGTGCACTCTCAGGACTCACTGCACTGCATCCCCAGTGGTGCCAGTGCACTCTCTGGACTCACTGCACTGCATCCCCAGTAGTGCCAGTGCACTCTCTGGACTCACTGCACTGCATCCCCAGTGGTGCCAGTGCACTCACTGGATTCACTGCACTGCATCCCCAGTGGTGCCAGTGCACTCTCTGGACTCACTGCACTGCATCCCCCGTGGTGCCAGAGCACTCTCTGGACTCACTGTACTGCATCCCCAGTGGTGACAGTGCACTCTCTGGACTCACTGCAGTGCATCCCCAGTGGTGCCAGTGCACTCACTGGACTCACTGCAGTGCATCCCCACTGGTGCCACTGCACTCTCTGGGCTCACTGCAGTGCATCCCCAGTGGTGCCAGTGCACTCTCTGGACTCACTGCACTGCATCACCAGTGGTGCCTGTGCGCTCTCTGGAGTCACAGCACTGCATCCCCAGTGGTGCCAGTGCAATCTCTGGACTCACTGCACTGCATCCCCAGTGGTGCCAGTGCACTCTCTGGACTCACTGAAGTGCATTCTCAGTGGTGCCAGTGCACTCTCTGGACTCACTGCACTGCATCCCCAGTGGTGCCAGTGCACTCTCTGGACTCACTGAAGTGCATTCTCAGTGGTGCCAGTGCACTCTCTGGACTCACTGCACTGCATCCCCACTGGTGCCAGTGCACTATGTGGACTCACTGAACTGCATCCCCAGTGGTGCCAGGTCAATCTCTGGACTCACTGCAGTGCATCCCCAGTGGTGCCAGTGCACTCTCTGGACTCACTGAAGTGATTATCAGTGGTGCCAGTGCACTCTCTGGACTCACTGCACTGCATCCCCAGTAGTGACAGTGCACTCTCTGGACTCACTGCAGTGCATCCCCAGTGGGGCCAGTGCACTCTCTGGACTCACTGCGCTCATCCCCAGTGGTGCCAGTGCACTCTCTGGACTCACTGCACTGCATCGCCAGTGCACACTCTGGACTCACTGCAGGGCATCCCCGGTGGAGCCAGTGTACTCTCAGGACTCACTGCAGTGCATCCCCAGTGGTGCCAGTGGACTCTCTGGACTCACTGGAGTGCATCACCTGTGGTGCTAGTGCACTCTCTGGACTCACTGCACTGTAACCCCATTGCTGCCAGTGCACTCTCTGGACTCACTGCACTGCATCACCTGTGGTGCCAGTGCACTCTCTGGACTCACTGCAGCGCTTCCCCAGTGGTGCCAGTGCGCTCTCTGGAGTGACTGCAGTGCATCCCCAGTGGTGCCAGTGCACTCTCTGGACTCACTGCACTGCATCCCCAGTGGTGCCAGTGCACTCTCTGGACTCACTGAAGTGCATCCCCAGTGGTGCCAGTGCACTCTCTGGACTCACTGCAGTGCATTCCCGGTGGTGCCAGTGCACTCTCTGGACTCACTGCACTGCATCCCCAGTGGTGCCAGTGAAGTCTCTGGACTCACTGCACTGCATCCACAGTGGTGCCAGTGCAATCTCTGGACTCACTGCACTGCATCCCCAGTGCTGCCAGTGCACTCTCTTGAGTCACTGCACTGCATCCCCTGTGGTGCAAGAGCACTCTCTGGACTCACAGCAGTGCATCACCAGTGGTGCCAGTGCACTCTCTGGACTCACTGCACTGCATCCCCAGTGGTGCCAGTGCACTCTCTGGACTCACTGCACTGCATCCCCAGTGGTGCTAGTGCACTGTGTGGACTCACTGTACTACATCCCCAGTGGTGCCAGTGCAATCTCTGGACTCACTGCAGTGCATCCCCAGTGGTGCCTCTGCACTCTCTGGACTCACTGAAGTGCATTCTCAGTGGTGCCAGTGCACTCTCTGGACTCACTGCACTGCATCCACAGTAGTGACACTGCACTCTCTGGACTCACTGCAGTGCATCCCCAGTGGTGCCAGTGCACTCTCTGGACTCACTGCAGTGCATCCCCAGTGGTGCCAGTGCGCTCTCTGGAGTCACAGCACTGCATCCGCAGTGGTGCCAGTGCAATCTCTGGACTCACTGCACCGCATCCCCAGTGGTGCCAGTGCACTCTCTGGACTCACTGAAGTGCATTCTCAGTGGTGCCAGTGCACTCTCTGGACTCACTGCACTGCATCCCCACTGGTGCCAGTGCACTATGTGGACTCACTGAACTGCATCCCCAGTGGTGCCAGTGCAATCTCTGGACTCACTGCAGTGCATCCCCAATGGTGCCAGTGCACTCTCTGGACTCACTGAAGTGATTATCAGTGGTGCCAGTGCACTCTCTGGACTCACTGCACTGCATCCCCAGTAGTGACAGTGCACTCTCTGGACTCACTGTAGTGCATCCCCAGTGGGGCCAGTGCACTCTCTGGACTCACTGCGCTCATCCCCAGTGGTGCCAGGGCACTCTCTGGACTCACTGAAGTGCATCCCCAGTGGTGCCAGTGCACTCTCTGGACTCACTGCACTGCATCCCCAGTGGTGCCAGTGCACTCTCTGGACTCACTGTACTGCATCCCCAGTGGTGCCAGTGCACTCTCTGGACTCACCGCACTGCACCCTGAGTGGTGCCAGTGCTCTCTCTGGACTCACTGCACCGCATCCCCTGTGGTGCCAGTGCACTCTCTAGAGTCACTGCGCTGCATCCCCAGTGGTGCCAGTGCACTCTCTGGACTCACTGTACTGCATCCCCAGTGGTGCCAAAGCACTCTCTGGACTCCCGCCACCGCATCCCCAGTGGTGCCAGTGCACTCTCTGGAGTGACTGCAGTGCATCCCCAGTGGTGCCAGTGCACTCTCTGGACTCAGTGCACTGCATCCCGAGTGGTGCCAGTGCACTCTCTGGACTCACTGCACTGCATCCCTGGTGGTGCCAGGGCACTCTCTGCAGACACAGCAGTGCATCACCAAAGGTGACAGTGCACTCTCTGGACTCACTGCACTACTCCAGCCGCGGCAGTCGCTCCAGCCGCGGTAGCCCTCCAGCCTCGGCAGCCGCCGTAGCCGCGGCAGCCGCTCCAGCCGCGGCAGCCGCTCCGTCCGCGTCATACGCGGCAGACTCTCCAACCGCGGCAGCCGCACCAGCCGCGGAAGCCGCGGCAGCCGCTCCAAACGCGGCAGGCGCTCCAACCGCGGCAACCGCTCCAGCCGTGGCAGCCGCTCCACTCGGTAGCGGCTGGAGCGGCTGCCGCGGCTAGAGCGGCTGGAGCGGCTGCCGCGGCTGGAGCTCCTGCCGCGTTTGGAGCGGTTACCGCGGCTGGAGCGGCTGGAGCGGCTGCCGCGGCTGGAGCGGCTGCCGCGGCTGGAGGGGCTAACGCGGCTGGAGAGGCTGACGCGGTTGAAGCGTCTAGAGCGTCTGCCGCGGCTGGAGGGGCTACCGCGGCTGGAGCGGTTGACGCGGCTGGAGGGGAAACCGAGGCTGGAGCGCCACTCTCTGGACTCACTGCACTGCATCACCAGTGGTGCCAGTGCACTCACTGGACTCACTGCACTGCATCCCCAGTGGCGCTAGTGCACTCTCTGGACTCACTGCAGTGCATCCCCAGTGGTGCCAGTGCACTCTCTGGACACACTGAAGTGCATTTTCAGTGGTGCCAGTGCACTCTCTGGACTCACTGGAGTGCATCACCTGTGGTGCCAGTGCACTCTCTGGACTCACTGCACTGCATCCCCAGTGGTGCCAGTGCACTCTCTGGACTCACTGCACTGCATCCCCAGTGGTGCCAGTGCACTCTCTGGACTCACTGCAGGGCATCCCCAGTGGTGCCAGTGCGCTCTCTGGACTCACTGCAGGGCATCCCCAGTGGTGCCAGTGCACTCTCTGGACTCACTGCACTGCATCCCCAGTCCTACCAGTGCACTCTCTTGACTCACTGCACTGCATCCCCAGTGGTGCCAGTGCACTCTCTGGACTCACTGAAGTGCATTCTCAGTGGAGCCAGTGCACTCTCTGGACTCACTGCAGTGCATCCCCAGTGGTGCCAGTGCACTCTCTGGACTCACTGCACTGCATCCCCAGTGGTGCCAGTGCACTCTCTGGACTCACTGCAGTGCATCCCAAGTGGTGCCAGTGCACTCTCTGGACTCACTGCACTGCATCCCCAGTGGTGCCAGTGCGCTCTCTGGACTCACTGCAGGGCATCCCCAGTGGTGCCAGTGCACTCCCTGGACTCACTGCACTGCTACAGCCGCGGCAGCCGCTCCAGCCGCGGTAGCCCTCCAGCCGTGGCAGCCGCTCCACTCGGTAGCGGCTGGAGCGGCTGCCGCGGCTGGAGCGGCTGGAGCGGCTGCCGCGGCTGGAGCGGCTGCCGCGGATGGAGAGGCTGGCGCGGCTGGTGGGGCTGGAGCGGCTGCCGCGGCTGGAGCGGCTGGAGCGGCTGCCGCGGCTGGAGCGTCTGCCGCGGCTGGAGGGGCTACCGCGGGGTTGACTCGGCTGGAGCGGATGCCGAGGCTGGAGCGGCACTCTCTGGACTCACTGAAATGCATTCTCAGTGGTGCCAGTGCACTCTCTGGACTCACTGCTCTGCATCCCCAGTGGTGCTAGTGCACTCTGGACTCACTGCAGTGCATCCCCAGTGGTGCCATTGCACTCTCTGGACTCCCGGCACCGCATTCCCACTGGTGTCAGTGCACTCTGTGGACTCACTGCACTGCATCCCCAGTGGTGCCAAAGCACTCTCTGGACTCCAGGCACCGCATCCCTAGTGGTGTCAGTGCACTCTCTGGACTCCCGGCACCGTATCCCCAGTGGTGCCAGTGCATTCTCTGGACTCACGGCACTGCATCCCCAGTGGTGCCAGTGCAGTCTCTGCAGTCACTGTAGTGCATTCCCAGTGTTGCCGGGGCACTCTCTGGACTCACAGCACTGCATCCCCAGTGGTGCCAGTGCACTCTCTGGACTCACTGCACTGCATCCCCAGTGGTGCCAGTACACTCTCTGGACTCACTGCACTGCATCCCCAATGGTGCCAGTGCACTCTCTTTACTCACTGCACTGCATCCCCAAGGTGCCAGTGCACTCTCTGGACTCACTGCACTGCTCCAGCCGCGGCAGCCTCTCCAGCCGCACCAGCCGCGGCATCCGCTCCAGACTCGGCATCCGCTCCAGCCGCTTTAACCGCTCCAGCCGCGGTAGCTCCTCCAGCCGCGCCAGCCTCTCCAGCCGCGGCAGCCGCTCCAGCCGCTCCAGCCGCGGCATCCGCTCCAGCCGCTCCAGCCGCGGCAGCCGCTCCAACCGCGGCAGCCGCTCCAGCCGCGGCAGCCGCTCCAGCCGCTCCAGCCGCGGCAGCCGCTCCAGCCGCTACCGAGTGGAGCGGCTGCCACGGCTGGAGGGCTACCGCGGCTGGAGCGGCTGCCGCGGCTGGAGGGCTACCGCGGCTGGAGCGGCTGCCGCGGCTGGAGCAGTGCAGTGAGTCCAGGGAGTGCACTGGCACCACTGGCGATGCAGTGAAGTGAGTCCAGAGAGTGCAATGGCACCAATGGGGATGCACAGCAGTGAGTCCAGAGAGTGCACTGGCACCACTGGGGATGCCCTGCAGTGAGTCCAGAGAGTGCACTGGCACCACTGGGGATGCACTACAGTGAGTCCAGAGAGTGCACTGGCACCACTGAGGATGCAGTGCAGTGAGTCCAGAGAGTGCACTGGCACCACTGGGGATGCCCTGCAGTGAGCCCAGAGAGTGCACTGGCACCACTGGGAATGCACTGCAGTGAGTCCAGAGAGTGCACTGGCACCACTGGGGATGCACTTCAGTGAGTCCAGAGAGTGCACTGGCACCACTGGGGATGCACTGCAGTGAGTCCAGAGAGTGCACTGGCACCACTGTAGATGCACTACAGTGAGTCCAGGGATAGCACTGGCACCACTGGGGATGCAGTGCAGTGAGTCCAGAGAGTGCACTGGCACCACTGGGGATGCAGTGCAGTGAGTCCAGAGAGTGCACTGGCTCCACTGAGAATGCACTTCAGTGAGTCCAGAGAGTGCACTGGCACCACTGGGGATGCAGTGCAGTGAGTCAAGAGAGTGCACTGGCAGGACTGGGGATGCAGTGCAGTGAATCCAGAGAGTGCACTGGCACCACTGGGGATGCAGTGCAGTGAGTGAAGAGAGTGCACTGGCAGGACTGGGGATGCAGTGCAGTGAGTCCAGAGAGCGCACTAGCGCCACTGGGGATGCAGTGCAGTGAGTCCAGAGAGTG
Source organism: Anser brachyrhynchus (assembly GCF_964034855.1). Taxonomy (NCBI): domain Eukaryota; kingdom Metazoa; phylum Chordata; class Aves; order Anseriformes; family Anatidae; genus Anser; species Anser brachyrhynchus. The sequence continues at coordinate 15,530,936 of NC_137696.1, read as the reverse complement.
CACTGGCACCACTGGGGATGCACTGCAGTGAGTCCAGTGAGTGCACTGGCACCACTGGTGATGCAGTGCAGTGAGTCCAGAGAGTGCACTGGCACCACTGGTGATGCAGTGCAGTGAGTCCAGAGAGTGGCGCTCAAGCCTCGGTTTCCGCTCCAGCCGCGTCAACCGCTCCAGCCGCGGTAGCCCCTCCAGCCGCGGCAGACGCTCTAGACGCTCCAACCGCGTCAGCCTCTCCAGCCGCGTTAGCCCCTCCAGCCGCGGCAGCCGCTCCAGCCGCGACAGCCGCTCCAGCCGCTCCAGCCGCGGTAACCGCTCCAAACGCGGCAGGAGCTCCAGCCTCGGCAGCCGCTCCAGCCGCTCTAGCCGCGGCAGCCGCTCCAGCCGCTACCGAGTGGAGCGGCTGCCGCGGCTTCCGCGGACGGAGCGGCTGCCGAGGCTGGAGCGGCTGCCGCGGCTGCCGCGGCTGCCGACGCTGGAGGGCTACCGCGGCTGGAGCGACTGCCGCGGGTGGAGTAGTGCAGTGAGTCCAGAGAGTGCACTGGCACCACTGGGGATGCACTGAAGTGACTCCAGAGAGTGCACTGGCACCACTGGGGATGCAGTGCAGTGAGTCCAGAGAGTGCCCTAGGGATGCAGTGCAGTGAGTCCAGAGAGTGCACTGGCACCACTGGGGACGCAGTGCAGTGAGTCCAGAGAGTGCATTAGCACCACTGGGGATGCATTGACGCGAGTCCAGAGAGTGCACTGGCACCACTGGGGATGCACTGCAGTCACACCAGAGAGTGCACTGGCACCACTGGGGATGCGGTGCAGTGAGTCCAGAGAGTGCAATAGAACCACTGGGGATGCGGTGGCGGGAGTCCAGAGAGTGCTTTGGCACCACTGGGGATGCAGTACAGTGAGTCCAGAGAGTGCACTGGCACCACTGGGGATGCAGTGACGCGAGTACAGAGAGTGCACTGGCACCACTGGGGATGCACTGCAGTCACTCCAGAGAGTGCACTGGCACCACTGGGGATGCAGTGCAGTGAGTCCAGAGAGTGCACTGGCACCACTGGGGATGCAGTGCAGTGAGTCCAGAGAGTGCACTGCCACCACAGGTGATGCAGTGCAGTGAGTCCAGAGAGTGCACTGGCAGCACTGGGGATGTAGTGCAGTGAGTCCAGAGAGTGCACTGGCACCACAGGTGATGCACTCCAGTGAGTCCAGAGAGTGCACTTGCACCACGGGGGATGCAGTGCAGTGACGCCAGAGAGTGCACTGGCAGCATTGGGGTGCAGTGCAGTGAGTCCAGAGAGTGCACTGGCACCACTGCGGATGCAGTGACGCGAGTCCAGAGAGTGCACTGGCACCACTGGGGATGCAGTGCAGTCACTCCAGAGAGTGCACTGGCACAACTGGGGATGCGGTGCAGTGAGTCCAGAGAGTGCACTGGCACCACTGGGGATGCAGTGCAGTGAGTCCAGAGAGTGCACTGGCACCAGAGGTGATGCACTCCAGTGAGTCCAGAGAGTGCACTTGCACCATGGGGGATGCAGTGCAGTGACGCCAGAGAGTGCACTGGCACCACTGGGGATGCAGTGCAGTGAGTCCAGAGAGTGCACTGGCACCACTGGGGATGCAGTGCAGTGAGTGAAGAGAGTGCACTGGCAGGACTGGGGGATGCAGTGCAGTGAGTCCAGAGAGCGCACTAGCGCCACTGGGGATGCAGTGCAGTGAGTCCAGAGAGTGCACTGGCACCACTGGGGATGCACTGCAGTGAGTCCAGTGAGTGCACTGGCACCACTGGTGATGCAGTGCAGTGAGTCCAGAGAGTGCACTGGCACCACTGGTGATGCAGTGCAGTGAGTCCAGAGAGTGGCGCTCAAGCCTCGGTTTCCGCTCCAGCCGCGTCAACCGCTCCAGCCGCGGTAGCCCCTCCAGCCGCGGCAGACGCTCTAGACGCTCCAACCGCGTCAGCCTCTCCAGCCGCGTTAGCCCCTCCAGCCGCGGCAGCCGCTCCAGCCGCGACAGCCGCTCCAGCCGCTCCAGCCGCGGTAACCGCTCCAAACGCGGCAGGAGCTCCAGCCGCGGCAGCCGCTCCAGCCGCTCTAGCCGCGGCAGCCGCTCCAGCCGCTACCGAGTGGAGCGGCTGCCGCGGCTTCCGCGGACGGAGCGGCTGCCGCGGCTGGAGCGGCTGCCGCGGCTGCCGAGGCTGCCGACGCTGGAGGGCTACCGCGGCTGGAGCGACTGCCGCGGGTGGAGTAGTGCAGTGAGTCCAGAGAGTGCACTGGCACCACTGGGGATGCACTGAAGTGACTCCAGAGAGTGCACTGGCACCACTGGGGATGCAGTGCAGTGAGTCCAGAGAGTGACCTAGGGATGCAGTGCAGTGAGTCCAGAGAGTGCACTGGCACCACTGGGGACGCAGTGCAGTGAGTCCAGAGAGTGCATTAGCACCACTGGGGATGCATTGACGCGAGTCCAGAGAGTGCACTGGCACCACTGGGGATGCACTGCAGTCACACCAGAGAGTGCACTGGCACCACTGGGGATGCGGTGCAGTGAGTCCAGAGAGTGCACTAGAACCACTGGGGATGCGGTGGCGGGAGTCCAGAGAGTGCTTTGGCACCACTGGGGATGCAGTACAGTGAGTCCAGAGAGTGCACTGGCCCCACTGGGGATGCAGTGACGCGAGTACAGAGAGTGCACTGGCACCACTGGGGATGCACTGCAGTCACTCCAGAGAGTGCACTGGCACCACTGGGGATGCAGTGCAGTGAGTCCAGAGAGTGCACTGGCACCACTGGGGATGCAGTGCAGTGAGTCCAGAGAGTGCACTGGCACCAGAGGTGATGCCATCCAGTGAGTCCAGAGAGTGCACTTGCACCATGGGGGATGCAGTGCAGTGACGCCAGAGAGTGCACTGGCACCACTGGGGATGCAGTGCAGTGAGTCCAGAGAGTGCACTGGCACCACTGGGGATGCACTGCAGTGAGTCCTGAGAGTACACTGGCTCCACCGGGCATGCCCTGCAGTGAGTCCAGAGATTGCACTGGCAGCACTGGGGATGCAGTGCAGTGAGTTCAGAGAGTGCACTGGCACCACTGGGGATGCACTGCAGTCACTCCAGAGAGTGCACTGGCACCACTGGGGATGCGGTGGCGGGAGTCCAGAGAGTGCTTTGGCACCACTGGGGATGCAGTACAGTGAGTCCAGAGAGTGCACTGGCACCACTGGGGATGCAGCTCAGTGACACTAGAGAGTGCACTGGCACCACTGGGGATGCGGTGCAGTGAGTCCAGAGAGTGCACTGGCACCACTCAGGGTGCAGTGCGGTGAGTCCAGAGAGTGCACTGGCACCACTGGGGATGCAGTACAGTGAGTCCAGAGAGTGCACTGGCACCACTGGGGATGCAGTGCAGTGAGTCCAGAGAGTGCACTGGCACCACTGGGGATGCACTGCAGTTTGTCCAGAGTGCACTAGCACCACTGGGGATGCACTGCAGTGAGTCCAGAGAGTGCACTGGCACCACCGGGAATGCACTGCAGTGAGTCCAGAGAGTGCACTGGCACCACTGGGGATGCACTTCAGTGAGTCCAGAGAGTGCACTGGCACCACTGGGGATGCAGTGACGCGAGTCCAGAGAGTGCACTGGCACCACTGGGGATGCAGTGCAGTGAGTCCAGAGAGTGCACTGGCACCACTGGGGATGCACTGCAGTGAGTCCAGAGAGTGCACTGGCACCAGTGGGGATGCAGTACAGTGAGTCCAGAGAGTGCACTGGCACCACTGGGGATGCACAGCAGTGAGTCCAGAGAGTGCACTGGCACCACTGGGGATGCACTGCAGTGAGTCCAGAGAGTGCACTGGCACCATTGGAGATGCAGTGCAGTGAGTCCAGAGAGTGCACTGGCACCACTGGGGATGCAGTGCAGTGAGTCCAGAGAGTGCACTGGCACCACTGGGGATGCAGTGCAGTGAGTGCAGAGACTGCACTGGCACCACTGGGGATGCAGTGCAGTGAGTCCAGTGAGTGTACTGGCACCACTGGGGATGCACTGCAGTGAGTCCAGAGAGTGCATTGGCACCACTTGGGATGCACTGCAGTGAGTCCAGAGAGTGCACTTGCACCACTGGGGATGCAGTGCAGTGAGTCCAGAGAGTGCACTGGCACCACTGGGGATGCAGTGCAGTGAGTCCAGAGAGTGCACTGGCACCATTGGAGATGCAGTGCAGTGAGTCCAGAGAGTGCACTGGCACCACTGGGGATGCAGTGCAGTGAGTCCAGAGAGTGCACTGGCACCACTGGGGATGCAGTGCAGTGAGTCCAGAGAGTGCACTGGCACCACTGGGGATGCACTGCAGTGAGTCCAGAGAGTTCACTGGCACCACTGGGGATGCACTTCAGTGAGTGCAGAGACTGCACTGGCACCACTGGGGATGCAGTGCAGTGAGTCCAGTGAGTGTACTGGCACCACTGGGGATGCACTGCAGTGAGTCCAGAGAGTGCATTGGCACCACTTGGGATGCACTGCAGTGAGTCCAGAGAGTGCACTTGCACCACTGGGGATGCAGTGCAGTGAGTCCAGAGAGTGCACTGGCACCACTGGGGATGCAGTGCAGTGAGTCCAGAGAGTGCACTGGCACCAATAGGGATGCACAGCAGTGAGTCCACAGAGTGCACTGGCACCACTGGGGATGCAGTACAGTGAGTCCAGAGAGTGCACTGGCACCACTGGGGATGCACTGCAGTGAGTCCAGAGAGTGCTCTGGCACCACTGGCGATGCAGTGCAGTGAGTCCAGAGAGTGCACTAGCACCACTGGGGATGCAGTGCAGTCAGTCCAGTGAGTGTACTGGCACCACTGGGGATGCACTGCAGTGAGTCCAGAGAGTGCACTGGCACCACTGGGAATGCACTTCAGTGAGTCCAGAGAGTGCACTGGCACCACTGGGGATGCACTGCAGTGAGTCCACAGAGTGCACTGGCACCACTGGGGATGCAGTGCAGTGAGTCCAGAGAGTGCACTGGCACCACTGGGGATGCACTTCAGTGAGTCCAGAGAGTGCACGGGCTCCACTGGGGATGCACTGCAGTGAGTCCACAGAGTGCACTGGCACCACTGGGGATGCAGTGCAGTGAGTCCAGAGAGTGCACTGGCACCACTGGGGATGCAGTGCAGTGAGTCCAGAGAGTGCTCTGGCACCACTGGTGATGCAGTGCAGTGAGTCCACAGAGTGCACTAGCACCACTGGGGATGCAGTGCAGTGAGTCCAGAGTGTGCACTGGCACTACTGGGAATGCAGTGCAGTGAGTCCAGAGATCGCACTGGCACCACGGGGGATGCACTTCAGTGAGTCCAGAGAGTGCACTGGCACCACTGGGGATGCAGTGCAGTGAGTCCAGAGAGTGCACTGGCACCACTGGGGATGCACTGCAGTGAGTCCAGAGAGTGCACTGGCACCACTGGGGATGCAGTGCAGTGAGTCCAGAGAGTGCACTGGCACCAGAGGGAATGCACTGCAGTGAGTCCAGTGAGTGCACAGGCACCACTGGGGATGCAGTGCAGTGAGTGCAGGGAGTGCACTGGCACCACAGGGGATGCACTGCAGTGAGTCCAGAGAGTGCACTGGCACCACTGAGAATGCACTTCAGTGAGTCCAGAGAGCGCACTGGCACCACTGGGGATGCAGTGCAGTGAGTCCAGAGAGTGCACTGACACCACTGAGAATGCACTTCAGTGAGTCCAAAGAGTGCACTGGCACCACTGGGGATGCACTGCAGTGAGTCCAGAGAGTGCACAAGCACCCCTGGGAATGTAGTGCAGTGAATCCAGTGAGTGCACTGGCACCAGAGGGGATGCACTGCAGTGAGTCCAGAGAGTGCACTGGCACCACTGGGGATGCACTGCAGTGAGCCCAGAGAGTGCACTGGCACCACTGGAGATGCAGTACAGTGAGTCCAGTGAATGCACTGGCAACACTAGGGATGCAGTGCAGTGAGTCCAGAGAGTGCACTGGCACCACTGGTGATGCAGTATAGTGAGTCCAGTGAGTGCACTGGCACCACTGGGGATGCAGTGCAGTGAGTCCAGAGAGTGCACTGGCACCACTGGGGATGCAGTGCAGTGAGTACAGAGAGTGCACTGGCACCAGTGATGATGCAGTACAGTGACTCCAGTGAGTGCACTGGCACCACTGGGGATGTAGTGCAGTGACTCGAGAGAGTGCACTGGCACCACTGGGGATGCAGTGCAGTGACTCCAGAGAGTGCACTGGCACCACTTGGGATGCAGTGCAGTGAGTCCAGAGAGTGCACTGGCACCACTGGGGATGCAGTGCAGTGAGTCCAGAGAGTGCATTGGCACCACTGGTGATGCAGTGCAGTGAGTCCAGAGAGTGCACTGGCACCACTGGGGATGCACTGCAGTGAGTCCACAGAGTGCACTGGTACCACTGGGGATGCAGTGCAGTGAGTCCAGAGAGTGCACTGGCACCACTGGGGATGCACTGCAGTGAGTCCAGAGAGTGCACTGGCACCACTGGGGATGCACTGCAGTGAGTCCAGAGAGTGCACTGGCACCACTGGGGATGCAGTGCAGTGAGTCCAGAGAGTGCACTGGCACCACTGGAGATGCACTGCAGTGAGTCCAGAGAGCGCACTGGCACCACTGGGGATGCACTGCAGTGAGTCCACAGAGTGCACTGGCACCACTGAGAATGCACTTCAGTGAGTCCAGAGAATGCACTGGTACCACTGGGGATGCACGGCAGTGAGTCCAGTGAGTGCACTGGCACCACTGGGGATGTAGTGCAGTGACTCGAGAGAGTGCACTGGCACCACTGGGGATGCAGTGCAGTGACTCCAGAGAGTGCACTGGCACCACTGGGGATGCAGTGCAGTGAGTCCAGAGAGTGCATTGGCACCACTGGGGATGCAGTGCAGTGAATCCAGTGAGTGCACAGGCACCACTGGGGATGCAGTGCAGTGAGTCAAGAGAGTGCACTGGCACCACTGGGGATGTGGTGCCGGGAGTCCAGAGAGTGCACTGGCACCACTGGGGATGCAGTGCAGTGAGTCCAGAGAGTGCACTGGCACCACTGGGGATGCAGTGCAGTGAGTCCAGAGAGTGCACTGGCACCACTGGGGATGCAGTGCAGTGAGTCCAGAGAGTGCTCTGGCACCACTGGGGATGCAGTGCAGTGAGTCCAGAGAGTGCACTGGCACCACTGGGGATGCGGTGCGGTGAGTCCAGAGAGTGCACTGGCAGCACTGGGGATGCAGTGCAGTGAGCCCAGAGAGTGCACTGGCACCACTGGGGATGCAGTGCAGTGAATCCAGTGAGTGCACTGGCACCACTGGGGATGCAGTGCAGTGAGTCAAGAGAGTGCACTGGCACCACTGGGGATGCACTGCAGTGAGCCCAGAGAGTGCACTGGCACCACTGGGGATGCGGTGCAGTGAGTCCAGAGAGTGCACTGGCACCACTGGGGATGCAGTGCAGTGAGTCCAGAGAGTGCACTGGCACCACTGGGGATGCAGTGCAGTGAGTCCAGAGAGTGCACTGGCACCACTGAGGATGCACTGAAGTGAGTCCAGAGAGTGCTCTGGCACCACTGGGGATGCAGTGCAGTGAGTCCAGAGAGTGCACTGGCACCACTGGGGATGCAGTGCAGTGAGTCCAGAGAGTGCACTGGCACCACTGGTTATGCACTGCAGTTACTCCAGAGAGTGCACTGGCACCACTGGGGATGCGGTGCGGTGAGTCCAGAGAGTGCACTGGCACCACTGGGGATGCAGTGCAGTAAGTCCAGTGAGTGTACCGGCACCACTGGGGATGCACTGCAGTGAGTCCAGAGAGTGCACTGGCACCACTGAGAATGCCCTTCAGTGAGTCCAGAGAGTGCACTGGCACCACTGGGGATGCACTGCAGTGAGTCCAGAGAGTGCACTAGCACCACTGGGGATGCAGTGCAGTGACTCCAGAGAGTGCACTGGCACCAGTGGGGATGCACTTCAGTGAGTCCAGAGAGTGCACTGGCACCACTGGGGATGCAGTGCAGTGACTCGAGAGAGTGCACTGGCACCACTGGGGATGCAGTGCAGTGACTCCAGAGAGTGCACTGGCACCACTGGGGATGCAGTGCAGTGAGTCCAGAGAGTGCACTGGCACCACTGGGGATGCAGTGCAGTGAGTCCAGAGAGTGCATTGGCACCACTGGTGATGCAGTGCAGTGAGTCCAGAGAGTGCACTGGCACCACTGGGGATGCACTGCAGTGAGTCCACAGAGTGCACTGGTACCACTGGGGATGCAGTGCAGTGAGTCCAGAGAGTGCACTGGCACCACTGGGGATGCACTGCAGTGAGTCCAGAGAGTGCACTGGCACCACTGGGGATGCACTGCAGTGAGTCCAGAGAGTGCACTGGCACCACTGGGGATGCAGTGCAGTGAGTCCAGAGAGTGCACTGGCACCACTGGAGATGCACTGCAGTGAGTCCAGAGAGCGCACTGGCACCACTGGGGATGCACTGCAGTGAGTCCACAGAGTGCACTGGCACCACTGAGAATGCACTTCAGTGAGTCCAGAGAATGCACTGGTACCACTGGGGATGCACGGCAGTGAGTCCAGAGAGTGCACTGGCACCACTGGGGATGCAGTGCAGTGAATCCAGTGAGTGCACTGGCACCACTGGGGATGCAGTGCAGTGAGTCAAGAGAGTGCACTGGCACCACTGGGGATGTGGTGCCGGGAGTCCAGAGAGTGCACTGGCACCACTGGGGATGCAGTGCAGTGAGTCCAGAGAGTGCACTGGCACCACTGGGGATGCAGTGCAGTGAGTCCAGAGAGTGCACTGGCACCACTGGGGATGCAGTGCAGTGAGTCCAGAGAGTGCTCTGGCACCACTGGGGATGCAGTGCAGTGAGTCCAGAGAGTGCACTGGCACCACTGGGGATGCGGTGCGGTGAGTCCAGAGAGTGCACTGGCAGCACTGGGGATGCAGTGCAGTGAGCCCAGAGAGTGCACTGGCACCACTGGGGATGCAGTGCAGTGAATCCAGTGAGTGCACTGGCACCACTGGGGATGCAGTGCAGTGAGTCAAGAGAGTGCACTGGCACCACTGGGGATGCACTGCAGTGAGCCCAGAGAGTGCACTGGCACCACTGGGGATGCGGTGCAGTGAGTCCAGAGAGTGCACTGGCACCACTGGGGATGCAGTGCAGTGAGTCCAGAGAGTGCACTGGCACCACTGGGGATGCAGTGCAGTGAGTCCAGAGAGTGCACTGGCACCACTGAGGATGCACTGAAGTGAGTCCAGAGAGTGCTCTGGCACCACTGGGGATGCAGTGCAGTGAGTCCAGAGAGTGCACTGGCACCACTGGGGATGCAGTGCAGTGAGTCCAGAGAGTGCACTGGCACCACTGGTTATGCACTGCAGTTACTCCAGAGAGTGCACTGGCACCACTGGGGATGCGGTGCGGTGAGTCCAGAGAGTGCACTGGCACCACTGGGGATGCAGTGCAGTAAGTCCAGTGAGTGTACCGGCACCACTGGGGATGCACTGCAGTGAGTCCAGAGAGCGCACTGGCACCACTGGGGATGCACTGCAGTGAGTCCACAGAGTGCACTGGCACAACTGAGAATGCACTTCAGTGAGTCCAGAGAGTGCACTGGTACCACTGGGGATGCACTGCAGTGAGTCCAGAGAGTGCACTGGCACCACTGGGGATGCAGTGCAGTGAATCCAGTGAGTGCACTGGCACCACTGGGGATGCAGTGCAGTGAGTCCAGAGAGTGCATTGGCACCACTGGGGATGCAGTGCAGTGAGTCCAGAGAGTGCACTGGCACCACTGGGGATGCACTGCAGTGAGTCCACAGAGTGCACTGGTACCACTGGGGATGCAGTGCAGTGAGTCCAGAGAGTGCACTGGCACCACTGGGGATGCACTGCAGTGAGTCCAGAGAGTGCACTGGCACCACTGGGGATGCAGTGCAGTGAGTCCAGAGAGTGCACTGGCAGCACTGGGGATGCAGTGCAGTGAGTCCAGAGAGTGCACTGGCACCACTTGGGATGCAGTGCAGTGAGTCCAGAGAGTGCACTGGCACCACTGGGGATGCACTTCAGTGAGTCCAGAGAGTGCACTGGCACCACTGGGGATGCACTTCAGTGAGTCCAGAGAGTGCATTGGCACCACTGGGGATGCAGTGCAGTGAGTCCAGAGAGTGCACTGGCACCACTGGGGCTGCAGTGCAGTGAGTCCACAGAGTGCACTGGTACCACTGGGGATGCAGTGCAGTGAGTCCAGAGAGTGCACTGGCACCACTGGGGATGCACTGCAGTGAGTCCAGAGAGTGCACTGGCACCACTGGGGATGCAGTGCAGTGAGTCCAGAGAGTGCACTGGCACCACTGGGGATGCGGTGCAGTGAGTCCAGAGAGTGCACTGGCAGCACTGGGGATGCAGTGCAGTGAGTCCAGAGAGTGCACTGGCACCACTGGGGATGCACTGCAGTGAGTCCAGAGAGCGCACTGGCACAACTGGGGATGCACTGCAGTGAGTCCTGAGAGTGCACTGGCACCACTGAGAATGCACTTCAGTGAGTCCAGAGAGTGCACTGGCACCACTGGGGATGCACTGCAGTGAGTCCAGAGAGTGCACTAGCACCACTGGGGATGCAGTGCAGTGAATCTAGTGAGTGCACTGGCACCACTGGGGATGCAGTGCAGTGAGTCAAGAGAGTGCACTGGCACCACTGGGGATGCACTGCAGTGAGCCCAGAGAGTGCACTGGCACCACTGGGGATGCGGTGCCGGGAGTCCAGAGAGTGCACTGGCACCACTGGGGATGCACTGCAGTGAGTCCACAGAGTGCACTAGCACCAGTGGGGATGCAGTGCAGTGACTCCAGAGAGTGCACTGGCACCACTGGGGATGCACTTCAGTGAGTCCAGAGAGTGCACTGGCACCACTGGGGATGCAGTGCAGTGAGTCCAGAGAGTGCATTGGCACCACTGGGGATGCAGTGCAGTGAGTCCAGAGAGTGCACTGGCACCACTGGGGATGCACTGCAGTGAGTCCACAGAGTGCACTGGTACCACTGGAGATGCAGTGCAGTGAGTCCAGAGAGTGCACTGGCACCACTGGGGATGCAGTGCAGTGAGTCCAGAGAGTGCACTGGCACCACTGGGGATGCAGTGCAGTGAGTCCAGAGAGTGCACTGGCACCACTGGGGATGCAGTGCAGTGAGTCCAGAGAGTGCACTGGCAGCACTGGGGATGCAGTGCAGTGAGTCCAGAGAGTGCACTGGCACCACTGGGGATGCACTGCAGTGAGTCCAGAGAGCGCACTGGCACCACTGGGGATGCACTGCAGTGAGTCCAGAGAGTGCACTGGCACCACTGAGAATGCACTTCAGTGAGTCCAGAGGGTGCACTGGTACCACTGGGGATGCACTGCAGTGAGTCCAGAGAGTGCACTGGCACCACTGGGGATGCAGTGCAGTGAATCCAGTGAGTGCACTGGCACCACTGGGGATGCAGTGCAGTGAGTCAAGAGAGTGCACTGGCACCACTGGGGATGCACTGCAGTGAGCCCAGAGAGTGCACTGGCACCACTGGGGATGCGGTGCCGGGAGTCCAGAGAGTGCACAGGCACCACTGGGGATGCAGTGCAGTGAGTCCAGAGAGTGCACTGGCAGCACTGGGGATGCACTGCAGTGAGTCCAGAGAGTGCAGTGGCACCACTGGGGATGCAGTGCAGTGAGTCCAGAGAGTGCACTGGCACCACTGAGAATGCCCTTCAGTGAGTCCAGAGAGTGCACTGGCACCACTGGGGATGCAGTGCAGTGAGTCCAGAGAGTGCATTGGCACCACTGGGGATGCAGTGCAGTGAGTCCACAGAGTGCACTGGTACCACTGGGGATGCAGTGCAGTGAGTCCAGAGAGTGCACTGGCACCACTGGGGATGCACTGCAGTGAGCCCAGAGAGTGCACTGGCACCACTGGGGATGCAGTGCAGTGAGTCCAGAGAGTGCACTGGCACCACTGGGGATGCAGTGCAGTGAGTCCAGAGAGTGCACTGGCAGCACTGGGGATGCAGTGCAGTGAGTCCAGAGAGTGCACTGGCACCACTGGGGATGCACTGCAGTGAGTCCAGAGAGTGCACTAGCACCACTGGGGATGCAGTGCAGTGAATCCAGTGAGTGCACTGGCACCACTGGGGATGCAGTGCAGTGAGTCAAGAGAGTGCACTGGCACCACTGGGGATGCACTGCAGTGAGCCAAGAGAGTGCACTGGCACCACTGGGGATGCGGTGCCGGGAGTCCAGAGAGTGCACTGGCACCACTGGGGATGCAGTGCAGTGAGTCCAGAGAGTGCACTGGCACCACTGGGGATGCAGTGCAGTGAGTCCAGAGAGTGCACTGGCACCACTGAGGATGCACTGCAGTGAGTCCAGAGAGTGCTCTGGCACCACTGGGGATGCAGTGCAGTGAGTCCAGAGAGTGCACTGGCACCACTGGGGATGCAGTGCAGTGAGTCCAGAGAGTGCACTGGCACCACTGGTGATGCACTGCAGTTACTCCAGAGAGTGCACTGGCACCACTGGGGATGCGGTGCAGTGAGTCCAGAGAGTGCATTGGCACCACTGGGGATGCAGTGCAGTGAGTCCAGAGAGTGCACTGGCACCACTGGGGATGCAGTGCAGTGAGTCCAGAGAGTGCACTGGTACCACTGGGGATGCAGTGCAGTGAGTCCAGAGAGTGCACTGGCACCACTGGGGATGCACTGCAGTGAGTCCAGAGAGTGCACTAGCACCACTGGGGATGCAGTGCAGTGAGTCCAGAGAGTGCATTGACACCAATGGGGATGCAGTGCAGTGAGTCCAGAGAGTGCACTGGCAGCACTGGGGATGCACTGCAGTGAGTCCAGAGAGCGCACTGGCACCACTGGGGATGCACTGCAGTGAGTCCAGAGAGTGCACTGGCACCACTGAGAATGCACTTCAGTGAGTCCAGAGAGTGCACTGGTACCACTGGGGATGCACTGCAGTGAGTCCAGAGAGTGCACTAGCACCACTGGGGATGCAGTGCAGTGAATCCAGTGAGTGCACTGGCACCACTGGGGATGCAGTGCAGTGAGTCCAGAGAGTGCTCTGGCACCACTGGGGATGCACTGCAGTGAGCCCAGAGAGTGCACAGGCACCACTGGGGATGCGGTGCCGGGAGTCCAGAGAGTGCACTGGCACCACTGGGGATGCAGTGCAGTGAGTCCAGAGAGTGCACTGGCACCACTGGGGATGCAGTGCAGTGAGTCCAGAGAGTGCACTGGCACCACTGGGGATGCAGTGCAGTGAGTCCAGAGAGTGCTCTGGCACCACTGGGGATGCAGTGCAGTGAGTCCAGAGAGTGCACTGGCACCACTGGGGATGCAGTGCAGTGAGTCCAGAGAGTGCACTGGCACCACTGGGGATGCACTGCAGTTACTCCAGAGAGTGCACTGGCACCACTGGGGATGTGGTGCGGTGAGTCCAGAGAGTGCACTGGCACCACTGGGGATGCAGTGCAGTGAGTCCAGTGAGTGTACTGGCACCACTGGGGATGCACTGCAGTGAGTCCAGAGAGTGCACTGGCACCACTGAGAATGCCCTTCAGTGAGTCCAGAGAGTGCACTGGCACCACTGGGGATGCACTGCAGTGAGTCCACAGAGTGCACTAGCACCACTGGGGATGCAGTGCAGTGAGTCCAGAGAGTGCACTGGCACCACTGGGGATGCACTTCAGTGAGTCCAGAGAGTGCACGCGCTCCACTGGGGATGCAGTACAGTGAGTCCAGAGAGTGCACTGGCACCACTGGGGATGCAGTGCAGTGAGTCCAGAGAGTGCACTGGCAGCACAGAGGATGCACTGCAGTGAGTCCAGAGAGTGCTCTGGCACCACTGGGGATGCAGTGCAGTGAGTCCAGAGAGTGCACTGGCACCACTGGGGATGCAGTGCAGTGAGTCCAGAGAGTGCACTGGCACCACTGGGGATGCACTTCAGTGAGTCCAGAGAGTGCACTGGCACCACTGGGGATGCACTGCAGTGAGTCCAGAGAGCGCACTGGCAACACTGGGGATGCACTGCAGTGAGTCCAGAGAGCGCACTGGCACCACTGGGGATGCACTGCAGTGAGTCCAGAGAGTGCACTGGCACCAGAGGGAATGCACTGCAATGAGTCCAGTGAGTGCACTGGCACCACTGGGTATGCAGTGCAGTGAGTGCAGAGAGTGCACTGGCACAACTGGGGATGCAGTGCAGTGAGTCCAGAGAGTGCAGTGACACCACTGGGGATGCAGTGCAGTGAGTCCAGAGAGTGCACAGGCAGCACTGGGGATGCAGTCCAGTGAGTCCAGAGAGTGCACTGGCACCACTGGGGATGCAGTGCAGTGAGTCCAGAGAGTGCACTGGCACCACTGGGGATGCAGTGCAGTGAGTCCAGTGAGTGTACTGGCACCACTGGGGATGCACTGCAGTGAGTCCAGAGAGTGCACTGGCACCACTGAGATTGCACTTCAGTGAGTCCTGAGAGTGCACTGGCACCACTGGGGATGCAGTGCAGTGAGTCCAGAGAGTGCACTGGCACCACTGAGAATGCAGTACAGTGAGTCCAGTGAGTGCACTGGCACCACTGGGGATGTAGTGCAGTGACTCGACAGAGTGCACTGGCACCACTGGGGATGCAGTGCAGTGAGTGCAGAGAGTGCACTGGTACCACTTGGGATGCAGTGCAGTGAGTCCAGTGAGTGCACTGGCACCACTGGGGATGCAGTGCAGTGAGTCCAGAGAGTGCATTGGCACCACTGGGGATGCAGTGCAGTGAGTCCAGAGAGTGCACTGGCACCACTGGGGATGCACTGCATTCACTCCAGAGAGTGCACTGGCACCACTGATGATGCAGTACAGTGAGTCCAGTGAGCGCACTGGCACCACTGGGGATGTAGTGCAGTGACTCGAGAGAGTGCACTGGCACCACTTGGGATGCAGTGCAGTGAGTCCAGAGAGTGCACTGGCACCACTGGGGATGCAGTGCAGTGAGTCCAGAGAGTGCATTGGCACCACTGGGGATGCAGTGCAGTGAGTCCAGAGAGTGCACTGGCACCACTGGGGATGCACTGCTGTGAGTCCAGAGAGTGCACTGGCACCACTGGGGATGCACTGCAGTGAGTCCAGAGAGTGCACTGGCACCACTGGGGATGCACTGCAGTGAGTCCAGAGAGTGCAGTGGCACCACTGGGGATGCAGTGCAGTGAGTCCAGAGAGTGCACTGGCACCACTGGGGATGCACTGCAGTGAGTCCAGAGAATGCATTGGCACCACTGGAGATGCACTTCAGTGAGTCCAGAGAGTGCACTGGCACCACTTTGGATGCGGTGCCGGGAGTCCAGAGAGTGCTTTGGCACCACTGGGGATGCACTGCAGTTACTCCAGAGAGTGCACTGGCAACACTGGGGATGCAGTACAGTGAGTCCAGAGAGTGCACTGGCACCACTGGGGATGCACTGCAGTGAGTCCAGAGAGTGCACTGGCACCACTCAGGGTGCAGTGCGGTGAGTCCAGAGAATGCACTGGCACCAATGGGGATGCAGTGCAGTGAGTCCAGAGAGCGCACTGGCTCCACTGGGGATGCAGTGCAGTCAGTCCTGTGAGTGTACTGGCACCACTGGGGATGCACTGCAGTGAGTCCACAGAGTGCACTGGTACCACTGGGGATGCAGTGCAGTGAGTCCAGAGAGTGCACTGGCACCACTGGGGATGCACTGCAGTGAGTCCAGAGAGTGCACTGGCACCACTGGGGATGCAGTGCAGTGAGTCCAGAGAGTGCACTGGCACCACTGGGGATGCACTGCAGTGAGTCCAGAGAGTGCACTGGCACCACTGGGGATGCAGTGCAGTGAGTCCAGAGAGTGCACTGGCACCACTGGGGATGCACTGCAGTGAGTCCAGAGAGCGCACTGGCACCACTGGGGATGCACTGCAGTGAGTCCACAGAGTGCACTGGCACCACTGAGAATGCACTTCAGTGAGTCCAGAGAGTGCACTGGCACCACTGGGGATGCACTGCAGTGAGTCCAGAGAGTGCACTGGCACCACTGGGGATGCAGTGCAGTGAATCCAGTGAGTGCACTGGCACCACTGGGGATGCAGTGCAGTGAGTCAAGAGAGTGCACTGGCAGCACTGGGGATGCGGTGCCGGGAGTCCAGAGAGTGCACTGGCACCACTGGGGATGCAGTGCAGTGAGTCCAGAGAGTGCACTGGCACCACTGGGGATGCACTGCAGTGAGTCCAGAGAGTGCACTGGCACCACTGGGGATGCACTGCAGTGAGTCCAGAGAGTGCACTGGCACCTTGCGGATGCAGTGCAGTGAGTCCAGAGAGTGCACTGGCACCACTGGGGATGCGGTGCGGTGAGTCCAGAGAGTGCACTGGCACCACTGGGGATGCAGTGCAGTCAGTCCAGAGAGTGCACTGGCACCACTGGTGATGCACTGCAGTTACTCCAGAGAGTGCACTGGCACCACTGGGGATGCAGTGCAGTGAGTCCAGAGAGTGCACTGGCACCACTGGGGATGCGGTGCGGTGAGTCCAGAGAGTGCACTGGCACCACTGGGGATGCACTGCAGTGAGCCCAGAGAGTGCACTGGCACCACTGGGGATGCAGTGCAGTGAATCCAGTGAGTGCACTGGCACCACTGGGGATGCAGTGCAGTGAGTCAAGAGAGTGCACTGGCACCACTGGGGATGCACTGCAGTGAGCCCAGAGAGTGCACTGGCACCTCTGGGGATGCGGTGCCGGGAGTCCAGAGAGTGCACTGGCACCACTGGGGATGCAGTGCAGTGAGTCCAGAGAGTGCACTGGCACCACTGGGGATGCAGTGCAGTGAGTCCAGAGAGTGCACTGGCACCACTGGGGATGCACTGAAGTGAGTCCAGAGAGTGCTCTGGCACCACTGGGGATGCAGTGCAGTGAGTCCAGAGAGTGCACTGGCACCACTGGGGATGCAGTGCAGTGAGTCCAGAGAGTGCACTGGCACCACTGGTTATGCACTGCAGTTACTCCAGAGAGTGCACTGGCACCACTGGGGATGCGGTACGGTGAGTCCAGAGAGTGCACTGGCACCACTGGGGATGCAGTGCAGTAAGTCCAGTGAGTGTACCGGCACCACTGGGGATGCACTGCAGTGAGTCCAGAGAGTGCACTGGCACCACTGAGAATGCCCTTCAGTGAGTCCAGAGAGTGCACTGGCACCACTGGGGATGCACTGCAGTGAGTCCAGAGAGTGCACTAGCACCACTGGGGATGCAGTGCAGTGACTCCAGAGAGTGCACTGGCACCAGTGGGGATGCACTTCAGTGAGTCCAGAGAGTGCACTGGCACCACTGGGGATGCAGTGCAGTGAGTCCAGAGAGTGCATTGGCACCACTGGGGATGCAGTGCAGTGAGTCCAGAGAGTGCACTGGCACCACTGGGGATGCACTGCAGTGAGTCCACCGAGTGCACTGGTACCACTGGGGATGCAGTGCAGTGAGTCCAGAGAGTGCACTGGCACCACTGGGGATGCAGTGCAGTGAGTCCAGAGAGTGCACTGGCACCACTGGGGATGCAGTGCAGTGAGTCCAGAGAGTGCACTGGCAGCACTGGGGATGCAGTGCAGTGAGTCCAGAGAGTGCACTGGCACCACTGGGGATGCAGTGCAGTGAGTCCAGAGAGTGCACTGGCACCACTGGGGATGCACTTCAGTGAGTCCAGAGAGTGCACTGGCACCACTGGGGATGCACTTCAGTGAGTCCAGAGAGTGCATTGGCACCACTGGGGATGCAGTGCAGTGAGTCCAGAGAGTGCACTGGCACCACTGGGGCTGCAGTGCAGTGAGTCCACAGAGTGCACTGGTACCACTGGGGATGCAGTGCAGTGAGTCCAGAGAGTGCACTGGCACCACTGGGGATGCACTGCAGTGAGTCCAGAGAGTGCACTGGCACCACTGGGGATGCAGTGCAGTGAGTCCAGAGAGTGCACTGGCACCACTGGGGATGCAGTGCAGTGAGTCCAGAGAGTGCACTGGCAGCACTGGCGATGCAGTGCAGTGAGTCCAGAGAGTGCACTGGCACCACTGGGGATGCACTGCAGTGAGTCCAGAGAGCGCACTGGCACCACTGGGGATGCACTGCAGTGAGTCCACAGAGTGCACTGGCACCACTGAGAATGCACTTCAGTGAGTCCAGAGAGTGCACTGGCACCACTGGGGATGCACTGCAGTGAGTCCAGAGAGTGCACTAGCACCACTGGGGATGCAGTGCAGTGAATCTAGTGAGTGCACTGGCACCACTGGGGATGCAGTGCAGTGAGTCAAGAGAGTGCACTGGCACCACTGGGGATGCACTGCAGTGAGCCCAGAGAGTGCACTGGCACCACTGGGGATGCGGTGCCGGGAGTCCAGAGAGTGCACTGGCACCACTGGGGATGCACTGCAGTGAGTCCACAGAGTGCACTAGCACCAGTGGGGATGCAGTGCAGTGACTCCAGAGAGTGCACTGGCACCACTGGGGATGCACTTCAGTGAGTCCAGAGAGTGCACTGGCACCACTGGGGATGCAGTGCAGTGAGTCCAGAGAGTGCATTGGCACCACTGGGGATGCAGTGCAGTGAGTCCAGAGAGTGCACTGGCACCACTGGGGATGCACTGCAGTGAGTCCACAGAGTGCACTGGTACCACTGGGGATGCAGTGCAGTGAGTCCAGAGAGTGCACTGGCACCACTGGGGATGCACTGCAGTGAGTCCAGAGAGTGCACTGGCACCACTGGGGATGCAGTGCAGTGAGTCCAGAGAGTGCACTGGCACCACTGGGGATGCAGTGCAGTGAGTCCAGAGAGTGCACTGGCAGCACTGGGGATGCAGTGCAGTGAGTCCAGAGAGTGCACTGGCACCACTGGGGATGCACTGCAGTGAGTCCAGAGAGCGCACTGGCACCACTGGGGATGCACTGCAGTGAGTCCACAGAGTGCACTGGCACAACTGAGAATGCACTTCAGTGAGTCCAGAGAGTGCACTGGTACCACTGGGGATGCACTGCAGTGAGTCCAGAGAGTGCACTGGCACCACTGGGGATGCAGTGCAGTGAATCCAGTGAGTGCACTGGCACCACTGGGGATGCAGTGCAGTGAGTCAAGAGAGTGCACTGGCACCACTGGGGATGCACTGCAGTGAGCCCAGAGAGTGCACTGGCACCACTGGGGATGCGGTGCCGGGAGTCCAGAGAGTGCACAGGCACCACTGGGGATGCAGTGCAGTGAGTCCAGAGAGTGCACTGGCACCACTGGGGATGCACTGCAGTGAGTCCAGAGAGTGCAGTGGCACCACTGGGGATGCAGTGCAGTGAGTCCAGAGAGTGCACTGGCACCACTGAGAATGCCCTTCAGTGAGTCCAGAGAGTGCACTGGCACCACTGGTGATGCACTGCAGTTACTCCAGAGAGTGCACTGGCACCACTGGGGATGCAGTGTGGTGAGTCCAGAGAGTGCACTGGCACCACTGGGGATGCAGTGCAGTCAGTCCAGTGAGTGTACTGGCACCACTGGGGATGCACTGCAGTGAGACCAGAGAGTTCACTGGCAGCACTGAGAATGCCCTTCAGTGAGTCCAGAGAGTGCACTGGCACCACTGGGGATACAGTGCAGTGAGTCCAGAGAGTGCACTGGCAGCACAGAGGATGCAGTGCAGTGAGTCCAGAGAGTGCTCTGGCACCACTGGGGATGCAGTGCAGTGAGTCCAGAGAGTGCACTGGCACCACTGGGGATGCACTGCAGTGAGTCCAGAGAGTGCACTGGCACCACTGGGGATGCACTTCAGTGAGTCCAGAGAGTGAACTGGCACCACTGGTGATGCAGTGCAGTGAGTCCAGAGAGTGCACTGGCACCACTGGGGATGCACTGAAGTGAGTCCAGAGAGTGCACTGGCACCACTGGGGATGCAGTGCAGTGAGTCCAAAGAGTGCACTGGCAACACTGGGGTTGCAGTGCAGTGAGTCCAGAGAGTGCAGTGGCACCACTGGGGATGCAGTGCAGTGGGTCCAGAGTGTGCACTGGCACGACTGGGAATGCAGTGCAGTGAGTCCAGAGATTGCACTGGCACCACTGGGGATGCACTTCAGGGAGTCCAGAGAGTGCACTGGCACCACAGGTGATGCACTGCAGTGAGTCCAGAGAGTGCACTGGCACCACTGGGGATGCAGTGCAGTGAGTCCAGAGAGTGCACTGGCACCACTGGTGATGCACTGCAGTGAGTCCAGAGAGTGCACTGGCACCAGAGGGAATGCACTGCAGTGAGTCCAGTGAGTGCACTGGCACCACTGGAGATGCAGTACAGTGAGTCCAGTGAATGCACTGGCAACACTGGGGATGCAGTGCAGTGAGTCCAGAGAGTGCACTGGCACCACTGGTGATGCAGTATAGTGACTCCAGAGAGTGCACTGGCACCACTGGGGATGCAGTGCAGTGAGTCCAGAGTGCACTGGCACCACTGGGGATGCACTGCAGTGAGTCCAGAGAGTGCACTGGCACCACTGATGATGCAGTACAGTGAGTCCAGTGAGTGCACTGGCACCACTGGGGATGCACTGCAGTGAGTCCACAGAGTGCACTGGTACCACTGGGGATGCAGTGCAGTGAGTCCAGAGAGTGCACGCGCTAAACTGGGGATGCAGTACAGTGAGTCCAGAGAGTGCACTGGCACCACTGGGGATGCAGTGCAGTGAGTCCAGAGAGTGCACTGGCAGCACAGAGGACGCACTGCAGTGAGTCCAGAGAGTGCTCTGGCACCACTGGGGATGCAGTGCAGTGAGTCCAGAGAGTGCACTGGCACCACTGGGGATGCAGTGCAGTGAGTCCAGAGAGTGCATTGGCACCACTGGGGATGCAGTGCAGTGAGTCCAGAGAGTGCACTGGCACCACTGGGGATGCACTGCAGTGAGTCCACAGAGTGCACTGGTACCACTGGGGATGCAGTGCAGTGAGTCCAGAGAGTGCACTGGCACCACTGGGGATGCACTGCAGTGAGCCCAGAGAGTGCACTGGCACCACTGGGGATGCAGTGCAGTGAGTCCAGAGAGTGCACTGGCACCACTGGGGATGCAGTGCAGTGAGTCCAGAGAGTGCACTGGCAGCACTGGGGATGCAGTGCAGTGAGTCCAGAGAGTGCACTGGCACCACTGGGGATGCACTGCAGTGAGTCCAGAGAGTGCACTAGCACCACTGGGGATGCACTGCAGTGAGCCAAGAGAGTGCACTGGCACCACTGGGGATGCGGTGCCGGGAGTCCAGAGAGTGCACTGGCACCACTGGGGATGCAGTGCAGTGAGTCCAGAGAGTGCACTGGCACCACTGGGGATGCAGTGCAGTGAGTCCAGAGAGTGCACTGGCACCACTGGGGATGCACTGCAGTGAGTCCAGAGAGTGCTCTGGCACCACTGGGGATGCACTGCAGTGAGTCCAGAGAGTGCACTGGCACCACTGGGGATGCAGTGCAGTGAGTCCAGAGAGTGCACTGGCACCACTGGTGATGCACTGCAGTTACTCCAGAGAGTGCACTGGCACCACTGGGGATGCGGTGCAGTGAGTCCAGAGAGTGCATTGGCACCACTGGGGATGCAGTGCAGTGAGTCCAGAGAGTGCACTGGCACCACTGGGGATGCACTTCAGTGAGTCCAGAGAGTGCACGCGCTCCACTGGGGATGCAGTACAGTGAGTCCAGAGAGTGCACTGGCACCACTGGGGATGCAGTGCAGTGAGTCCAGAGAGTGCACTGGCAGCACAGAGGATGCACTGCAGTGAGTCCAGAGAGTGCTCTGGCACCACTTGGGATGCAGTGCAGTGAGTCCAGAGAGTGCACTGGCACCACTGGGGATGCAGTGCAGTGAGTCCAGAGAGTGCATTGGCACCACTGGGGATGCAGTGCAGTGAGTCCACAGAGTGCACTGGTACCACTGGGGATGCAGTGCAGTGAGTCCAGAGAGTGCACTGGCACCACTGGGGATGCACTGCAGTGAGTCCAGAGAGTGCACTGGCACCACTGGGGATGCAGTGCAGTGAGTCCAGAGAGTGCACTGGCACCACTGGGGATGCAGTGCAGTGAGTCCAGAGAGTGCACTGGCAGCACTGGGGATGCAGTGCAGTGAGTCCAGAGAGTGCACTGGCACCACTGGGGATGCACTGCAGTGAGTCCAGAGAGTGCACTAGCACCACTGGGGATGCAGTGCAGTGAATCCAGTGAGTGCACTGGCACCACTGGGGATGCAGTGCAGTGAGTCAAGAGAGTGCACTGGCACCACTGGGGATGCACTGCAGTGAGCCAAGAGAGTGCACTGGCACCACTGGGGATGCGGTGCCGGGAGTCCAGAGAGTGCACTGGCACCACTGGGGATGCAGTGCAGTGAGTCCAGAGAGTGCACTGGCACCACTGGGGATGCAGTGCAGTGAGTCCAGAGAGTGCACTGGCACCACTGAGGATGCACTGCAGTGAGTCCAGAGAGTGCTCTGGCACCACTGGGGATGCAGTGCAGTGAGTCCAGAGAGTGCACTGGCACCACTGGGGATGCAGTGCAGTGAGTCCAGAGAGTGCACTGGCACCACTGGTGATGCACTGCAGTTACTCCAGAGAGTGCACTGGCACCACTGGGGATGCGGTGCAGTGAGTCCAGAGAGTGCATTGGCACCACTGGGGATGCAGTGCAGTGAGTCCAGAGAGTGCACTGGCACCACTGGGGATGCAGTGCAGTGAGTCCAGAGAGTGCACTGGTACCACTGGGGATGCAGTGCAGTGAGTCCAGAGAGTGCACTGGCACCACTGGGGATGCACTGCAGTGAGTCCAGAGAGTGCACTAGCACCACTGGGGATGCAGTGCAGTGAGTCCAGAGAGTGCTTTGACACCAATGGGGATGCAGTGCAGTGAGTCCAGAGAGTGCACTGGCAGCACTGGGGATGCACTGCAGTGAGTCCAGAGAGCGCACTGGCACCACTGGGGATGCACTGCAGTGAGTCCAGAGAGTGCACTGGCACCACTGAGAATGCACTTCAGTGAGTCCAGAGAGTGCACTGGTACCACTGGGGATGCACTGCAGTGAGTCCAGAGAGTGCACTAGCACCACTGGGGATGCAGTGCAGTGAATCCAGTGAGTGCACTGGCACCACTGGGGATGCAGTGCAGTGAGTCCAGAGAGTGCTCTGGCACCACTGGGGATGCACTGCAGTGAGCCCAGAGAGTGCACAGGCACCACTGGGGATGCGGTGCCGGGAGTCCAGAGAGTGCACTGGCACCACTGGGGATGCAGTGCAGTGAGTCCAGAGAGTGCACTGGCACCACTGGGGATGCAGTGCAGTGAGTCCAGAGAGTGCACTGGCACCACTGGGGATGCAGTGCAGTGAGTCCAGAGAGTGCTCTGGCACCACTGGGGATGCAGTGCAGTGAGTCCAGAGAGTGCACTGGCACCACTGGGGATGCAGTGCAGTGAGTCCAGAGAGTGCACTGGCACCACTGGGGATGCACTGCAGTTACTCCAGAGAGTGCACTGGCACCACTGGGGATGTGGTGCGGTGAGTCCAGAGAGTGCACTGGCACCACTGGGGATGCAGTGCAGTGAGTCCAGTGAGTGTACTGGCACCACTGGGGATGCACTGCAGTGAGTCCAGAGAGTGCACTGGCACCACTGAGAATGCCCTTCAGTGAGTCCAGAGAGTGCACTGGCACCACTGGGGATGCACTGCAGTGAGTCCACAGAGTGCACTAGCACCACTGGGGATGCAGTGCAGTGAGTCCAGAGAGTGCACTGGCACCACTGGGGATGCACTTCAGTGAGTCCAGAGAGTGCACGCGCTCCACTGGGGATGCAGTACAGTGAGTCCAGAGAGTGCACTGGCACCACTGGGGATGCAGTGCAGTGAGTCCAGAGAGTGCACTGGCAGCACAGAGGATGCACTGCAGTGAGTCCAGAGAGTGCTCTGGCACCACTGGGGATGCAGTGCAGTGAGTCCAGAGAGTGCACTGGCACCACTGGGGATGCAGTGCAGTGAGTCCAGAGAGTGCACTGGCACCACTGGGGATGCACTTCAGTGAGTCCAGAGAGTGCACTGGCACCACTGGGGATGCACTGCAGTGAGTCCAGAGAGCGCACTGGCAACACTGGGGATGCACTGCAGTGAGTCCAGAGAGCGCACTGGCACCACTGGGGATGCACTGCAGTGAGTCCAGAGAGTGCACTGGCACCAGAGGGAATGCACTGCAATGAGTCCAGTGAGTGCACTGGCACCACTGGGTATGCAGTGCAGTGAGTGCAGAGAGTGCACTGGCACAACTGGGGATGCAGTGCAGTGAGTCCAGAGAGTGCAGTGACACCACTGGGGATGCAGTGCAGTGAGTCCAGAGAGTGCACAGGCAGCACTGGGGATGCAGTCCAGTGAGTCCAGAGAGTGCACTGGCACCACTGGGGATGCAGTGCAGTGAGTCCAGAGAGTGCACTGGCACCACTGGGGATGCAGTGCAGTGAGTCCAGTGAGTGTACTGGCACCACTGGGGATGCACTGCAGTGAGTCCAGAGAGTGCACTGGCACCACTGAGATTGCACTTCAGTGAGTCCAGAGAGTGCACTGGCACCACTGGGGATGCAGTGCAGTGAGTCCAGAGAGTGCACTGGCACCACTGAGAATGCAGTACAGTGAGTCCAGTGAGTGCACTGGCACCACTGGGGATGTAGTGCAGTGACTCGACAGAGTGCACTGGCACCACTGGGGATGCAGTGCAGTGAGTGCAGAGAGTGCACTGGTACCACTTGGGATGCAGTGCAGTGAGTCCAGTGAGTGCACTGGCACCACTGGGGATGCAGTGCAGTGAGTCCAGAGAGTGCATTGGCACCACTGGGGATGCAGTGCAGTGAGTCCAGAGAGTGCACTGGCACCACTGGGGATGCACTGCATTCACTCCAGAGAGTGCACTGGCACCACTGATGATGCAGTACAGTGAGTCCAGTGAGCGCACTGGCACCACTGGGGATGTAGTGCAGTGACTCGAGAGAGTGCACTGGCACCACTTGGGATGCAGTGCAGTGAGTCCAGAGAGTGCACTGGCACCACTGGGGATGCAGTGCAGAGAGTCCAGAGAGTGCATTGGCACCACTGGGGATGCAGTGCAGTGAGTCCAGAGAGTGCACTGGCACCACTGGGGATGCACTGCTGTGAGTCCAGAGAGTGCACTGGCACCACTGGGGATGCACTGCAGTGAGTCCAGAGAGTGCACTGGCACCACTGGGGATGCACTGCAGTGAGTCCAGAGAGTGCAGTGGCACCACTGGGGATGCAGTGCAGTGAGTCCAGAGAGTGCACTGGCACCACTGGGGATGCACTGCAGTGAGTCCAGAGAATGCATTGGCACCACTGGAGATGCACTTCAGTGAGTCCAGAGAGTGCACTGGCACCACTTTGGATGCGGTGCCGGGAGTCCAGAGAGTGCTTTGGCACCACTGGGGATGCACTGCAGTTACTCCAGAGAGTGCACTGGCAACACTGGGGATGCAGTACAGTGAGTCCAGAGAGTGCACTGGCACCACTGGGGATGCACTGCAGTGAGTCCAGAGAGTGCACTGGCACCACTCAGGGTGCAGTGCGGTGAGTCCAGAGAATGCACTGGCACCAATGGGGATGCAGTGCAGTGAGTCCAGAGAGCGCACTGGCTCCACTGGGGATGCAGTGCAGTCAGTCCTGTGAGTGTACTGGCACCACTGGGGATGCACTGCAGTGAGTCCACAGAGTGCACTGGTACCACTGGGGATGCAGTGCAGTGAGTCCAGAGAGTGCACTGGCACCACTGGGGATGCACTGCAGTGAGTCCAGAGAGTGCACTGGCACCACTGGGGATGCAGTGCAGTGAGTCCAGAGAGTGCACTGGCACCACTGGGGATGCAGTGCAGTGAGTCCAGAGAGTGCACTGGCACCACTGGGGATGCAGTGCAGTGAGTCCAGAGAGTGCACTGGCACCACTGGGGATGCACTGCAGTGAGTCCAGAGAGCGCACTGGCACCACTGGGGATGCACTGCAGTGAGTCCACAGAGTGCACTGGCACCACTGAGAATGCACTTCAGTGAGTCCAGAGAGTGCACTGGCACCACTGGGGATGCACTGCAGTGAGTCCAGAGAGTGCACTGGCACCACTGGGGATGCAGTGCAGTGAATCCAGTGAGTGCACTGGCACCACTGGGGATGCAGTGCATTGAGTCAAGAGAGTGCACTGGCAGCACTGGGGATGCGGTGCCGGGAGTCCAGAGAGTGCACTGGCACCACTGGGGATGCAGTGCAGTGAGTCCAGAGAGTGCACTGGCACCACTGGGGATGCACTGCAGTGAGTCCAGAGAGTGCACTGGCACCACTGGGGATGCACTGCAGTGAGTCCAGAGAGTGCACTGGCACCTTGCGGATGCAGTGCAGTGAGTCCAGAGAGTGCACTGGCACCACTGGGGATGCGGTGCGGTGAGTCCAGAGAGTGCACTGGCACCACTGGGGATGCAGTGCAGTCAGTCCAGAGAGTGCACTGGCACCACTGGTGATGCACTGCAGTTACTCCAGAGAGTGCACTGGCACCACTGGGGATGCAGTGCAGTGAGTCCAGAGAGTGCACTGGCACCACTGGGGATGCGGTGCGGTGAGTCCAGAGAGTGCACTGGCACCACTGGGGATGCACTGCAGTGAGCGCAGAGAGTGCACTGGCACCACTGGGGATGCAGTGCAGTGAATCCAGTGAGTGCACTGGCACCACTGGGGATGCAGTGCAGTGAGTCAAGAGAGTGCACTGGCACCACTGGGGATGCACTGCAGTGAGCCCAGAGAGTGCACTGGCACCACTGGGGATGCGGTGCCGGGAGTCCAGAGAGTGCACTGGCACCACTGGGGATGCAGTGCAGTGAGTCCAGAGAGTGCACTGGCACCACTGGGGATGCAGTGCAGTGAGTCCAGAGAGTGCACTGGCACCACTGGGGATGCACTGAAGTGAGTCCAGAGAGTGCTCTGGCACCACTGGGGATGCAGTGCAGTGAGTCCAGAGAGTGCACTGGCACCACTGGGGATGCAGTGCAGTGAGTCCAGAGAGTGCACTGGCACCACTGGTTATGCACTGCAGTTACTCCAGAGAGTGCACTGGCACCACTGGGGATGCGGTACGGTGAGTCCAGAGAGTGCACTGGCACCACTGGGGATGCAGTGCAGTAAGTCCAGTGAGTGTACCGGCACCACTGGGGATGCACTGCAGTGAGTCCAGAGAGTGCACTGGCACCACTGAGAATGCCCTTCAGTGAGTCCAGAGAGTGCACTGGCACCACTGGGGATGCACTGCAGTGAGTCCAGAGAGTGCACTAGCACCACTGGGGATGCAGTGCAGTGACTCCAGAGAGTGCACTGGCACCAGTGGGGATGCACTTCAGTGAGTCCAGAGAGTGCACTGGCACCACTGGGGATGCAGTGCAGTGAGTCCAGAGAGTGCATTGGCACCACTGGGGATGCAGTGCAGTGAGTCCAGAGAGTGCACTGGCACCACTGGGGATGCACTGCAGTGAGTCCACAGAGTGCACTGGTACCACTGGGGATGCAGTGCAGTGAGTCCAGAGAGTGCACTGGCACCACTGGGGATGCAGTGCAGTGAGTCCAGAGAGTGCACTGGCACCACTGGGGATGCAGTGCAGTGAGTCCAGAGAGTGCACTGGCAGCACTGGGGATGCAGTGCAGTGAGTCCAGAGAGTGCACTGGCACCACTGGGGATGCAGTGCAGTGAGTCCAGAGAGTGCACTGGCACCACTGGAGATGCACTTCAGTGAGTCCAGAGAGTGCACTGGCACCACTGGGGATGCACTTCAGTGAGTCCAGAGAGTGCATTGGCACCACTGGGGATGCAGTGCAGTGAGTCCAGAGAGTGCACTGGCACCACTGGGGCTGCAGTGCAGTGAGTCCACAGAGTGCACTGGTACCACTGGGGATGCAGTGCAGTGAGTCCAGAGAGTGCACTGGCACCACTGGGGATGCACTGCAGTGAGTCCAGAGAGTGCACTGGCACCACTGGGGATGCAGTGCAGTGAGTCCAGAGAGTGCACTGGCACCACTGGGGATGCAGTGCAGTGAGTCCAGAGAGTGCACTGGCAGCACTGGCGATGCAGTGCAGTGAGTCCAGAGAGTGCACTGGCACCACTGGGGATGCACTGCAGTGAGTCCAGAGAGCGCACTGGCACCACTGGGGATGCACTGCAGTGAGTCCACAGAGTGCACTGGCACCACTGAGAATGCACTTCAGTGAGTCCAGAGAGTGCACTGGCACCACTGGGGATGCACTGCAGTGAGTCCAGAGAGTGCACTAGCACCACTGGGGATGCAGTGCAGTGAATCTAGTGAGTGCACTGGCACCACTGGGGATGCAGTGCAGTGAGTCAAGAGAGTGCACTGGCACCACTGGGGATGCACTGCAGTGAGCCCAGAGAGTGCACTGGCACCACTGGGGATGCGGTGCCGGGAGTCCAGAGAGTGCACTGGCACCACTGGGGATGCACTGCAGTGAGTCCACAGAGTGCACTAGCACCAGTGGGGATGCAGTGCAGTGACTCCAGAGAGTGCACTGGCACCACTGGGGATGCACTTCAGTGAGTCCAGAGAGTGCACTGGCACCACTGGGGATGCAGTGCAGTGAGTCCAGAGAGTGCATTGGCACCACTGGGGATGCAGTGCAGTGAGTCCAGAGAGTGCACTGGCACCACTGGGGATGCACTGCAGTGAGTCCACAGAGTGCACTGGTACCACTGGGGATGCAGTGCAGTGAGTCCAGAGAGTGCACTGGCACCACTGGGGATGCACTGCAGTGAGTCCAGAGAGTGCACTGGCACCACTGGGGATGCAGTGCAGTGAGTCCAGAGAGTGCACTGGCACCACTGGGGATGCAGTGCAGTGAGTCCAGAGAGTGCACTGGCAGCACTGGGGATGCAGTGCAGTGAGTCCAGAGAGTGCACTGGCACCACTGGGGATGCACTGCAGTGAGTCCAGAGAGCGCACTGGCACCACTGGGGATGCACTGCAGTGAGTCCACAGAGTGCACTGGCACAACTGAGAATGCACTTCAGTGAGTCCAGAGAGTGCACTGGTACCACTGGGGATGCACTGCAGTGAGTCCAGAGAGTGCACTGGCACCACTGGGGATGCAGTGCAGTGAATCCAGTGAGTGCACTGGCACCACTGGGGATGCAGTGCAGTGAGTCAAGAGAGTGCACTGGCACCACTGGGGATGCACTGCAGTGAGCCCAGAGAGTGCACTGGCACCACTGGGGATGCGGTGCCGGGAGTCCAGAGAGTGCACAGGCACCACTGGGGATGCAGTGCAGTGAGTCCAGAGAGTGCACTGGCACCACTGGGGATGCACTGCAGTGAGTCCAGAGAGTGCAGTGGCACCACTGGGGATGCAGTGCAGTGAGTCCAGAGAGTGCACTGGCACCACTGAGAATGCCCTTCAGTGAGTCCAGAGAGTGCACTGGCACCACTGGTGATGCACTGCAGTTACTCCAGAGAGTGCACTGGCACCACTGGGGATGCAGTGTGGTGAGTCCAGAGAGTGCACTGGCACCACTGGGGATGCAGTGCAGTCAGTCCAGTGAGTGTACTGGCACCACTGGGGATGCACTGCAGTGAGTCCAGAGAGTTCACTGGCAGCACTGAGAATGCCCTTCAGTGAGTCCAGAGAGTGCACTGGCACCACTGGGGATGCACTGCAGTGAGTCCACAGAGTGCACTAGCACCACTGGGGATGCAGTGCAGTGAGTCCAGAGAGTGCACTGGCACCACTGGGGATGCACTTCAGTGAGTCCAGAGAGTGCACGCGCTCCACTGAGGATGCAGTACAGTGAGTCCAGAGAGTGCACTGGCACCACTGGGGATGCAGTGCAGTGAGTCCAGAGAGTGCACTGGCAGCACAGAGGATGCAGTGCAGTGAGTCCAGAGAGTGCTCTGGCACCACTGGGGATGCAGTGCAGTGAGTCCAGAGAGTGCACTGGCACCACTGGGGATGCAGTGCAGTGAGTCCAGAGAGTGCACTGGCACCACTGGGGATGCACTTCAGTGAGTCCAGAGAGTGCACTGGCACCACTGGGGATGCACTGCAGTGAGTCCAGAGAGTGCACTGGCACCACTGGGGATGCACTGCAGTGAGTCCAGAGAGTGCACTGGCAGCACTGGGGATGCAGTGCAGTGAGTCCAGAGAGTGCACTGGCACCAGAGGGAATGCACTGCAGTGAGCCCAGTGAGTGCAGTGGCACCACTGGGGATGCAGTGCAGTGAGTGCAGAGAGTGCACTGGCACCACTGGACATGCAGTGCAGTGAGTCCAGAGAGTGCAGTGGCACCACCGGGGATGCAGTGCAGTGAGTCCAGAGAGTGCACTGGCACCACTGGGGATGCAGTGCAGTGAGTCCAGAGAGTGCTCTGGCACCACTGGGGATGCACTGAAGTGAGTCCAGAGAGTGCACTGGCACCACTTGGGATGCAGTGCAGTGAGTCCAGAGAGTGCACTGGCAACACTGGGGTTGCAGTGCAGTGAGTCCAGAGAGTGCAGTGGCACCACTGGGGATGCAGTGCAGTGAGTCCAGAGTGTGCACTGGCACGACTGGGAATGCAGTGCAGGGAGTCCAGAGATTGCACTGGCACCACTGGGGATGCACTTCAGTGAGTCCAGAGAGTGCACTGGCACCAATGGGGATGCACTGCAGTGAGTCCAGAGAGTGCACTGGCACCACTGGGGATGCAGTGCAGTGAGTCCAGAGAGTGCACTGGCACCACTGGGGATGCACTGCAGTGAGTCCAGAGAGTGCACTGGCACCAGAGGGAATGCACTGCAGTGAGTCCAGTGAGTGCACTGGCACCACTGGAGATGCAGTACAGTGAGTCCAGTGAATGCACTGGCAACACTGGGGATGCAGTGCAGTGAGTCCAGAGAGTGCACTGGCACCACTGGTGATGCAGTATAATGAGTCCAGAGAGTGCACTGGCACCACTTGGGATGCAGTGCAGTGAGTCCAGAGAGTGCACTGGCACCACTGGGGATGCAGTGCAGTGAGTCCAGAGAGTGCATTGGCACCACTGGGGATGCAGTGCAGTGAGTCCAGAGAGTGCACTGGCACCACTGGGGATGCACTGCAGTGAGTCCACAGAGTGCACTGGTACCACTGGGGATGCAGTGCAGTGAGTCCAGAGAGTGCACTGGCACCACTGGGGATGCACTGCAGTGAGTCTAGAGAGTGCACTGGCACCACTGGGGATGCAGTGCAGTGAGTCCAGAGAGTGCACTGGCACCACTGGGGATGCAGTGCAGTGAGTCCAGAGAGTGCACTGGCACCACTGGGGATGCACTGCAGTGAGTCCAGAGAGTGCACTGGCACCACTGGGGATGCAGTGCAGTGAGTCCAGAGAGTGCACTAGCACCACTGGGGATGCAGTGCAGTGAATCCAGTGAGTGCACTGGCACCACTGGGGATGCAGTGCAGTGAGTCAAGAGAGTGCACTGGCACCACTGGGGATGCACTGCAGTGAGCCAAGAGAGTGCACTGGCACCACTGGGGATGCGGTGCCGGGAGTCCAGAGAGTGCACTGGCACCACTGGGGATGCAGTGCAGTGAGCCCAGAGAGTGCACTGGCACCACTGGGGATGCAGTGCAGTGAGTCCAGAGAGTGCACTGGCACCACTGGGGATGCACTGCAGTGAGTCCAGAGAGTGCTCTGGCACCACTGGGGATGCAGTGCAGTGAGTCCAGAGAGTGCACTGGCACCACTGGGGATGCAGTGCAGTGAGTCCAGAGAGTGCACTGGCACCACTGGTGATGCACTGCAGTTACTCCAGAGAGTGCACTGGCACCACTGGGGATGCGGTGCAGTGAGTCCAGAGAGTGCATTGGCACCACTGGGGATGCAGTGCAGTGAGTCCAGAGAGTGCACTGGCACCACTGGGGATGCAGTGCAGTGAGTCCAGAGAGTGCACTGGTACCACTGGGGATGCAGTGCAGTGAGTCCAGAGAGTGCACTGGCACCACTGGGGATGCACTGCAGTGAGTCCAGAGAGTGCACTGGCACCACTGGGGATGCAGTGCAGTGAGTCCAGAGAGTGCACTGGCACCACTGGGGATGCAGTGCAGTGAGTCCAGAGAGTGCACTGGCAGCACTGGGGATGCACTGCAGTGAGTCCAGAGAGTGCACTGGCACCACTGGGGATGCGGTGCCGGGAGTCCAGAGAGCGCACTGGCACCACTGGGGATGCACTGCAGTGAGTCCACAGAGTGCACTGGCACCACTGAGAATGCACTTCAGTGAGTCCAGAGAGTGCACTGGTACCACTGGGGATGCACTGCAGTGAGTCCAGAGAGTGCACTAGCACCACTGGGAATGCAGTGCAGTGAATCCAGTGAGTGCACTGGCACCACTGGGGATGCACTTCAGTGAGTCCAGAGAGTGCACTGGCACCACTGGGGATGCAGTGCAGTGAGTCCAGAGAGTGCATTGGCACCACTGGGGATGCAGTGCAGTGAGTCCAGAGAGTGCACTGGCACCACTGGGGATGCAGTGCAGTGAGTCCACAGAGTGCACTGGTACCACTGGGGATGCAGTGCAGTGAGTCCAGAGAGTGCACTGGCACCACTGGGGATGCACTGCAGTGAGTCCAGAGAGTGCACTGGCACCACTGGGGATGCAGTGCAGTGAGTCCAGAGAGTGCACTGGCACCACTGGGGATGCAGTGCAGTGAGTCCAGAGAGTGCACTGGCAGCACTGGGGATGCAGTGCAGTGAGTCCAGAGAGTGCACTGGCACCACTGGGGATGCACTGCAGTGAGTCCAGAGAGCGCACTGGCACCACTGGGGATGCACTGCAGTGAGTCCACAGAGTGCACTGGCACAACTGAGAATGCACTTCAGTGAGTCCAGAGAGTGCACTGGTACCACTGGGGATGCACTGCAGTGAGTCCAGAGAGTGCACTGGCACCACTGGGGATGCAGTGCAGTGAATCCAGTGAGTGCACTGGCACCACTGGGGATGCAGTGCAGTGAGTCAAGAGAGTGCACTGGCACCACTGGGGATGCACTGCAGTGAGCCCAGAGAGTGCACTGGCACCACTGGGGATGCGGTGCCGGGAGTCCAGAGAGTGCACAGGCACCACTGGGGATGCAGTGCAGTGAGTCCAGAGAGTGCACTGGCACCACTGGGGATGCACTGCAGTGAGTCCAGAGAGTGCAGTGGCACCACTGGGGATGCAGTGCAGTGAGTCCAGAGAGTGC
The DNA here is from genome assembly GCF_964034855.1 of Anser brachyrhynchus. Classification (NCBI taxonomy): domain Eukaryota; kingdom Metazoa; phylum Chordata; class Aves; order Anseriformes; family Anatidae; genus Anser; species Anser brachyrhynchus. The sequence goes on along the minus strand of NC_137696.1, from coordinate 15,497,594 downwards.
ACTGGCACCACTGAGAATGCCCTTCAGTGAGTCCAGAGAGTGCACTGGCACCACTGGTGATGCACTGCAGTTACTCCAGAGAGTGCACTGGCACCACTGGGGATGCAGTGTGGTGAGTCCAGAGAGTGCACTGGCACCACTGGGGATGCAGTGCAGTCAGTCCAGTGAGTGTACTGGCACCACTGGGGATGCACTGCAGTGAGTCCAGAGAGTTCACTGGCAGCACTGAGAATGCCCTTCAGTGAGTCCAGAGAGTGCACTGGCACCACTGGGGATGCACTGCAGTGAGTCCACAGAGTGCACTAGCACCACTGGGGATGCAGTGCAGTGAGTCCAGAGAGTGCACTGGCACCACTGGGGATGCACTTCAGTGAGTCCAGAGAGTGCACGCGCTCCACTGAGGATGCAGTACAGTGAGTCCAGAGAGTGCACTGGCACCACTGGGGATGCAGTGCAGTGAGTCCAGAGAGTGCACTGGCAGCACAGAGGATGCAGTGCAGTGAGTCCAGAGAGTGCTCTGGCACCACTGGGGATGCAGTGCAGTGAGTCCAGAGAGTGCACTGGCACCACTGGGGATGCAGTGCAGTGAGTCCAGAGAGTGCACTGGCACCACTGGGGATGCACTTCAGTGAGTCCAGAGAGTGCACTGGCACCACTGGGGATGCACTGCAGTGAGTCCAGAGAGTGCACTGGCACCACTGGGGATGCACTGCAGTGAGTCCAGAGAGTGCACTGGCAGCACTGGGGATGCAGTGCAGTGAGTCCAGAGAGTGCACTGGCACCAGAGGGAATGCACTGCAGTGAGCCCAGTGAGTGCAGTGGCACCACTGGGGATGCAGTGCAGTGAGTGCAGAGAGTGCACTGGCACCACTGGACATGCAGTGCAGTGAGTCCAGAGAGTGCAGTGGCACCACTGGGGATGCAGTGCAGTGAGTCCAGAGAGTGCACTGGCACCACTGGGGATGCAGTGCAGTGAGTCCAGAGAGTGCTCTGGCACCACTGGGGATGCACTGAAGTGAGTCCAGAGAGTGCACTGGCACCACTGGGGATGCAGTGCAGTGAGTCCAGAGAGTGCACTGGCAACACTGGGGTTGCAGTGCAGTGAGTCCAGAGAGTGCAGTGGCACCACTGGGGATGCAGTGCAGTGAGTCCAGAGTGTGCACTGGCACGGCTGGGAATGCAGTGCAGGGAGTCCAGAGATTGCACTGGCACCACTGGGGATGCACTTCAGTGAGTCCAGAGAGTGCACTGGCACCAATGGGGATGCACTGCAGTGAGTCCAGAGAGTGCACTGGCACCACTGGGGATGCACTGCAGTGAGTCCAGTGAGTGCACTGGCACCACTGGAGATGCAGTACAGTGAGTCCAGTGAATGCACTGGCAACACTGGGGATGCAGTGCAGTGAGTCCAGAGAGTGCACTGGCACCACTGGTGATGCAGTATAATGAGTCCAGTGAGTGCACTGGCACCACTGGGGATGCAGTGCAGTGAGTCCAGAGAGTGCACTGGCACCACTGGGGATGCACTGCAGTGAGTCCAGAGAGTGCACTGGCACCACTGATGATGCAGTACAGTGAGTCCAGTGAGTGCACTGGCACCACTGGGGATGTAGTGCAGTGACTCGAGAGAGTGCACTGGCTCCACTGGGGATGCAGTGCAGTGAGTCCAGAGAGTGCACTGGCACCACTTGGGATGCAGTGCAGTGAGTCCAGAGAGTGCACTGGCACCACTGGGGATGCAGTGCAGTGAGTCCAGAGAGTGCATTGGCACCACTGGGGATGCAGTGCAGTGAGTCCAGAGAGTGCACTGGCACCACTGGGGATGCACTGCAGTGAGTCCACAGAGTGCACTGGTACCACTGGGGATGCAGTGCAGTGAGTCCAGAGAGTGCACTGGCACCACTGGGGATGCACTGCAGTGAGTCTAGAGAGTGCACTGGCACCACTGGGGATGCAGTGCAGTGAGTCCAGAGAGTGCACTGGCACCACTGGGGATGCAGTGCAGTGAGTCCAGAGAGTGCACTGGCACCACTGGGGATGCAGTGCAGTGAGTCCAGAGAGTGCACTGGCACCACTGGGGATGCAGTGCAGTGAGTCCAGAGAGTGCACTAGCACCACTGGGGATGCAGTGCAGTGAATCCAGTGAGTGCACTGGCACCACTGGGGATGCAGTGCAGTGAGTCAAGAGAGTGCACTGGCACCACTGGGGATGCACTGCAGTGAGCCAAGAGAGTGCACTGGCACCACTGGGGATGCGGTGCCGGGAGTCCAGAGAGTGCACTGGCACCACTGGGGATGCAGTGCAGTGAGCCCAGAGAGTGCACTGGCACCACTGGGGATGCAGTGCAGTGAGTCCAGAGAGTGCACTGGCACCACTGGGGATGCACTGCAGTGAGTCCAGAGAGTGCTCTGGCACCACTGGGGATGCAGTGCAGTGAGTCCAGAGAGTGCACTGGCACCACTGGGGATGCAGTGCAGTGAGTCCAGAGAGTGCACTGGCACCACTGGTGATGCACTGCAGTTACTCCAGAGAGTGCACTGGCACCACTGGGGATGCGGTGCAGTGAGTCCAGAGAGTGCATTGGCACCACTGGGGATGCAGTGCAGTGAGTCCAGAGAGTGCACTGGCACCACTGGGGATGCAGTGCAGTGAGTCCAGAGAGTGCACTGGTACCACTGGGGATGCAGTGCAGTGAGTCCAGAGAGTGCACTGGCACCACTGGGGATGCACTGCAGTGAGTCCAGAGAGTGCACTGGCACCACTGGGGATGCAGTGCAGTGAGTCCAGAGAGTGCACTGGCACCACTGGGGATGCAGTGCAGTGAGTCCAGAGAGTGCACTGGCACCACTGGGGATGCACTGCAGTGAGTCCAGAGAGTGCACTGGCACCACTGGGGATGCGGTGCCGGGAGTCCAGAGAGCGCACTGGCACCACTGGGGATGCACTGCAGTGAGTCCACAGAGTGCACTGGCACCACTGAGAATGCACTTCAGTGAGTCCAGAGAGTGCACTGGTACCACTGGGGATGCACTGCAGTGAGTCCAGAGAGTGCACTAGCACCACTGGGAATGCAGTGCAGTGAATCCAGTGAGTGCACTGGCACCACTGGGGATGCAGTGCAGTGAGTCAAGAGAGTGCACTGGCACCACTGGGGATGCACTGCAGTGAGCCCAGAGAGTGCACAGGCACCACTGGGGATGCGGTGCCGGGAGTCCAGAGAGTGCACTGGCACCACTGGGGATGCACTTCAGTGAGTCCAGAGAGTGCACTGGCACCACTGGGGATGCACTGCAGTGAGTCCACAGAGTGCACTAGCACCACTGGGGATGCAGTGCAGTGAGTCCAGAGAGTGCACTGGCACCACTGGGGATGCACTTCAGTGAGTCCAGAGAGTGCACGCGCTCCACTGGGGATGCAGTACAGTGAGTCCAGAGAGTGCACTGGCACCACTGGGGATGCAGTGCAGTGAGTCCAGAGAGTGCACTGGCAGCACAGAGGATGCAGTGCAGTGAGTCCAGAGAGTGCTCTGGCACCACTGGGGATGCAGTGCAGTGAGTCCATAGAGTGCACTGGCACCACTGGGGATGCAGTGCAGTGAGTCCAGAGAGTGCACTGGCACCACTGGGGATGCACTTCAGTGAGTCCAGAGAGTGCACTGGAACCACTGGGGATGCACTGCAGTGAGTCCAGAGAGTGCACTGGTACCACTGGGGATGCACTGCAGTGAGTCCAGAGAGTGCACTGGCACCACTGGGGATGCAGTGCAGTGAGTCCAGAGAGTGCACTGGCACCAGAGGGAATGCACGGCAGTGAGTCCAGTGAGTGCACTGGCACCACTGGGGATGCAGTGCAGTGAGTCCAGAGAGTGCACTAGCACCACTGGGGATGCAGTGCAGTGAATCCAGTGAGTGCACTGGCACCACTGGGGATGCAGTGCAGTGAGTCAAGAGAGTGCACTGGCACCACTGGGGATGCACTGCAGTGAGCCAAGAGAGTGCACTGGCACCACTGGGGATGCGGTGCCGGGAGTCCAGAGAGTGCACTGGCACCACTGGGGATGCAGTGCAGTGAGTCCAGAGAGTGCACTGGCACCACTGGGGATGCAGTGCAGTGAGTCCAGAGAGTGCACTGGCACCACTGGGGATGCACTGCAGTGAGTCCAGAGAGTGCTCTGGCACCACTGGGGATGCAGTGCAGTGAGTCCAGAGAGTGCATTGGCACCACTGGGGATGCAGTGCAGTGAGTCAAGAGAGTGCACTGGCACCACTGGGGATGCACTGCAGTGAGTCCAGAGAGTGCACTGGTACCACTGGGGATGCAGTGCAGTGAGTCCAGAGAGTGCACTGGCAGCACTGGGGATGCACTGCAGTGAGTCCAGAGAGTGCACTGGCACCACTGGGGATGCGGTGCCGGGAGTCCAGAGAGCGCACTGGCACCACTGGGGATGCATTGCAGTGAGTCCACAGAGTGCACTGGCACCACTGAGAATGCACTTCAGTGAGTCCAGAGAGTGCACTGGTACCACTGGGGATGCACTGCAGTGAGTCCAGAGAGTGCACTAGCACCACTGGGAATGCAGTGCAGTGAATCCAGTGAGTGCACTGGCACCACTGGGGATGCAGTGCAGTGAGTCAAGAGAGTGCACTGGCACCACTGGGGATGCACTGCAGTGAGCCCAGAGAGTGCACTGGCACCACTGGGGATGCGGTGCCGGGAGTCCAGAGAGTGCACTGGCACCACTGGGGATGCAGTGCAGTGAGTCCAGAGAGTGCACTGGCACCACTGGGGATGCAGTGCAGTGAGTCCAGAGAGTGCACTGGCACCACTGGGGATGCAGTGCAGTGAGTCCAGAGAGTGCTCTGGCACCACTGGGGATGCAGTGCAGTGAGTCCAGAGAGTGCACTGGCACCACTGGGGATGCAGTGCAGTGAGTCCAGAGAGTGCACTGGCACCACTGGGGATGCACTGCAGTTACTCCAGAGAGTGCACTGGCACCACTGGGGATGCGGTGCGGTGAGTCCAGAGAGTGCACTGGCACCACTGGGGATGCAGTGCAGTGAGTCCAGTGAGTGTACTGGCACCACTGGGGATGCACTGCAGTGAGTCCAGAGAGTGCACTGGCACCACTGGGGATGCAGTGCAGTGAGTCCAGAGAGTGCACTGGCAGCACTGGGGATGCACTGCAGTGAGTCCAGAGAGTGCACTGGCACCACTGGGGATGCGGTGCCGGGAGTCCAGAGAGCGCACTGGCACCACTGGGGATGCACTGCAGTGAGTCCACAGAGTGCACTGGCACCACTGAGAATGCACTTCAGTGAGTCCAGAGAGTGCACTGGTACCACTGGGGATGCACTGCAGTGAGTCCAGAGAGTGCACTAGCACCACTGGGAATGCAGTGCAGTGAATCCAGTGAGTGCACTGGCACCACTGGGGATGCACTTCAGTGAGTCCAGAGAGTGCACTGGCACCACTGGGGATGCAGTGCAGTGAGTCCAGAGAGTGCATTGGCACCACTGGGGATGCAGTGCAGTGAGTCCAGAGAGTGCACTGGCACCACTGGGGATGCAGTGCAGTGAGTCCACAGAGTGCACTGGTACCACTGGGGATGCAGTGCAGTGAGTCCAGAGAGTGCACTGGCACCACTGGGGATGCACTGCAGTGAGTCCAGAGAGTGCACTGGCACCACTGGGGATGCAGTGCAGTGAGTCCAGAGAGTGCACTGGCACCACTGGGGATGCAGTGCAGTGAGTCCAGAGAGTGCACTGGCAGCACTGGGGATGCAGTGCAGTGAGTCCAGAGAGTGCACTGGCACCACTGGGGATGCACTGCAGTGAGTCCAGAGAGCGCACTGGCACCACTGGGGATGCACTGCAGTGAGTCCACAGAGTGCACTGGCACAACTGAGAATGCACTTCAGTGAGTCCAGAGAGTGCACTGGTACCACTGGGGATGCACTGCAGTGAGTCCAGAGAGTGCACTGGCACCACTGGGGATGCAGTGCAGTGAATCCAGTGAGTGCACTGGCACCACTGGGGATGCAGTGCAGTGAGTCAAGAGAGTGCACTGGCACCACTGGGGATGCACTGCAGTGAGCCCAGAGAGTGCACTGGCACCACTGGGGATGCGGTGCCGGGAGTCCAGAGAGTGCACAGGCACCACTGGGGATGCAGTGCAGTGAGTCCAGAGAGTGCACTGGCACCACTGGGGATGCACTGCAGTGAGTCCAGAGAGTGCAGTGGCACCACTGGGGATGCAGTGCAGTGAGTCCAGAGAGTGCACTGGCACCACTGAGAATGCCCTTCAGTGAGTCCAGAGAGTGCACTGGCACCACTGGTGATGCACTGCAGTTACTCCAGAGAGTGCACTGGCACCACTGGGGATGCAGTGTGGTGAGTCCAGAGAGTGCACTGGCACCACTGGGGATGCAGTGCAGTCAGTCCAGTGAGTGTACTGGCACCACTGGGGATGCACTGCAGTGAGTCCAGAGAGTTCACTGGCAGCACTGAGAATGCCCTTCAGTGAGTCCAGAGAGTGCACTGGCACCACTGGGGATGCACTGCAGTGAGTCCACAGAGTGCACTAGCACCACTGGGGATGCAGTGCAGTGAGTCCAGAGAGTGCACTGGCACCACTGGGGATGCACTTCAGTGAGTCCAGAGAGTGCACGCGCTCCACTGAGGATGCAGTACAGTGAGTCCAGAGAGTGCACTGGCACCACTGGGGATGCAGTGCAGTGAGTCCAGAGAGTGCACTGGCAGCACAGAGGATGCAGTGCAGTGAGTCCAGAGAGTGCTCTGGCACCACTGGGGATGCAGTGCAGTGAGTCCAGAGAGTGCACTGGCACCACTGGGGATGCAGTGCAGTGAGTCCAGAGAGTGCACTGGCACCACTGGGGATGCACTTCAGTGAGTCCAGAGAGTGCACTGGCACCACTGGGGATGCACTGCAGTGAGTCCAGAGAGTGCACTGGCACCACTGGGGATGCACTGCAGTGAGTCCAGAGAGTGCACTGGCAGCACTGGGGATGCAGTGCAGTGAGTCCAGAGAGTGCACTGGCACCAGAGGGAATGCACTGCAGTGAGCCCAGTGAGTGCAGTGGCACCACTGGGGATGCAGTGCAGTGAGTGCAGAGAGTGCACTGGCACCACTGGACATGCAGTGCAGTGAGTCCAGAGAGTGCAGTGGCACCACTGGGGATGCAGTGCAGTGAGTCCAGAGAGTGCACTGGCACCACTGGGGATGCAGTGCAGTGAGTCCAGAGAGTGCTCTGGCACCACTGGGGATGCACTGAAGTGAGTCCAGAGAGTGCACTGGCACCACTGGGGATGCAGTGCAGTGAGTCCAGAGAGTGCACTGGCAACACTGGGGTTGCAGTGCAGTGAGTCCAGAGAGTGCAGTGGCACCACTGGGGATGCAGTGCAGTGAGTCCAGAGTGTGCACTGGCACGGCTGGGAATGCAGTGCAGGGAGTCCAGAGATTGCACTGGCACCACTGGGGATGCACTTCAGTGAGTCCAGAGAGTGCACTGGCACCAATGGGGATGCACTGCAGTGAGTCCAGAGAGTGCACTGGCACCACTGGGGATGCACTGCAGTGAGTCCAGTGAGTGCACTGGCACCACTGGAGATGCAGTACAGTGAGTCCAGTGAATGCACTGGCAACACTGGGGATGCAGTGCAGTGAGTCCAGAGAGTGCACTGGCACCACTGGTGATGCAGTATAATGAGTCCAGTGAGTGCACTGGCACCACTGGGGATGCAGTGCAGTGAGTCCAGAGAGTGCACTGGCACCACTGGGGATGCACTGCAGTGAGTCCAGAGAGTGCACTGGCACCACTGATGATGCAGTACAGTGAGTCCAGTGAGTGCACTGGCACCACTGGGGATGTAGTGCAGTGACTCGAGAGAGTGCACTGGCTCCACTGGGGATGCAGTGCAGTGAGTCCAGAGAGTGCACTGGCACCACTTGGGATGCAGTGCAGTGAGTCCAGAGAGTGCACTGGCACCACTGGGGATGCAGTGCAGTGAGTCCAGAGAGTGCATTGGCACCACTGGGGATGCAGTGCAGTGAGTCCAGAGAGTGCACTGGCACCACTGGGGATGCACTGCAGTGAGTCCACAGAGTGCACTGGTACCACTGGGGATGCAGTGCAGTGAGTCCAGAGAGTGCACTGGCACCACTGGGGATGCACTGCAGTGAGTCTAGAGAGTGCACTGGCACCACTGGGGATGCAGTGCAGTGAGTCCAGAGAGTGCACTGGCACCACTGGGGATGCAGTGCAGTGAGTCCAGAGAGTGCACTGGCACCACTGGGGATGCAGTGCAGTGAGTCCAGAGAGTGCACTGGCACCACTGGGGATGCAGTGCAGTGAGTCCAGAGAGTGCACTAGCACCACTGGGGATGCAGTGCAGTGAATCCAGTGAGTGCACTGGCACCACTGGGGATGCAGTGCAGTGAGTCAAGAGAGTGCACTGGCACCACTGGGGATGCACTGCAGTGAGCCAAGAGAGTGCACTGGCACCACTGGGGATGCGGTGCCGGGAGTCCAGAGAGTGCACTGGCACCACTGGGGATGCAGTGCAGTGAGCCCAGAGAGTGCACTGGCACCACTGGGGATGCAGTGCAGTGAGTCCAGAGAGTGCACTGGCACCACTGGGGATGCACTGCAGTGAGTCCAGAGAGTGCTCTGGCACCACTGGGGATGCAGTGCAGTGAGTCCAGAGAGTGCACTGGCACCACTGGGGATGCAGTGCAGTGAGTCCAGAGAGTGCACTGGCACCACTGGTGATGCACTGCAGTTACTCCAGAGAGTGCACTGGCACCACTGGGGATGCGGTGCAGTGAGTCCAGAGAGTGCATTGGCACCACTGGGGATGCAGTGCAGTGAGTCCAGAGAGTGCACTGGCACCACTGGGGATGCAGTGCAGTGAGTCCAGAGAGTGCACTGGTACCACTGGGGATGCAGTGCAGTGAGTCCAGAGAGTGCACTGGCACCACTGGGGATGCACTGCAGTGAGTCCAGAGAGTGCACTGGCACCACTGGGGATGCAGTGCAGTGAGTCCAGAGAGTGCACTGGCACCACTGGGGATGCAGTGCAGTGAGTCCAGAGAGTGCACTGGCACCACTGGGGATGCACTGCAGTGAGTCCAGAGAGTGCACTGGCACCACTGGGGATGCGGTGCCGGGAGTCCAGAGAGCGCACTGGCACCACTGGGGATGCACTGCAGTGAGTCCACAGAGTGCACTGGCACCACTGAGAATGCACTTCAGTGAGTCCAGAGAGTGCACTGGTACCACTGGGGATGCACTGCAGTGAGTCCAGAGAGTGCACTAGCACCACTGGGAATGCAGTGCAGTGAATCCAGTGAGTGCACTGGCACCACTGGGGATGCAGTGCAGTGAGTCAAGAGAGTGCACTGGCACCACTGGGGATGCACTGCAGTGAGCCCAGAGAGTGCACAGGCACCACTGGGGATGCGGTGCCGGGAGTCCAGAGAGTGCACTGGCACCACTGGGGATGCACTTCAGTGAGTCCAGAGAGTGCACTGGCACCACTGGGGATGCACTGCAGTGAGTCCACAGAGTGCACTAGCACCACTGGGGATGCAGTGCAGTGAGTCCAGAGAGTGCACTGGCACCACTGGGGATGCACTTCAGTGAGTCCAGAGAGTGCACGCGCTCCACTGGGGATGCAGTACAGTGAGTCCAGAGAGTGCACTGGCACCACTGGGGATGCAGTGCAGTGAGTCCAGAGAGTGCACTGGCAGCACAGAGGATGCAGTGCAGTGAGTCCAGAGAGTGCTCTGGCACCACTGGGGATGCAGTGCAGTGAGTCCATAGAGTGCACTGGCACCACTGGGGATGCAGTGCAGTGAGTCCAGAGAGTGCACTGGCACCACTGGGGATGCACTTCAGTGAGTCCAGAGAGTGCACTGGAACCACTGGGGATGCACTGCAGTGAGTCCAGAGAGTGCACTGGTACCACTGGGGATGCACTGCAGTGAGTCCAGAGAGTGCACTGGCACCACTGGGGATGCAGTGCAGTGAGTCCAGAGAGTGCACTGGCACCAGAGGGAATGCACGGCAGTGAGTCCAGTGAGTGCACTGGCACCACTGGGGATGCAGTGCAGTGAGTCCAGAGAGTGCACTAGCACCACTGGGGATGCAGTGCAGTGAATCCAGTGAGTGCACTGGCACCACTGGGGATGCAGTGCAGTGAGTCAAGAGAGTGCACTGGCACCACTGGGGATGCACTGCAGTGAGCCAAGAGAGTGCACTGGCACCACTGGGGATGCGGTGCCGGGAGTCCAGAGAGTGCACTGGCACCACTGGGGATGCAGTGCAGTGAGTCCAGAGAGTGCACTGGCACCACTGGGGATGCAGTGCAGTGAGTCCAGAGAGTGCACTGGCACCACTGGGGATGCACTGCAGTGAGTCCAGAGAGTGCTCTGGCACCACTGGGGATGCAGTGCAGTGAGTCCAGAGAGTGCATTGGCACCACTGGGGATGCAGTGCAGTGAGTCAAGAGAGTGCACTGGCACCACTGGGGATGCACTGCAGTGAGTCCAGAGAGTGCACTGGTACCACTGGGGATGCAGTGCAGTGAGTCCAGAGAGTGCACTGGCAGCACTGGGGATGCACTGCAGTGAGTCCAGAGAGTGCACTGGCACCACTGGGGATGCGGTGCCGGGAGTCCAGAGAGCGCACTGGCACCACTGGGGATGCATTGCAGTGAGTCCACAGAGTGCACTGGCACCACTGAGAATGCACTTCAGTGAGTCCAGAGAGTGCACTGGTACCACTGGGGATGCACTGCAGTGAGTCCAGAGAGTGCACTAGCACCACTGGGAATGCAGTGCAGTGAATCCAGTGAGTGCACTGGCACCACTGGGGATGCAGTGCAGTGAGTCAAGAGAGTGCACTGGCACCACTGGGGATGCACTGCAGTGAGCCCAGAGAGTGCACTGGCACCACTGGGGATGCGGTGCCGGGAGTCCAGAGAGTGCACTGGCACCACTGGGGATGCAGTGCAGTGAGTCCAGAGAGTGCACTGGCACCACTGGGGATGCAGTGCAGTGAGTCCAGAGAGTGCACTGGCACCACTGGGGATGCAGTGCAGTGAGTCCAGAGAGTGCTCTGGCACCACTGGGGATGCAGTGCAGTGAGTCCAGAGAGTGCACTGGCACCACTGGGGATGCAGTGCAGTGAGTCCAGAGAGTGCACTGGCACCACTGGGGATGCACTGCAGTTACTCCAGAGAGTGCACTGGCACCACTGGGGATGCGGTGCGGTGAGTCCAGAGAGTGCACTGGCACCACTGGGGATGCAGTGCAGTGAGTCCAGTGAGTGTACTGGCACCACTGGGGATGCACTGCAGTGAGTCCAGAGAGTGCACTGGCACCACTGAGAATGCCCTTCAGTGAGTCCAGAGAGTGCACTGGCACCACTGGGGATGCACTGCAGTGAGTCCACAGAGTGCACTAGCACCACTGGGGATGCAGTGCAGTGAGTCCAGAGAGTGCACTGGCACCACTGGGGATGCACTTCAGTGAGTCCAGAGAGTGCACGTGCTCCACTGGGGATGCAGTACAGTGAGTCCAGAGAGTGCACTGGCACCACTGGGGATTCAGTGCAGTGAGTCCAGAGAGTGCACTGGCAGCACAGAGGATGCAGTGCAGTGAGTCCAGAGAGTGCTCTGGCACCACTGGGGATGCAGTGCAGTGAGTCCATAGAGTGCACTGGCACCACTGGGGATGCAGTGCAGTGAGTCCAGAGAGTGCACTGGCACCACTGGGGATGCACTTCAGTGAGTCCAGAGAGTGCACTGGAACCACTGGGGATGCACTGCAGTGAGTCCAGAGAGTGCACTGGCACCACTGGGGATGCACTGCAGTGAGTCCAGAGAGTGCACTGGCACCACTGGGGATGCAGTGCAGTGAGTCCAGAGAGTGCACTGGCACCAGAGGGAATGCACGGCAGTGAGTCCAGTGAGTGCACTGGCACCACTGGGGATGCAGTGCAGTGAGTGCAGAGAGTGCACTGGCACCACTGGGGATGCAGTGCAGTGAGTCCAGAGAGTGCAGTGGCACCACTGGGGATGCAGTGCAGTGAGTCCAGAGAGTGCACTGGCACCACTGGGGATGCACTTCAGTGAGTCCAGAGAGTGCACGCGCTCCACTGGGGATGCAGTACAGTGAGTCCAGAGAGTGCACTGGCACCACTGGGGATGCAGTGCAGTGAGTCCAGAGAGTGCACTGGCAGCACAGAGGATGCAGTGCAGTGAGTCCAGAGAGTGCTCTGGCACCACTGGGGATGCAGTGCAGTGAGTCCAGAGAGTGCACTGGCACCACTGGGGATGCAGTGCAGTGAGTCCAGAGAGTGCACTGGCACCACTGGGGATGCACTTCAGTGAGTCCAGAGAGTGCACTGGCACCACTGGGGATGCACTGCAGTGAGTCCAGAGAGTGCACTGGCACCACTGGGGATGCACTGCAGTGAGTCCAGAGAGTGCACTGGCACCACTGGGGATGCAGTGCAGTGAGTCCAGAGAGTGCACTGGCACCAGAGGGAATGCACGGCAGTGAGTCCAGAGAGTGCACTGGCACCACTGGGGATGCAGTGCAGTGAGTGCAGAGAGTGCACTGGCACCACTGGACATGCAGTGCAGTGAGTCCAGAGAGTGCAGTGGCACCACTGGGGATGCAGTGCAGTGAGTCCAGAGAGTGCACTGGCAGCACTGGGGATGCAGTGCAGTGAGTCCAGAGAGTGCACTGGCACCACTGGGGCTGCAGTGCAGTGAGTCCAGAGAGTGCACTGGCACCACTGGGGATGCAGTGCAGTGAGTCCAGAGAGTGCTCTGGCACCACTGGGGATGCACTGAAGTGAGTCCAGAGAGTGCACTGGCACCACTGGGGATGCAGTGCAGTGAGTCCAGAGAGTGCACTGGCACCACTGGGGATGCAGTGCAGTGAGTCCAGAGTGTGCACTGGCACGACTGGGAATGCAGTGCAGTGAGTCCAGAGATTGCACTGGCACCACTGGGGATGCACTTCAGTTAGTCCAGAGAGTGCACTGGCACCACAGGTGATGCAGTGCAGTGAGTCCAGAGAGTGCACTGGCACCACTGGGGATGCAGTGCAGTGAGTCCAGAGAGTGCACTGGCACCACTGGGGATGCACTGCAGTGAGTCCAGAGAGTACACTGGCACCAGAGGGAATGCACTGCAATGAGTCCAGTGAGTGCACTGGCACCACTGGGTATGCAGTGCAGTGAGTGCAGAGAGTGCACTGGCACAACTGGGGATGCAGTGCAGTGAGTCCAGAGAGTGCAGTGGCACCACTGGGGATGCAGTGCAGTGAGTCCAGAGAGTGCACTGGCACCAGTGGGGATGCAGTGCTGTAACTCCAGAGAGTGCACTGGCACCACTGGGGATGCAGTGCAGTGAGTCCAGAGAGTGCACTGGCACCACTGGGGATGCACTGCAGTGAGTCCAGTGAGTGTACTGGCACCACTGGGGATGCACTGCAGTGAGTCCAGAGAGTGCACTGGCACCACTGAGATTGCACTTCAGTGAGTCCAGAGAGTGCACTGGCACCACTGGGGATGCAGTGCAGTGAGTCCAGAGAGTGCACTGGCACCACTGAGAATGCACTTCAGTGAGTCCAAAGAGTGCACTGGCACCACTGGGGATGCACTGCAGTGAGTCCAGAGAGTGCACTAGCACCACTGGGAATGCAGTACAGTGAGTCCAGTGAGTGCACTGGCACCACTGGGGATGTAGTGCAGTGACTCGAGAGAGTGCACTGGCACCACTGGGGATGCAGTGCAGTGAGTGCAGAGAGTGCACTGGTACCACTTGGGATGCAGTGCAGTGAGTCCAGTGAGTGCACTGGCACCACTGGGGATGCAGTGCAGTGAGTCCAGAGAGTGCATTGGCACCACTGGGGATGCAGTGCAGTGAGTCCAGAGAGTGCACTGGCACCACTGGGGATGCACTGCATTCACTCCAGAGAGTGCACTGGCACCACTGATGATGCAGTACAGTGAGTCCAGTGAGGGCACTGGCACCACTGGGGATGTAGTGCAGTGACTCGAGAGAGTGCACTGGCACCACTTGGGATGCAGTGCAGTGAGTCCAGAGAGTGCACTGGCACCACTGGGGATGCAGTGCAGTGAGTCCAGAGAGTGCATTGGCACCACTGGGGATGCAGTGCAGTGAGTCCAGAGAGTGCACTGGCACCACTGGGGATGCACTGCTGTGAGTCCAGAGAGTGCACTGGTACCACTGGGGATGCACTGCAGTGAGTCCAGAGAGTGCACTGGCGCCACTGGGGATGCACTGCAGTGAGTCCAGAGAGTGCAGTGGCACCACTGGGGATGCAGTGCAGTGAGTCCAGAGAGTGCACTGGCACCACTGGGGATGCGGTGCCGGGAGTCCAGAGAGTGCATTGGCACCACTGGAGATGCACTTCAGTGAGTCCAGAGAGTGCACTGGCACCACTGGGGATGCGGTGCCGGGAGTCCAGAGAGTGCACTGGCACCACTGGGGATGCACTGCAGTGAGTCCACAGAGTGCACTGGCACCACTGAGAATGCACTTCAGTGAGTCCAGAGAGTGCACTGGTTCCACTGGGGATGCACTGCAGTGAGTCCAGAGAGTGCACTAGCACCACTGGGGATGCAGTGCAGTGAATCCAGTGAGTGCACTGGCACCACTGGGGATGCAGTGCAGTGAGTCAAGAGAGTGCACTGGCACCACTGGGGATGCACTGCAGTGAGCCCAGAGAGTGCACAGGCACCACTGGGGATGCGGTGCCGGGAGTCCAGAGAGTGCACTGGCACCACTGGGGATGCAGTGCAGTGAGTCCAGAGAGTGCACTGGCACCACTGGGGATGCAGTGCAGTGAGTCCAGAGAGTGCACTGGCACCACTGGGGATGCAGTGCAGTGAGTCCAGAGAGTGCTCTGGCACCACTGGGGATGCAGTGCAGTGAGTCCAGAGAGTGCACTGGCACCACTGGGGATGCAGTGCAGTGAGTCCAGAGAGTGCACTGGCACCACTGGGGATGCACTGCAGTTACTCCAGAGAGTGCACTGGCACCACTGGGGATGCGGTGCGGTGAGTCCAGAGAGTGCACTGGCACCACTGGGGATGCAGTGCAGTGAGTCCAGTGAGTGTACTGGCACCACTGGGGATGCACTGCAGTGAGTCCAGAGAGTGCACTGGCACCACTGAGAATGCCCTTCAGTGAGTCCAGAGAGTGCACTGGCACCACTGGGGATGCACTGCAGTGAGTCCACAGAGTGCACTAGCACCACTGGGGATGCAGTGCAGTGAGTCCAGAGAGTGCACTGGCACCACTGGGGATGCACTTCAGTGAGTCCAGAGAGTGCACGCGCTCCACTGGGGATGCAGTACAGTGAGTCCAGAGAGTGCACTGGCACCACTGGGGATGCAGTGCAGTGAGTCCAGAGAGTGCACTGGCAGCACAGAGGATGCAGTGCAGTGAGTCCAGAGAGTGCTCTGGCACCACTGGGGATGCAGTGCAGTGAGTCCAGAGAGTGCACTGGCACCACTGGGGATGCAGTGCAGTGAGTCCAGAGAGTGCACTGGCACCACTGGGGATGCACTTCAGTGAGTCCAGAGAGTGCACTGGCACCACTGGGGATGCACTGCAGTGAGTCCAGAGAGTGCACTGGCACCACTGGGGATGCAGTGCAGTGAGTCCAGAGAGTGCACTGGCACCACTGGGGATGCAGTGCAGTGAGTCCAGAGAGTGCACTGGCACCAGAGGGAATGTACGGCAGTGAGTCCAGTGAGTGCACTGGCACCACTGGGGATGCAGTGCAGTGAGTGCAGAGAGTGCACTGGCACCACTGGACATGCAGTGCAGTGAGTCCAGAGAGTGCAGTGGCACCACTGGGGATGCAGTGCAGTGAGTCCAGAGAGTGCACTGGCACCACTGGGGATGCACTTCAGTGAGTCCAGAGAGTGCACGCGCTCCACTGGGGATGCAGTACAGTGAGTCCAGAGAGTGCAGTGGCACCACTGGGGATGCAGTGCAGTGAGTCCAGAGAGTGCACTGGCAGCACAGAGGATGCAGTGCAGTGAGTCCAGAGAGTGCTCTGGCACCACTGGGGATGCAGTGCAGTGAGTCCAGAGAGTGCACTGGCACCACCTGTGATGCAGTGCAGTGAGTCCAGAGAGTGCACTGGCACCAATGGGGCTGCAGTGCAGTGAGTCCAAAGAGTGCACTGGCACCACTGGGAATGCACTGCAGTGAGTCCAGAGAGTGCACTGGCACCACTGGGGATGCAGTGCAGTGAGTCAAGAGAGTGCACTGGCACCACTGGGGATGCACTGCAGTGAGCCAAGAGAGTGCACTGGCACCACTGGGGATGCGGTGCCGGGAGTCCAGAGAGTGCACTGGCACCACTGGGGATGCAGTGCAGTGAGTCCAGAGAGTGCACTGGCACCACTGGGGATGCAGTGCAGTGAGTCCAGAGAGTGCACTGGCACCACTGGGGATGCACTGCAGTGAGTCCAGAGAGTGCTCTGGCACCACTGGGGATGCAGTGCAGTGAGTCCAGAGAGTGCACTGGCACCACTGGGGATGCAGTGCAGTGAGTCCAGAGAGTGCACTGGCACCACTGGGGATGCAGTGCAGTGAGTCCAGAGAGTGCTCTGGCACCACTGGGGATGCAGTGCAGTGAGTCCAGAGAGTGCACTGGCACCACTGGGGATGCAGTGCAGTGAGTCCAGAGAGTGCACTGGCACCACTGGGGATGCACTGCAGTTACTACAGAGATTGCACTGTCACCACTGGGGATGCGGTGCGGTGAGTCCAGAGAGTGCACTGGCACCACTGGGGATGCAGTGCAGTGAGTCCAGTGAGTGTACTGGCACCACTGGGGATGCACTGCAGTGAGTCCAGAGAGTGCACTGGCACCACTGAGAATGCCCTTCAGTGAGTCCAGAGAGTGCACTGGCACCACTGGGGATGCACTGCAGTGAGTCCACAGAGTGCACTAGCACCACTGGGGATGCAGTGCAGTGAGTCCAGAGAGTGCACTGGCACCACTGGGGATGCACTTCATTGAGTCCAGAGAGTGCACGCGCTCCACTGGGGATGCAGTACAGTGAGTCCAGAGAGTGCACTGGCACCACTGGGGATGCAGTGCAGTGAGTCCAGAGAGTGCACTGGCAGCACAGAGGATGCAGTGCAGTGAGTCCAGAGAGTGCTCTGGCACCACTGGGGATGCAGTGCAGTGAGTCCAGAGAGTGCACTGGCACCACTGGGGATGCAGTGCACTGAGTCCAGAGAGTGCACTGGCACCACTGGGGATGCACTTCAGTGAGTCCAGAGAGTGCACTGGCACCACTGGGGATGCACTGCAGTGAGTCCAGAGAGTGCACTGGCACCACTGGGGATGCAGTGCAGTGAGTCCAGAGAGTGCACTGGCACCACTGGGGATGCAGTGCAGTGAGTCCAGAGAGTGCACTGGCACCAGAGGGAATGCACGGCAGTGAGTCCAGTGAGTGCACTGGCACCACTGGGGATGCAGTGCAGTGAGTGCAGAGAGTGCACTGGCACCACTGGACATGCAGTGCAGTGAGTCCAGAGAGTGCAGTGGCACCACTGGGGATGCAGTGCAGTGAGTCCAGAGAGTGCACTGGCACCACTGGGGATGCACTTCAGTGAGTCCAGAGAGTGCACGCGCTCCACTGGGGATGCAGTACAGTGAGTCCAGAGAGTGCACTGGCACCACTGGGGATGCAGTGCAGTGAGTCCAGAGAGTGCACTGGCAGCACAGAGGATGCAGTGCAGTGAGTCCAGAGAGTGCTCTGGCACCACTGGGGATGCAGTGCAGTGAGTCCAGAGAGTGCACTGGCACCACCTGTGATGCAGTGCAGTGAGTCCAGAGAGTGCACTGGCACCAATGGGGCTGCAGTGCAGTGAGTCCAAAGAGTGCACTGGCACCACTGGGAATGCACTGCAGTGAGTCCAGAGAGTGCACTGGCACCACTGGGGATGCAGTGCAGTGAGTCAAGAGAGTGCACTGGCACCACTGGGGATGCACTGCAGTGAGCCAAGAGAGTGCACTGGCACCACTGGGGATGCGGTGCCGGGAGTCCAGAGAGTGCACTGGCACCACTGGGGATGCAGTGCAGTGAGTCCAGAGAGTGCACTGGCACCACTGGGGATGCAGTGCAGTGAGTCCAGAGAGTGCACTGGCACCACTGGGGATGCACTGCAGTGAGTCCAGAGAGTGCTCTGGCACCACTGGGGATGCAGTGCAGTGAGTCCAGAGAGTGCACTGGCACCACTGGGGATGCAGTGCAGTGAGTCCAGAGAGTGCACTGGCACCACTGGTGATGCACTGCAGTTACTCCAGAGAGTGCACTGGCACCACTGGGGATGCGGTGCAGTGAGTCCAGAGAGTGCATTGGCACCACTGGGGATGCAGTGCAGTGAGTCCAGAGAGTGCACTGGCACCACTGGGGATGCAGTGCAGTGAGTCCAGAGAGTGCACTGGTACCACTGGGGATGCAGTGCAGTGAGTCCAGAGAGTGCACTGGCACCACTGGGGATGCACTGCAGTGAGTCCAGAGAGTGCACTGGCACCACTGGGGATGCAGTGCAGTGAGTCCAGAGAGTGCACTGGCACCACTGGGGATGCAGTGCAGTGAGTCCAGAGAGTGCACTGGCAGCACTGGGGATGCACTGCAGTGAGTCCAGAGAGTGCACTGGCACCACTGGGGATGCGGTGCCGGGAGTCCAGAGAGCGCACTGGCACCACTGGGGATGCACTGCAGTGAGTCCACAGAGTGCACTGGCACCACTGAGAATGCACTTCAGTGAGTCCAGAGAGTGCACTGGTACCACTGGGGATGCACTGCAGTGAGTCCACAGAGTGCACTAGCACCACTGGGGATGCAGTGCAGTGAATCCAGTGAGTGCACTGGCACCACTGGGGATGCAGTGCAGTGAGTCAAGAGAGTGCACTGGCACCACTGGGGATGCACTGCAGTGAGCCCAGAGAGTGCACAGGCACCACTGGGGATGCGGTGCCGGGAGTCCAGAGAGTGCACTGGCACCACTGGGGATGCAGTGCAGTGAGTCCAGAGAGTGCACTGGCACCACTGGGGATGCAGTGCAGTGAGTCCAGAGAGTGCACTGGCACCACTGGGGATGCAGTGCAGTGAGTCCAGAGAGTGCTCTGGCACCACTGGGGATGCAGTGCAGTGAGTCCAGAGAGTGCACTGGCACCACTGGGGATGCAGTGCAGTGAGTCCAGAGAGTGCACTGGCACCACTGGGGATGCACTGCAGTTACTCCAGAGAGTGCACTGGCACCACTGGGGATGCGGTGCGGTGAGTCCACAGAGTGCACTGGCACCACTGAGGATGCAGTGCAGTGAGTCCAGTGAGTGTACTGGCACCACTGGGGATGCACTGCAGTGAGTCCAGAGAGTGCACTGGCACCACTGAGAATGCCCTTCAGTGAGTCCAGAGAGTGCACTGGCACCACTGGGGATGCACTGCAGTGAGTCCACAGAGTGCACTAGCACCACTGGGGATGCAGTGCAGTGAGTCCAGAGAGTGCACTGGCACCACTGGGGATGCACTTCAGTGAGTCCAGAGAGTGCACGCGCTCCACTGGGGATGCAGTACAGTGAGTCCAGAGAGTGCACTGGCACCACTGGGGATGCAGTGCAGTGAGTCCAGAGAGTGCACTGGCAGCACAGAGGATGCAGTGCAGTGAGTCCAGAGAGTGCTCTGGCACCACTGGGGATGCAGTGCAGTGAGTCCAGAGAGTGCACTGGCACCACTGGGGATGCAGTGCAGTGAGTCCAGAGAGTGCACTGGCACCACTGGGGATGCACTTCAGTGAGTCCAGAGAGTGCACTGGAACCACTGGGGATGCACTGCAGTGAGTCCAGAGAGTGCACTGGCACCACTGGGGATGCACTGCAGTGAGTCCAGAGAGTGCACTGGCACCACTGGGGATGCAGTGCAGTGAGTCCAGAGAGTGCACTGGCACCAGAGGCAATGCACGGCAGTGAGTCCAGTGAGTGCACTGGCACCACTGGGGATGCAGTGCAGTGAGTGCAGAGAGTGCACTGGCACCACTGGCGATGCAGTGCAGTGAGTCCAGAGAGTGCAGTGGCACCACTGGGGATGCAGTGCAGTGAGTCCAGAGAGTGCACTGGCACCACTGGGGATGCACTTCAGTGAGTCCAGAGAGTGCACGCGCTCCACTGGGGATGCAGTACAGTGAGTCCAGAGAGTGCACTGGCACCACTGGGGATGCAGTGCAGTGAGTCCAGAGAGTGCACTGGCAGCACAGAGGATGCAGTGCAGTGAGTCCAGAGAGTGCTCTGGCACCACTGGGGATGCAGTGCAGTGAGTCCAGAGAGTGCACTGGCACCACTGGGGATGCAGTGCAGTGAGTCCAGAGAGTGCACTGGCACCACTGGGGATGCACTTCAGTGAGTCCAGAGAGTGCACTGGCACCACTGGGGATGCACTGCAGTGAGTCCAGAGAGTGCACTGGCACCACTGGGGATGCACTGCAGTGAGTCCAGAGAGTGCACTGGTACCACTGGGGATGCAGTGCAGTGAGTCCAGAGAGTGCACTGGCACCAGAGGGAATGCACGACAGTGAGTCCAGAGAGTGCACTGGCACCACTGGGGATGCAGTGCAGTGAGTGCAGAGAGTGCACTGGCACCACTGGACATGCAGTGCAGTGAGTCCAGAGAGTGCAGTGGCACCACTGGGGATGCAGTGCAGTGAGTCCAGAGAGTGCACTGGCAGCACTGGGGATGCAGTGCAGTGAGTCCAGAGAGTGCACTGGCACAACTGGGGATGCAGTGCAGTGAGTCCAGAGAGTGCACTGGCACCACTGGGGATGCAGTGCAGTGAGTCCAGAGAGTGCTCTGGCACCACTGGGGATGCACTGAAGTGAGTCCAGAGAGTGCACTGGCACCACTGGGGATGCAGTGCAGTGAGTCCAGAGAGTGCACTGGCAACACTGGGGTTGCAGTGCAGTGAGTCCAGAGAGTGCACTGGCACCACTGGGGATGCAGTGCAGTGAGTCCAGAGTGTGCACTGGCACGACTGGGAATGCAGTGCAGTGAGTCCAGAGATTGCACTGGCACCACTGGGGATGCACTTCAGTTAGTCCAGAGAGTGCACTGGCACCACAGGTGATGCACTGCAGTGAGTCCAGAGAGTGCACTGGCACCACTGGGGATGCAGTGCAGTGAGTCCAGAGAGTGCACTGGCACCACTGGGGATGCACTGCAGTGAGTCCAGAGAGTACACTGGCACCAGAGGGAATGCACTGCAATGAGTCCAGTGAGTGCACTGGCACCACTGGGTATGCAGTGCAGTGAGTGCAGAGAGTGCACTGGCACAACTGGGGATGCAGTGCAGTGAGTCCAGAGAGTGCACTGGCACCACTGGGGATGCAGTGCAGTGAGTCCAGAGAGTGCACTGGCACCACTGAGAATGCACTTCAGTGAGTCCAAAGAGTGCACTGGCACCACTGGGGATGCACTGCAGTGAGTCCAGAGAGTGCACTAGCACCACTGGGAATGCAGTACAGTGAGTCCAGTGAGTGCACTGGCACCACTGGGGATGTAGTGCAGTGACTCGAGAGAGTGCACTGGCACCACTGGGGATGCAGTGCAGTGAGTGCAGAGAGTGCACTGGTACCACTTGGGATGCAGTGCAGTGAGTCCAGTGAGTGCACTGGCACCACTGGGGATGCAGTGCAGTGAGTCCAGAGAGTGCATTGGCACCACTGGGGATGCAGTGCAGTGAGTCCAGAGAGTGCACTGGCACCACTGGGGATGCACTGCATTCACTCCAGAGAGTGCACTGGCACCACTGATGATGCAGTACAGTGAGTCCAGTGAGGGCACTGGCACCACTGGGGATGTAGTGCAGTGACTAGAGAGAGTGCACTGGCACCACTTGGGATGCAGTGCAGTGAGTCCAGAGAGTGCACTGGCACCACTGGGGATGCAGTGCAGTGAGTCCAGAGAGTGCACTGGCACCACTGGGGATGCACTGCAGTGAGTCCAGAGAGTGCACTGGCACCACTGGGGATGACCTGCAGTCAGTCCAGAGAGTGCACTGGCACCACTGGGGATGCACTGCAGTGAGTCCAGCGTGTGCACTGGCACCACTGTGGATGCAGTACAGTGAGTCCAGAGAGGGCACTGGCACCACTGGGGATGCAGTGCAGTAAGTCCAGTGAGTGTACCGGCACCACTGGGGATGCACTGCAGTGAGTCCAGAGAGTGCACTGGCACCACTGAGAATGCCCTTCAGTGAGTCCAGAGAGTGCACTGGCACCACTGGGGATGCACTGCAGTGAGTCCAGAGAGTGCACTAGCACCACTGGGGATGCAGTGCAGTGACTCCAGAGAGTGCACTGGCACCAGTGGGGATGCACTTCAGTGAGTCCAGAGAGTGCACTGACACCACTGGGGATGCAGTGCAGTGAGTCCAGAGAGTGCACTGGCACCACTGGGGATGCAGTTCAGTGAGTCCAGAGAGTGGACTGGCACCACTGGGGATGCAGTCCAGTGAGTCCAGTGAGTGCACTGGCACCACTGGGGATGCTGTGCAGTGAGTGCAGAGAGTGCACTGGCACCACCGGGGATTCACTGTAGTGAGTCCAGAGAGTGCACTGGCACCACCTGTGATGCAGTACAGTGAGTCCAGTGAGTGCACTGGCACCACTGGGGATGCAGTGCTGTGACTCCGGAGAGCGCACTGGCACCACTGGGGATGCAGTGCAGTCAGTCCAGTGAGTGCACTGACACCACTGGGGATGCACTTCAGTGACTCGAGAGAGTGCACTGGCACCACTGGCGATGCACTGCAGTGAGTCCAGAGACTGCACTGGCACCACTGGGGATGCACTGCAGTGAGTCCAGAGAGTGCACTGGCACCACTGGGGATGCAGTGCAGTGAGTCCAGAGAGTGCACTGGCACCACTGGGGATGCAGTGCAGTGAGTCCAGAGACTGCACTGGCACCACTGGGGATGCAGTGCAGTGAGTCCAGAGAGTGCACTGGCACCACTGGGGATGCAGTGCAGTGAGTCCAGAGAGTGCACTGGCACCACTGGGGATGCAGTGCAGTGAGTCCAGAGAGTGCACTGGCACCACTGGTGATGCAGTCCAGTGAGTCCAGTGAATGCACTGGCACCACTGGGGATGCTGTGCAGTGAGTGCAGAGAGTGCACTGGCACCACCTGTAATGCAGTACAGTGTTTCCAGTGAGTGCACTGGCACCACTGGGGATGCAGTGCTGTGACTCCGGAGAGCGCACTGGCACCACTGGGGATGCAGTGCAGTCAGTCCAGTGAGTGCACTGGCACCACTGGGGATGCAGTGCAGTGAGTGCAGAGAGTGCAATGGCACCAATGGGGATGCACTTCAGTGAGTCCAGAGAGTGCACTGGCACCACTGGGGATGCAGTGCAGTGAGTCCAGAGAGTGCACTGGCACCACTGGGGATGCACTGCAGTGAGTCCAGAGAGTGCACTGGCACCACTCAGGGTGCAGTGCGGTGAGTCCAGCGTGTGCACTGGCACCACTGTGGATGCAGTACAGTGAGTCCAGAGAGAGCACTGGCACCACTGGGGATGCACTACAGTGAGTCCACAGAGTGCACTGGCACCACTGGGGATGCAGTGCTGTGACTCCAGAGAGTGCACTGGCACCACTGGGGATGCAGTGCAGTGAGTGCAGAGAGTGCACTGGCACCACTGGGGATGGGTTTCAAGCCAACTGCATTAACCGCTCATGCTTCTTTCTTATGAGACGTTAGTAAACCAATTACATAGCCTTGTCAAGACTAAATCACAGGTAAAAATCCTGTACATCTCATGTGGCCAACCACTCCCAACTAGGATTCCAAGAACCAGGAGGTTCGGTGAAAATAGGGCTAGTGCTATTAGAGGGGTGATTATTAGGGTAAGCCCTAAGCTGTCTTTCATGGAGAAGTGTGGGTGGAATGGGATTTTGTCGCAGTCTGATACGATTCCTAGTGGGTTATTTGAGCCTGATTCGTGTAGGAAGGTTAGGTGGACTAGGGTGATTCCTGCAATTAGGAAGGGCAGTAGGAAGTGGATGGCGAAGAATCGGGTTAAGGTTGGATTGTCTACTGAGAATCCTCCTCAGGCTCATTCTACTAGAGTTTGCCCAATGTACGGGATGGCTGAGAATAGGTTGGTGATTACGGTGGCCCCTCAGAATGACATTTGTCCTCATGGTAGGACATACCCTACGAAGGCAGTTGCTATTAGGGTGAGTAGGAGGATTACTCCTGTGTTTCAGGTTTCTTTGTATAGGTAGGAGCCGTAGTAGAGGCCTCGTCCGATGTGTAAGTAGATGCAGATAAAGAAGAGCGAAGCACCATTGGCGTGGAGGTTGCGGATGAGCCATCCGTACTGGACGTCTCGGCATGTGTGAGCTACTGAGGAGAAGGCGAGTGAAGTGTCTGCGGTGTAGTGTATGGCTAGTAGCAGGCCTGTTAGGATTTGTGTGGCTAAGCAGATGGCTAGAAGGGAGCCGAAGTTTCATCAGGCAGAGATGTTGGAGGGGGCAGGTAGGTCGATTAGGGAGTTGTTGATTATTTTTAGTAGGGGATGGGATTTGCGGATGTTAGAGGCCATTAGTGAGTCTGTGTGTTATTAGGATTATTACCAGGATGGAGAGGGCGAAGGATCCTAGGTAGGCCTTAATTAGCCCTGTGTGTATTGAGGTTGCGGCTTTGCTTGCGGCTACTTGTAGTTCAGCAAGGCCCTCTGGCCCTATTTTTTTGAGTCAGGAGAGGTCGATCAAGTGTAGGGCAATGTTTTGTCCCTTTTCTAGTAGGTTTTTGGAGAAGAATCGGTGTACTAGGGGGTTGAAGTACCCTAATGCAGAGGAGAAGTTTATGAGGGGGTTTGGTTTGGGGTGAGTGAGGGTGTGTGTTATGTTCGATAGTTCTAGGGCTAGGATGATTCCTAGGATTGTTATGAGGATGGCAGCAGTTTTGGTGATAAGGGGTATGGTTATTGGGGGGGTTTTGGTTGGTGTGATGAAAGAGGTAATGATTATTCCTGCTGTAATGCTGCCTAGGGCGAGTCGGGTTAGGGGGGCGGTGATTAGTGGGTTGTTTTCGTTTATTGATACTATTGGGGGGATTCGGGTTTGTCCAGCTTGGACTAGGATGGTTATGCGGATGCTGTAGGTTGCGGTGAATGCTGTGGCTATAAGGGTTAGGAGTAGGGCTCAAGTATTTAGGTATGATGTGTTTAAGCTTTCGATGATGAGGTCTTTTGAGTAGAATCCGGCTAGGAATGGGGTTCCTATCAGCGCCAGGTTTCCGATGGTTAGGCAGGAAGTAGTGACTGGGAGTATTTTCTGTAGGCCTCCTATCTTTCGGATATCTTGTTCTCCGTTTAGGTTGTGGATGATAGACCCTGAGCATAGGAATAGTATGGCTTTAAAGAAGGCATGGGTTGAGATGTGTAGGAAGGCTAGTTGTGGGAGGTTTAGTCCGATAGTGACTATTATTAGTCCTAGTTGGCTGGATGTTGAGAAAGCAATGATTTTTTTGATGTCATTTTGGGTTAGGGCGCATGTGGCAGCGAATAGGGTTGATAGAGCACCTAGGCATAGGCAGGCAGTTAGGGCTGTCTGGTTGGTGGCTAGCAGGGGGTGCATGCGGATGAGCAGGAAGATTCCGGCTACTACTATGGTACTGGAGTGCAGTAGGGCTGATACTGGGGTGGGGCCTTCTATTGCTGCGGGCAGTCATGGGTGGAGTCCAAATTGGGCGGATTTTCCTGCGGCTGCGAGGATTAATCCTATGAGGGGGAGGATTGGGGTTTGGTGGGGGTGTACGGCTTGTTGGATCTCTCAGGTGTTGAATGTTGAAGCTAGTCATGCTATGCTCAGGATCAGTCCGATGTCTCCGATTCGGTTGTAGATTACGGCTCGTAGGGCGGCGGTGTTGGCATCTGCTCGGCCTTGTCATCAGCCGATGAGAAGGAAGGACATGATTCGTACTCCTTCCCAGCCTACGAATAGGAGGAATATGTTGTTTGCGGTTGTTAGGAGGAGTATGGCGACTAGGAATGTCAGTAGGTAGGTGAAAAATTTTGTTACGTATGGCTCTGAGGCCATGTATCATATGGCGAATTGTAGGATTGATCATGTTACAAATAGGGCGATTGGAAGAAATGTTATTGAGTATTGGTCTATTTTTAGGCTCAGGGGGATTTTAAAGTTTATAATGAATTTTCACTCCCAGTGGCAGGTGACAGATTCTACTCCCGAGTAGATGAATGCGGTTGTAGGGGCTAGGCTAATTAGGAATGCGGTTTTAACAGCGCGGGTGGTGGCTTGTGGGGTGTTTTTAAAGTTTTTAAATAGAAATGGCAGGATGATTGGGGTTAGGAGGATTGTCAGCGTGAGTAGTGTGAGGGAGTTGATTAGTAGTGTGGGGTTCACTACTTTTACTTGGATTTGCACCAAGATGGGTGGTTCCTAAGACCAGTGGATTGCTGTTATCCTTTAAAAGTAAGGGGGCTGAGGTTTTAGGCTCAGATGTAAGAGTTAGCAGCTCTTGTTGGTTAAACCCTCCCCTCGGCAGGTAAGAAGGTTTGAACTTCTATTCTTAGAATCACAGTCTAATGTTTGGTTTAAACTATACTTGCATGAGGGGATTCCGGAGATCAGTTCGGGTTTGAGGATTAGGAGGAATATTGGGATAATGTGGAGTGTTATGAGCAGGTGTTCTCGCGTGGTTGAGTTTTGCATAGATGTGATGTGGGAGGGGATTGAGCCTCGTTGGGTCATTAGTAGTATGAATAAGGTGTAGGAGGCGGTTAGTAGGGTTGCGATTCCTGTTAGGATGATCGTGAAGGCAGATCAGTTGAATAAGGTGATTATAATGGTTAGCTCTGCTATGAGGTTTGTTGTTGGGGGTAAGGCTATGTTTGTTAGATTGGCCAGCAATCATCAGGTAGCTATGAGTGGTAGGAGAGGTTGTAGGCCTCGTGTGAGTAGTAGAATTCGGCTGTGCGTACGTTCATAGTTTGTGTTGGCTAGGCAGAATAGTATGGAGGAAGTTAGTCCATGGGAAATTATTAGGATCATTGCCCCTGAGAATGATCAGTGGGTTTGGATTATTCCTGCGGCGATAACTAGGCCTATGTGGCTAACGGATGAATAAGCGATTAGTGATTTTAGGTCTGTCTGTCGTAGGCAGATTGAGCTAGTCATTAGGGCGCCTCATAGGGCCAGGGTTAGGAAGGGGTAGTGCAGGAGGTTGGACAGTGGGCCCATAAATAGAGTGACTCGTATAATTCCGTATCCTCCTAGCTTTAGTAGTAGGGCGGCGAGGAGTATTGAGCCTGCGATGGGTGCTTCTACGTGGGCTTTTGGCAGTCAGAGGTGTAGGCCGTATAGTGGGGCTTTTACTATGAATGCTATGAGCAGTGCTAGACCTGATAGTATTCCTGTCCATGAGGTGGATAGGGTTGGGTGGGTTAGTTGTAGGGTTGGCAGGTGCAGGGTGCCAATTTTCACGTATAGGTGTATGATTGTGATTAGCAGGGGTAGAGAGCTTACTGGCGTGTAGAATAGCAGGTAGATGCCAGCGCTTAGGCGTTCTGGTTGGTTCCCCCATCGGGTGATTAAGATTAGGGTGGGAATGAGGGTTGCTTCAAATGAGATGTAAAATAGTGCTAGTTCTGTGGTGGAAAAGGCTAGTAGGATGAATGGCTGGACTGCGACTAAGGTTGAGATAAAGATTCGTTTGCGTTGTAGGGGTTCTTGTTGCAGGTGGTTTTGGCTTGCTATGATTATGAGTGGGAGTAGTCAGCAGGATAGTACTAGGAGGGGGGATGAGATTTGGTCAATTCCTGTTCAGTTGGATAAAAATTTGTAGGGGTAGTAGGTTGGGATTAATCACTGTAGGCTTAGGGCAGCGATTAGGAGGCTGTATAAGGTGGTGTTAGTCCATAGAAATTTTGGTGGAGACAGCAGGGCTGTTGGAAGAAGTATGATTGTGGGTAGGATGATTTTTAGCATTGCAGGAGGTTTAGGTTGTGTAGATGGTCGGAGCCATGTGTGCGGGTGGAGGCTACTAGGATGGCCAGGCCTGTGCCCGCCTCACACGCTGAGAAGGTTAGCATGAGAATTGGTACCATGGTGAATGAGGAGACTTGGTTTTCGATGGATCATATTGATAGGCCTACGAATATCGATAATATTATGCTTTCAAGGCATAGTAGGGCGGATACTAGGTGGGTTCGGTGGAAGGCTAGCCCTAGTCCGCTGAAAATGAAGGCTGAGTAGAAGCTTAAATGTAGGGGCGACATAAGAAAGTTACAGGGTTGGCTGTAATCTGCTGGGTCGAAACCAGCTATCTTTTTGGTTAGACTAACTTTCTGTTATTCTGCTCATTCTAGGCCCCCTTGAATTCACTCGTAGGCCAGTCCGAGTGTTAGGAGAAGGAGGATCACTACAGTTCAGGTGAGGGTCATTAGGGGGGATTGGAGTTGGACGGCTCATGGCAGGGGGAGTAGGAGGGCGATTTCTAGGTCGAATAGGACGAACAGGATGGCTACTGAGGAAGAATCGGACTGAGAATGGTAATCGAGCAGATCCAAGTGGGTCGAATCCACATTCGTACGGTGAGAGTTTCTCTGAGTCGGGGTTTATTTGGGCGAGTCAGAAGTTTAATGCGGTTAGGGCGGCGCTTAGGATTGATGATAGGGCGAATATGAACATGAGTGCGTTCATTGCTCTCCTCTGGGTTTATACCAGATTCTAGAGATTGGAAGTCAATTGTAATTAATATACTAGAAGAGCAAGATCCTCATCAGTAGATGGTTATGTAGAGGAATAGTCAGATGACGTCTACGAAGTGTCAGTATCAGGCTGCTGCCTCGAATCCGAAGTGGTGGTCTGATGTAAAGTGGAACTTGATCAGTCGGAAGAGGCAGACGGTCAGGAAGGAGGATCCGATGATTACGTGGAGTCCGTGGAATCCAGTGGCAACGAAGAAGGTAGATCCGTAGACGCTATCGGCGATTGAGAATGGGGCTTCGTGGTATTCTATTGCTTGTAGGGCTGTGAAGTAGAATCCCAAGAGGATCGTTAGGGTTAGGGCGTGGATGGCGTGTTTTCGGTTTCCTTCTGTGATGCTGTGATGGGCTCACGTTACGGTAACGCCTGAGGCTAGTAGGATGGCTGTGTTTAGTAGGGGGACTTCTATCGGGTTGAGTGGTTTAATTCCTGTTGGAGGTCATTGGCCTCCTAGTTCTGGGGTTGGGGCCAGGCTCGAGTGGAAGAACGCTCAGAAGAACCCTAAGAAGAAGAATGCTTCGGATGTGATGAAAAGGATTATGCCGTATCGTAGGCCTTTTTGGACTGTGGGAGTGTGATGGCCTTGGAAGGTGCTTTCTCGTACAATGTCTCGTCATCATTGGAGTATTACTAGGAGTATTGAGATGAGGCCTAGGGTTAGTAGTATGGATGAGTTGTAGTGGAATCACATGATTAATCCTGAGGTTGTGAGTAGGGCGGCGGCTGCCCCGAAGATTGGTCAAGGGCTTGGGTCAACTATGTGGTATGAGTGTGCTTGGTGTGCCATTAGATGTTTTCTTGTAAGTATAGGCTTAGAAGGAGCACGAAGACGTAGGCCTGGATTATGGCTACTGCTACTTCTAGGATGGTTAGGAGTAGTAGGATGATTATTGTTAGGATGGATACTGCAGGAAGGGTGGGTATTAATGCAATGGAGGCTGTAGAGATGAGTTGGATGAGTAAGTGTCCTGCTGTAAGGTTGGCTGTAAGGCGGACTCCGAGGGCTAGGGGGCGGATTAGTAGGCTGGTTGTTTCGATCAGGATTAGTGCGGGGATTAGGGGTGTAGGGGTACCTTCGGGTAATAGGTGGGCTAAAGAGGCTGATGGTTGGTTTCGTAGGCCTGTTAGTAGTGTGGCGAGCCATAGTGGGAAGGCTAGGGCTATGTTCATAGATAGTTGGGTGGTTGGGGTGAATGTATATGGAAGGAGGCCTAGAAGGTTGATTGTAAGAAGTCTGATTATTAGGGATGTAAATATTATGGCTCATTTGTGGCCATTTTTGTTGAGTGGGACTATTAGTTGTTTTGTGATTAGGTGAAGGAGTCATGTTTGGATAGTAGAAAGGCGGTTGTTGATTCATCGGTTGTTTGGGGACGGGAATAGTAGGGCTGGGAAGAGTAGGGATAGTAGGATTAAGGGGATGCCAAATAGATTGGGGCTGGAAAATTGGTCAAAGAAGCTTAGGTTCATGGTCAGGATCATGGTGTGGGTTTGGTAGTGAGGGAGGTCTTATTTGATGGGGGGTTGGTTGTGGTGAAGGCTAGTAGTTTTGGTTGGATGAGGAGTGCTAGGGTTAATCAGGTTATAATTATGATTGAAAATCATGGTGCGGGGTTAAGCTGTGGCATATCATTAAGGAGGGGGAAGTCCCTCTTTGGCTAGCTTAAAAGGCTAGTGCTGTTGCATAGCTTCTTAATGATTAGGATGATGATAGAAGGGACGATCAGGCCTCGAAATGTGGGAGTGGGGTTGATTCTACTACAATGGGTATGTAGCTGTGATTAGCCCCGCAAATTTCTGAGCATTGTCCGTAAAAAATCCCAGGCCGGGTGGTAATGAATGAAGTTTGGTTTAGTCGGCCTGGGATTGCGTCTGTTTTAACTCCGAGCGTTGGGACTGCTCAGGAGTGGAGTACGTCTCCTGCAGTAATGATCACGCGGATGGGGGATTCTATTGGGATAACTACGCGGTGGTCAACTTCTAGCAGTCGGAAGTGGCCGTTGGGTAAGTCTGGGGTGGGCACTATGTAGGAGTCGAATGATAGGTCTTTGAAGTCTGTGTATTCGTAGCTTCAGTATCATTGGTGGCCGATGGCTTTTAGGGTGAGGTCTGGTTCATCGATTTTGTCCATTATGTAGAGGATTTGTAGGGATGGGAGGGCGAGGAGTACCAGGACGATAGCAGGTAGGATTGTCCAGATCAGCTCTACTTCTTGGGCGTCTACAGCATTGGACGAGAGTTTTTCTGTTAGTATGTGGGCTAAAAGGTAGAGAACTAGGCTGCAGATAGCTAGGGCAACGATTAGGGCGTGGTCGTGGAATTCAACGAGTTCTTCTATGATGGGTGATGAGGCGTCTTGGAATCCTAGTTGGGAGTGGTTGGCCACATGAGATGTACAGGATTTTTACCTGTGATTTAGTCTTGACAAGGCTATGTAATTGGTTTACTAACGTCTCATAAGAAAGAAGCATGAGCGGTGAATGCAGTTGGCTTGAAACCAGCATGTGAGGGTTCGATTCCTTCCTTTCTTGTACCTGGACGAAGGCCGGTTCCTCGAAAGTATGGTATGGGGGAGGGCAGCCGTGGATTCATTCAACGTTTGTGGTAGTTAGTTCTGGTTGTAGGACTTTTCGTTTGGCCGAAAAGGCTTCTCAGATGATGAATATTAGTATGATTACGGCTACTATTGAGATTAGGGAGCCGATGGAGGAAATGGTGTTTCATAGTGTGTAGGCGTCGGGATAGTCCGAGTATCGTCGGGGTATTCCTGCTAGGCCTAGGAAGTGCTGGGGGAAGAACGTTAGGTTTACTCCTGTAAATATTACCCCGAAGTGGGCTTTTGCTCATGTTTGGTGTAGGGTAAACCCAGTGAGTAGTGGGAATCAGTGAGTAAATCCTGCTAGAATGGCAAAGACGGCGCCTATGGATAGGACGTAGTGGAAGTGGGCAACTACGTAGTACGTGTCGTGCAGGGCGATGTCTAGGGAAGAGTTTGCAAGAACGATTCCTGTTAATCCTCCGATGGTAAATAGGAAGATAAATCCTAGAGCTCATAGTATTGGGGGGGTCTCATTTGATTGTTCCTCCGTGCAGGGTGGCTAGTCAGCTAAATACTTTGATTCCGGTAGGGATGGCAATGATTATAGTGGCTGATGTAAAGTAGGCTTGGGTATCAACGTCTATTCCTACTGTAAACATGTGGTGAGCTCAGACGATGAATCCTAGGAAGCCGATGGATAGTATGGCTCAGACTATTCCCATGTAGCCGAAGGGCTCCTTTTTGCCTGAGTAGTACGTGACTACGTGTGAGATGATTCCGAACCCCGGTAGGATCAGAATATAGACTTCTGGGTGTCCGAAGAATCAGAATAGGTGTTGGTACAGGATTGGGTCTCCTCCTCCAGCGGGGTCGAAGAATGTGGTGTTTAGGTTTCGATCAGTTAGTAATATTGTAATACCGGCGGCGAGTACGGGGAGTGATAGAAGGAGTAGGATGGCGGTAATTAGTACGGATCAGACAAATAGTGGGGTTTGGTATTGTGAGAGTGCGGGGGGTTTTATGTTGATGGCTGTGGTGATAAAGTTGATGGCCCCAAGGATGGAGGAGATACCGGCTAAGTGGAGTGAGAAGATAGCCAGGTCTACTGAAGCTCCGGCGTGGGCAAGGTTACCTGCTAGGGGAGGGTAGACAGTTCAGCCTGTGCCGGCGCCAGCTTCTACAGTGGATGAGGCTAGTAGGAGGAGGAATGATGGGGGGAGGAGTCAAAAGCTTATGTTGTTTATTCGCGGGAATGCTATGTCGGGGGCACCGATTGTGAGGGGGACTAATCAGTTGCCGAATCCTCCGATCATGATGGGTATGACTATAAAGAAGCTTATTACAAAGGCGTGAGCGGTAACGATTACATTGTAAATTTGGTCGTCGCCTAGGAGAGTTCCTGGTTGTCCTAGTTCTGCGCGGATTAATAGGCTGAGTGCGGTGCCGACTATTCCTGCTCATGCCCCGAAGATGAGGTACAGGGTGCCAATATCCTTATGGTTAGTGGAAAATAGTCATCGGTTGATGAAGGTGACGGGTAAGATGGCTGAGTGTTGAAGCGTTAGGCTGTAGTCCTTTTTACAGAGGTTTAATTCCTCTTCTTATCGGCTCTGTAGTGAAATTCATGTTGAGTTGCAAGCTCATCGATGCGCACTAGGGTGCGTCAGGGTCTTTGTAGGCAGAAGCCAATTGGTTTAGGCATTTAGCTGTTAACTAGAGTTTTGTGGGATCGAAGCCCATCTGTCTAGGGAGGCTTTAGCTTAATTAAAGCGTCTGACTTGCATTCAGAAGATACAGGTTAATATTCTGTAAGTCTTAATGTGCAGAAACTAAGAGGGTTTAACTCTTATTTAAGGCTTTGAAGGCCTTCGGTTTGGGGTGTTATCCTAAGTTTCTAGACAATGGCATGTATTATTGGGGACAGGGGAAGTAAGAGGATTGATAGTGAGGCAAGGACCGCAGTAGGTGTGCTTGGGGCTTTGCTAGTGTATCATTGTTTTATGTGGTTAGAGGAGTTGGGGGGAAGGGTAATTGTTGAGTGGTATGCGAGGCGTAGGTAGAAGAAGAGGCTGAGCAGTGATAGCATGGCAATTGCCATGGCTGCTGGTGTTATTTCCTGTTTAGTTAGTTCTTGGATGATAAGTCACTTTGGTATAAAGCCTGTTAATGGGGGGAGGCCTGCTAGGGATAAAAGTACTAGTATTAGGGTGGCGTTTAGCACTGGGGTTTTTGTTCATGAGGTTGTGATCATGGATAGGTTAAGGGCTTTGATTTTGTTAAGGGCTAGGAATACGGCTGATGTTATGATTGTGTATAGGTAGAAGGTAAGTAAGGCCAATTTGGGGCTGTAAACTAGGATGATGGCGATTCAGCCTAAGTGGGAGATGGACGAGAAGGCTAGGATTTTGCGTGTTTGTGTTTGGTTCAGTCCTATTCAGCCTCCTAGTGCTGTTGAGGCTAGGGCCATGGCGGTGAGTAGAGCTGGGTCGAGGGATTTGGATGTTAGTAGGAGCAGGGTTAGTGGGGGGAATTTTATGAGGGTCGAGAGTAGCAGGGCTGTTATTAGTGGCGATCCTTGTAGTACTTCTGGGAATCAGAAGTGAAATGGCACTAGGCCCAGTTTAATAGCGATTGCTGCTGTCAGTAGTAGACAGGAGGTTGGGTGGTTTATTTGTGTGATGTCTCATTGGCCGGTGACTCAGGCATTGGTTATGCTAGAGAATAGGACCAGGGCGGAAGCAGCTGCTTGGGTTAGGAAGTATTTCGTTGCGGCTTCTACTGCTCGTGGGTGGTGGGATTTGGCAATTAGGGGAATGATGGCTAGTGCGTTGATCTCCAGTCCTGTCCAGGCCAGAACTCAGTGGTTGCTGGAAATTGTGATTGTGGTGCCCAAGATGAGGCTGAAGGTTATGATTGGGGTCGCGTAAGGGTTCATTAGTAGAGGAGGGGGTTAAACCATCATTTTCGGGGTATGGGCCCGATAGCTTGATTAGCTGACTCTACTAGAAAATAATATAAGGGAAGTATGGAGAATTTTGATTTCTCTTGTGTGGGTTCAATTCCTACTTTTCTAAGGTCAACAGGAAATGAGAGGGCTGTTATACCTCTATGTTCACTTTATCATAGTGACCCTTTGTAGTTCAGGCACATTTCCTTATGTAAGGAGGTAGGCCTGCATAGCAGATAGGTATGCTGATGTGTCAGAGGCACAGAGCTAGTGTGAGGGGTAGGAAGTTTTTTCATAGTAGGTGCATTAGTTGGTCATATCGGAATCGTGGGTATGAAGCTCGGACCCATAAGAAACCAGAAGATAGTAGGAGGACTTTTGTGGCTAGGATGACGGGGAATAGTTCTGTGGGTGGCCCTAGGGCGCTTGGGTTTAGGAATATGATGGCTGTAAGTGTATTTATTAGCATAATGTTCGCATATTCAGCTAGGAAGAATAAGGCGAAGGGTCCTGCGGCGTATTCAACGTTAAACCCTGAGACTAGCTCAGATTCACCCTCTGTGAGGTCAAAAGGAGCTCGGTTTGTCTCTGCTAGGGTGGATACGTATCATATTATTGCTAGGGGTCATGAGGAGAAAATGAAGTATAGAGGCTCCTGTGCGACGGCAAAGGAGCTGAGTGTGTAGCTTCCGCTTAGTATGATTATTGATAGCAGGATTATGGCCAGTGTCACTTCGTATGAAATGGTCTGTGCTACTGCCCGTAGGGCTCCGATTAGTGCGTATTTTGAGTTCGAGGCTCAGCCTGATCATAGGACTGAGTAGACGGCTAGGCTTGACATGGCTATTAGGAAGGGAACTCCGAGGTTTAGATCTGCTAGGGGAAATGGGAGTGGTAGTGGTGCTCAAGTGGTGAGGGCTAGGACAAGGGCTAGTATTGGTATCAGAATGAATAGAAGTGGGGAAGAGGTAGAGGGTCGGATGGGCTCTTTGGTAAATAGTTTCAGTCCGTCCGCAAATGGT
Organism: Anser brachyrhynchus; assembly: GCF_964034855.1. Taxonomy (NCBI): domain Eukaryota; kingdom Metazoa; phylum Chordata; class Aves; order Anseriformes; family Anatidae; genus Anser; species Anser brachyrhynchus. The sequence continues at coordinate 15,462,199 of NC_137696.1, read as the reverse complement.
TGAAGTAGGCCAAAAGGCCCGACAACGTTAGGGCCTTTGCGGGATTGTATGTAGCTTAGGATTTTCCGTTCTACTAGGGTTAGGAAGGCTACGGCAATCAGGATTGGGATGATGTATAGGAGGGATATAACGAGGCAGCTTAGTGTTGTTATTTGAATCATGGGTGAAGCTAGGGAGAGGATTTGAACCTCTGGGGAAAGGGCTTAAGCCTTCTGCACTTGCCGGGCTCTGCCACTCTAGCTGGTCCTTTTCTAGGATTGAAAGTGGTGGGGGAAGGCCCTCTTCACGGTTTAGTTGGTTTCACTGCTTAGAGGGGGGGGGCGTGCTTGTGGTATTGGCCCCACTTTCCCGGTCCTTTCGTACTGGGGAGAGTGTGTCATAGATAGAAACCGACCTGGATTGCTCCGGTCTGAACTCAGATCACGTAGGACTGTTAATCGTTGAACAAACGAACCCTTAATAGCGGCTGCACCATTAGGATGTCCTGATCCAACATCGAGGTCGTAAACCCCCCTGTCGATATGGGCTCTTGAGGGGGATTGCGCTGTTATCCCTGGGGTAGCTTGGTCCATTAATCAATTATATTGGGTCTGGTCACTGTTAGCATTTTGAGGGGTAGCTCTAGGTAAAGAGGTATGGTCTTGTTTTTGGAGGATTTGTTCTCCTCCAAGGTCGCCCCAACCGAAAAATATCGACCAGGCTCTGCGATGGTAGTGGCCCCAGTGGGGTTGATTGAGGATTCGCGGTGGTCGTTGATTTTTAAGTTCCACAGGGTCTTCTCGTCTTATGTTCACATCCCCGCTTTTGCACGGGGAGATCAATTTCACTGATTATCTGTGAGAGACAGTTAAGACCTCGTTTAGCCATTCATACAAGTCTCGATTTATGGGACAATTGATTGCGCTACCTTTGCACGGTTAGGATACCGCGGCCGTTAAACCTAAGTCACCGGGCAGGCATCACCTTCAATACTTGTTTAATTTGCTGAAGGCTATGTTTTTGGTAAACAGTCGGGCCTTATTAATTTGCCGAGTTCCTTTCACAGATTTTAATCGCTCTTATAGGCGCTCCTGAGTCGGGTTAACAGGGTTAGTTAATACGTGGTCTTGTAGGGGTTTTTGTATCTGTCTAGGTCTGTTAATAATGTTTCTATGTAAGCTTGCGCCGTTAGAGGGGTGTGGCCCTGTACATGAGGGGCCTAGGATGATTCCTAGGATCGTTATGAGGATGGCAGCGGTTTTGGTGATAAGGGGTATGGTTATTGGGGGGGTTTTGGTTGGTGTGATGAAAGAGGTAATGATTATTCCTGCTGTAATGCTGCCTAGGGCGAGTCGGGTTAGGGGGGCGGTGATTAGTGGGTTGTTTTCGTTTATTGATACTATTGGGGGGATTCGGGTTTGTCCAGCTTGGACTAGGATGGTTATGCGGATGCTGTAGGTTGCGGTGAATGCTGTGGCTATAAGGGTTAGGAGTAGGGCTCAAGTATTTAGGTATGATGTGTTTAAGCTTTCGATGATGAGGTCTTTTGAGTAGAATCCGGCTAGGAATGGGGTTCCTATCAGCGCCAGGTTTCCGATGGTTAGGCAGGAAGTAGTGACTGGGAGTATTTTCTGTAGGCCTCCTATCTTTCGGATATCTTGTTCTCCGTTTAGGTTGTGGATGATAGACCCTGAGCATAGGAATAGTATGGCTTTAAAGAAGGCATGGGTTGAGATGTGTAGGAAGGCTAGTTGTGGGAGGTTTAGTCCGATAGTGACTATTATTAGTCCTAGTTGGCTGGATGTTGAGAAAGCAATGATTTTTTTGATGTCATTTTGGGTTAGGGCGCATGTGGCAGCGAATAGGGTTGATAGAGCACCTAGGCATAGGCAGGCAGTTAGGGCTGTCTGGTTGGTGGCTAGCAGGGGGTGCATGCGGATGAGCAGGAAGATTCCGGCTACTACTATGGTACTGGAGTGCAGTAGGGCTGATACTGGGGTGGGGCCTTCTATTGCTGCGGGCAGTCATGGGTGGAGTCCAAATTGGGCGGATTTTCCTGCGGCTGCGAGGATTAATCCTATGAGGGGGAGGATTGGGGTTTGGTGGGGGTGTACGGCTTGTTGGATCTCTCAGGTGTTGAATGTTGAAGCTAGTCATGCTATGCTCAGGATCAGTCCGATGTCTCCGATTCGGTTGTAGATTACGGCTCGTAGGGCGGCGGTGTTGGCATCTGCTCGGCCTTGTCATCAGCCGATGAGAAGGAAGGACATGATTCGTACTCCTTCCCAGCCTACGAATAGGAGGAATATGTTGTTTGCGGTTGTTAGGAGGAGTATGGCGACTAGGAATGTCAGTAGGTAGGTGAAAAATTTTGTTACGTATGGCTCTGAGGCCATGTATCATATGGCGAATTGTAGGATTGATCATGTTACAAATAGGGCGATTGGAAGAAATGTTATTGAGTATTGGTCTATTTTTAGGCTCAGGGGGATTTTAAAGTTTATAATGAATTTTCACTCCCAGTGGCAGGTGACAGATTCTACTCCCGAGTAGATGAATGCGGTTGTAGGGGCTAGGCTAATTAGGAATGCGGTTTTAACAGCGCGGGTGGTGGCTTGTGGGGTGTTTTTAAAGTTTTTAAATAGAAATGGCAGGATGATTGGGGTTAGGAGGATTGTCAGCGTGAGTAGTGTGAGGGAGTTGATTAGTAGTGTGGGGTTCACTACTTTTACTTGGATTTGCACCAAGATGGGTGGTTCCTAAGACCAGTGGATTGCTGTTATCCTTTAAAAGTAAGGGGGCTGAGGTTTTAGGCTCAGATGTAAGAGTTAGCAGCTCTTGTTGGTTAAACCCTCCCCTCGGCAGGTAAGAAGGTTTGAACTTCTATTCTTAGAATCACAGTCTAATGTTTGGTTTAAACTATACTTGCATGAGGGGATTCCGGAGATCAGTTCGGGTTTGAGGATTAGGAGGAATATTGGGATAATGTGGAGTGTTATGAGCAGGTGTTCTCGCGTGGTTGAGTTTTGCATAGATGTGATGTGGGAGGGGATTGAGCCTCGTTGGGTCATTAGTAGTATGAATAAGGTGTAGGAGGCGGTTAGTAGGGTTGCAATTCCTGTTAGGATGATCGTGAAGGCAGATCAGTTGAATAAGGTGATTATAATGGTTAGCTCTGCTATGAGGTTTGTTGTTGGGGGTAAGGCTATGTTTGTTAGATTGGCCAGCAATCATCAGGTAGCTATGAGTGGTAGGAGAGGTTGTAGGCCTCGTGTGAGTAGTAGAATTCGGCTGTGCGTACGTTCATAGTTTGTGTTGGCTAGGCAGAATAGTATGGAGGAAGTTAGTCCATGGGAAATTATTAGGATCATTGCCCCTGAGAATGATCAGTGGGTTTGGATTATTCCTGCGGCGATAACTAGGCCTATGTGGCTAACGGATGAATAAGCGATTAGTGATTTTAGGTCTGTCTGTCGTAGGCAGATTGAGCTAGTCATTAGGGCGCCTCATAGGGCCAGGGTTAGGAAGGGGTAGTGCAGGAGGTTGGACAGTGGGCCCATAAATAGAGTGACTCGTATAATTCCGTATCCTCCTAGCTTTAGTAGTAGGGCGGCGAGGAGTATTGAGCCTGCGATGGGTGCTTCTACGTGGGCTTTTGGCAGTCAGAGGTGTAGGCCGTATAGTGGGGCTTTTACTATGAATGCTATGAGCAGTGCTAGACCTGATAGTATTCCTGTCCATGAGGTGGATAGGGTTGGGTGGGTTAGTTGTAGGGTTGGCAGGTGCAGGGTGCCAATTTTCACGTATAGGTGTATGATTGTGATTAGCAGGGGTAGAGAGCTTACTGGCGTGTAGAATAGCAGGTAGATGCCAGCGCTTAGGCGTTCTGGTTGGTTCCCCCATCGGGTGATTAAGATTAGGGTGGGAATCAGGGTTGCTTCAAATGAGATGTAAAATAGTGCTAGTTCTGTGGTGCAAAAGGCTAGTAGGATGAATGGCTGGACTGCGACTAAGGTTGAGATAAAGATTCGTTTGCGTTGTAGGGGTTCTTGTTGCAGGTGGTTTTGGCTTGCTATGATTATGAGTGGGAGTAGTCAGCAGGATAGTACTAGGAGGGGGGATGAGATTTGGTCAATTCCTGTTCAGTTGGATAAAAATTTGTAGGGGTAGTAGGTTGGGATTAATCACTGTAGGCTTAGGGCAGCGATTAGGAGGCTGTATAAGGTGGTGTTAGTCCATAGAAATTTTGGTGGAGACAGCAGGGCTGTTGGAAGAAGTATGATTGTGGGTAGGATGATTTTTAGCATTGCAGGAGGTTTAGGTTGTGTAGATGGTCGGAGCCATGTGTGCGGGTGGAGGCTACTAGGATGGCCAGGCCTGTGCCCGCCTCACACGCTGAGAAGGTTAGCATGAGAATTGGTACCATGGTGAATGAGGAGACTTGGTTTTCGATGGATCATATTGATAGGCCTACGAATATCGATAATATTATGCTTTCAAGGCATAGTAGGGCGGATACTAGGTGGGTTCGGTGGAAGGCTAGCCCTAGTCCGCTGAAAATGAAGGCTGAGTAGAAGCTTAAATGTAGGGGCGACATAAGAAAGTTACAGGGTTGGCTGTAATCTGCTGGGTCGAAACCAGCTATCTTTTTGGTTAGACTAACTTCCTGTTATTCTGCTCATTCTAGGCCCCCTTGAATTCACTCGTAGGCCAGTCCGAGTGTTAGGAGAAGGAGGATCACTACAGTTCAGGTGAGGGTCATTAGGGGGGATTGGAGTTGGACGGCTCATGGCAGGGGGAGTAGGAGGGCGATTTCTAGGTCGAATAGGACGAACAGGATGGCTACTGAGGAAGAATCGGACTGAGAATGGTAATCGAGCAGATCCAAGTGGGTCGAATCCACATTCGTACGGTGAGAGTTTCTCTGAGTCGGGGTTTATTTGGGCGAGTCAGAAGTTTAATGCGGTTAGGGCGGCGCTTAGGATTGATGATAGGGCGAATATGAACATGAGTGCGTTCATTGCTCTCCTCTGGGTTTATACCAGATTCTAGAGATTGGAAGTCAATTGTAATTAATATACTAGAAGAGCAAGATCCTCATCAGTAGATGGTTATGTAGAGGAATAGTCAGATGACGTCTACGAAGTGTCAGTATCAGGCTGCTGCCTCGAATCCGAAGTGGTGGTCTGATGTAAAGTGGAACTTGATCAGTCGGAAGAGGCAGACGGTCAGGAAGGAGGATCCGATGATTACGTGGAGTCCGTGGAATCCAGTGGCAACGAAGAAGGTAGATCCGTAGACGCTATCGGCGATTGAGAATGGGGCTTCGTGGTATTCTATTGCTTGTAGGGCTGTGAAGTAGAATCCCAAGAGGATCGTTAGGGTTAGGGCGTGGATGGCGTGTTTTCGGTTTCCTTCTGTGATGCTGTGATGGGCTCACGTTACGGTAACGCCTGAGGCTAGTAGGATGGCTGTGTTTAGTAGGGGGACTTCTATCGGGTTGAGTGGTTTAATTCCTGTTGGGGGTCATTGGCCTCCTAGTTCTGGGGTTGGGGCCAGGCTCGAGTGGAAGAACGCTCAGAAGAACCCTAAGAAGAAGAATGCTTCGGATGTGATGAAAAGGATTATGCCGTATCGTAGGCCTTTTTGGACTGTGGGAGTGTGATGGCCTTGGAAGGTGCTTTCTCGTACAATGTCTCGTCATCATTGGAGTATTACTAGGAGTATTGAGATGAGGCCTAGGGTTAGTAGTATGGATGAGTTGTAGTGGAATCACATGATTAATCCTGAGGTTGTGAGTAGGGCGGCGGCTGCCCCGAAGATTGGTCAAGGGCTTGGGTCAACTATGTGGTATGAGTGTGCTTGGTGTGCCATTAGATGTTTTCTTGTAAGTATAGGCTTAGAAGGAGCATGAAGACGTAGGCCTGGATTATGGCTACTGCTACTTCTAGGATGGTTAGGAGTAGTAGGATGATTATTGTTAGGATGGATACTGCAGGAAGGGTGGGTATTAATGCAATGGAGGCTGTAGAGATGAGTTGGATGAGTAAGTGTCCTGCTGTAAGGTTGGCTGTAAGGCGGACTCCGAGGGCTAGGGGGCGGATTAGTAGGCTGGTTGTTTCGATCAGGATTAGTGCGGGGATTAGGGGTGTAGGGGTACCTTCGGGTAATAGGTGGGCTAAAGAGGCTGATGGTTGGTTTCGTAGGCCTGTTAGTAGTGTGGCGAGCCATAGTGGGAAGGCTAGGGCTATGTTCATAGATAGTTGGGTGGTTGGGGTGAATGTATATGGAAGGAGGCCTAGAAGGTTGATTGTAAGAAGTCTGATTATTAGGGATGTAAATATTATGGCTCATTTGTGGCCATTTTTGTTGAGTGGGACTATTAGTTGTTTTGTGATTAGGTGAAGGAGTCATGTTTGGATAGTAGAAAGGCGGTTGTTGATTCATCGGTTGTTTGGGGACGGGAATAGTAGGGCTGGGAAGAGTAGGGATAGTAGGATTAAGGGGATGCCAAATAGATTGGGGCTGGAAAATTGGTCAAAGAAGCTTAGGTTCATGGTCAGGATCATGGTGTGGGTTTGGTAGTGAGGGAGGTCTTATTTGATGGGGGGTTGGTTGTGGTGAAGGCTAGTAGTTTTGGTTGGATGAGGAGTGCTAGGGTTAATCAGGTTATAATTATGATTGAAAATCATGGTGCGGGGTTAAGCTGTGGCATATCATTAAGGAGGGGGAAGTCCCTCTTTGGCTAGCTTAAAAGGCTAGTGCTGTTGCATAGCTTCTTAATGATTAGGATGATGATAGAAGGGACGATCAGGCCTCAAAATGTGGGAGTGGGGTTGATTCTACTACAATGGGTATGTAGCTGTGATTAGCCCCGCAAATTTCTGAGCATTGTCCGTAAAAAATCCCAGGCCGGGTGGTAATGAATGAAGTTTGGTTTAGTCGGCCTGGGATTGCGTCTGTTTTAACTCCGAGCGTTGGGACTGCTCAGGAGTGGAGTACGTCTCCTGCAGTAATGATCACGCGGATGGGGGATTCTATTGGGATAACTACGCGGTGGTCAACTTCTAGCAGTCGGAAGTGGCCGTTGGGTAAGTCTGGGGTGGGCACTATGTAGGAGTCGAATGATAGGTCTTTGAAGTCTGTGTATTCGTAGCTTCAGTATCATTGGTGGCCGATGGCTTTTAGGGTGAGGTCTGGTTCATCGATTTTGTCCATTATGTAGAGGATTTGTAGGGATGGGAGGGCGAGGAGTACCAGGACGATAGCAGGTAGGATTGTCCAGATCAGCTCTACTTCTTGGGCGTCTACAGCATTGGACGAGAGTTTTTCTGTTAGTATGTGGGCTAAAAGGTAGAGAACTAGGCTGCAGATAGCTAGGGCAACGATTAGGGCGTGGTCGTGGAATTCAACGAGTTCTTCTATGATGGGTGATGAGGCGTCTTGGAATCCTAGTTGGGAGTGGTTGGCCACATGAGATGTACAGGATTTTTACCTGTGATTTAGTCTTGACAAGGCTATGTAATTGGTTTACTAACGTCTCATAAGAAAGAAGCATGAGCGGTGAATGCAGTTGGCTTGAAACCAGCATGTGAGGGTTCGATTCCTTCCTTTCTTGTACCTGGACGAAGGCCGGTTCCTCGAAAGTATGGTATGGGGGAGGGCAGCCGTGGATTCATTCAACGTTTGTGGTAGTTAGTTCTGGTTGTAGGACTTTTCGTTTGGCCGTTCCACAGGGTCTTCTCGTCTTATGTTCACATCCCCGCTTTTGCCCTGGGGATGCACTGCAGTGAGTCCAGAGAGTGCACTGGCACCACTGGGGATGCAGTGCAGTGAGTCCAGAGAGTGCACTGGCACCACTGGGGATGCACTGCAGTGAGTCCAGAGAGTGCACTGGCACCACTGGGGATGAACTGCAGTGAGTCCAGAGATTGCACTGGCACCACTGGGGATGCAGTGCAGTGAGTCCAGAGACTTCACTGGCACCACTGGGAATGCAGTGCAGTGAGTCCAGAGAGTGCACTGGCACCACTGGGGATGCACTGCAGTGAGTCCAGAGAGTGCACTGGCACCACTGGGGATGCACTACAGTGAGTCCAGAGATTGTACAATCACCAGTGGGGATGCAGTGCAGTGAGTCCAGAGAGTGCACTGGCACCACTGGGGATGCACTGCAGTGAGTCCAGAGAGTGCACTGGCACCACTGGGGATGCACTTCAGTGAGTCCAGAGAGTGCACTGACACCACTGGGGATGCAGTGCAGTGAGTCCAGAGAGTGCACTGGCACCACTGGGGATGCAGTTCAGTGAGTCCAGAGAGTGGACTGGCACCACTGGGGATGCAGTCCAGTGAGTCCAGTGAGTGCACTGGCACCACTGGGGATGCTGTGCAGTGAGTGCAGAGAGTGCACTGGCACCACCGGGGATTCACTGTAGTGAGTCCAGAGAGTGCACTGGCACCACCTGTGATGCAGTACAGTGAGTCCAGTGAGTGCACTGGCACCACTGGGGATGCAGTGCTGTGACTCCGGAGAGCGCACTGGCACCACTGATGATGCAGTGCAGTCAGTCCAGTGAGTGCACTGACACCACTGGGGATGCACTTCAGTGACTCGAGAGAGTGCACTGGCACCACTGGCGATGCACTGCAGTGAGTCCAGAGACTGCACTGGCACCACTGGGGATGCACTGCAGTGAGTCCAGAGAGTGCACTGGCACCACTGGGGATGCAGTGCAGTGAGTCCAGAGAGTGCTCTGGCACCACTGGGGATGCAGTGCAGTGAGTCCAGAGACTGCACTGGCACCACTGGGGATGCACTGCAGTGAGTCCAGAGAGTGCACTGGCACCACTGGGGATGCACTGCAGTGAGTCCAGAGAGTGCACTGGCACCACTGGGGATGCAGTGCAGTGAGTCCAGAGAGTGCACTGGCACCACTGGTGATGCAGTCCAGTGAGTCCAGTGAATGCACTGGCACCACTGGGGATGCTGTGCAGTGAGTGCAGAGAGTGCACTGGCACCACCTGTAATGCAGTACAGTGTGTCCAGTGAGTGCACTGGCACCACTGGGGATGCAGTGCTGTGACTCCGGAGAGCGCACTGGCACCACTGGGGATGCAGTGCAGTCAGTCCAGTGAGTGCACTGGCACCACTGGGGATGCAGTGCAGTGAGTGCAGAGAGTGCAATGGCACCAATGGGGATGCACTTCAGTGAGTCCAGAGAGTGCACTGGCACCACTGGGGATGCAGTGCAGTGAGTCCAGAGAGTGCACTGGCACCACTGGGGATGCACTGCAGTGAGTCCAGAGAGTGCACTGGCACCACTCAGGGTGCAGTGCGGTGAGTCCAGCGTGTGCACTGGCACCACTGTGGATGCAGTACAGTGAGTCCAGAGAGAGCACTGGCACCACTGGGGATGCACTACAGTGAGTCCAGAGAGTGCACTGGCACCACTGGGGATGCAGTGCAGTGAGTCCAGAGAGTGCACTGGCACCACTGGGGATGCAGTGCTGTGACTCCAGAGAGCGCACTGGCACCACTGGGGATGCAGTGCAGTGAGTGCAGAGAGTGCACTGGCACCACTGGGGATGGGTTTCAAGCCAACTGCATTAACCGCTCATGCTTCTTTCTTATGAGACGTTAGTAAACCAATTACATAGCCTTGTCAAGACTAAATCACAGGTAAAAATCCTGTACATCTCATGTGGCCAACCACTCCCAACTAGGATTCCAAGAACCAGGAGGTTCGGTGAAAATAGGGCTAGTGCTATTAGAGGGGTGATTATTAGGGTAAGCCCTAAGCTGTCTTTCATGGAGAAGTGTGGGTGGAATGGGATTTTGTCGCAGTCTGATACGATTCCTAGTGGGTTATTTGAGCCTGATTCGTGTAGGAAGGTTAGGTGGACTAGGGTGATTCCTGCAATTAGGAAGGGCAGTAGGAAGTGGATGGCGAAGAATCGGGTTAAGGTTGGATTGTCTACTGAGAATCCTCCTCAGGCTCATTCTACTAGAGTTTGCCCAATGTACGGGATGGCTGAGAATAGGTTGGTGATTACGGTGGCCCCTCAGAATGACATTTGTCCTCATGGTAGGACATACCCTACGAAGGCAGTTGCTATTAGGGTGAGTAGGAGGATTACTCCTGTGTTTCAGGTTTCTTTGTATAGGTAGGAGCCGTAGTAGAGGCCTCGTCCGATGTGTAAGTAGATGCAGATAAAGAAGAGCGAAGCACCATTGGCGTGGAGGTTGCGGATGAGCCATCCGTACTGGACGTCTCGGCATGTGTGAGCTACTGAGGAGAAGGCGAGTGAAGTGTCTGCGGTGTAGTGTATGGCTAGTAGCAGGCCTGTTAGGATTTGTGTGGCTAAGCAGATGGCTAGAAGGGAGCCGAAGTTTCATCAGGCAGAGATGTTGGAGGGGGCAGGTAGGTCGATTAGGGAGTTGTTGATTATTTTTAGTAGGGGATGGGATTTGCGGATGTTAGGGGCCATTAGTGAGTCTGTGTGTTATTAGGATTATTACCAGGATGGAGAGGGCGAAGGATCCTAGGTAGGCCTTAATTAGCCCTGTGTGTATTGAGGTTGCGGCTTTGCTTGCGGCTACTTGTAGTTCAGCAAGGCCCTCTGGCCCTATTTTTTTGAGTCAGGAGAGGTCGATCAAGTGTAGGGCAATGTTTTGTCCCTTTTCTAGTAGGTTTTTGGAGAAGAATCGGTGTACTAGGGGGTTGAAGTACCCTAATGCAGAGGAGAAGTTTATGAGGGGGGTTGGTTTGGGGTGAGTGAGGGTGTGTGTTATGTTCGATAGTTCTAGGGCTAGGATGATTCCTAGGATTGTTATGAGGATGGCAGCAGTTTTGGTGATAAGGGGTATGGTTATTGGGGGGGTTTTGGTTGGTGTGATGAAAGAGGTAATGATTATTCCTGCTGTAATGCTGCCTAGGGCGAGTCGGGTTAGGGGGGCGGTGATTAGTGGGTTGTTTTCGTTTATTGATACTATTGGGGGGATTCGGGTTTGTCCAGCTTGGACTAGGATGGTTATGCGGATGCTGTAGGTTGCGGTGAATGCTGTGGCTATAAGGGTTAGGAGTAGGGCTCAAGTATTTAGGTATGATGTGTTTAAGCTTTCGATGATGAGGTCTTTTGAGTAGAATCCGGCTAGGAATGGGGTTCCTATCAGCGCCAGGTTTCCGATGGTTAGGCAGGAAGTAGTGACTGGGAGTATTTTCTGTAGGCCTCCTATCTTTCGGATATCTTGTTCTCCGTTTAGGTTGTGGATGATAGACCCTGAGCATAGGAATAGTATGGCTTTAAAGAAGGCATGGGTTGAGATGTGTAGGAAGGCTAGTTGTGGGAGGTTTAGTCCGATAGTGACTATTATTAGTCCTAGTTGGCTGGATGTTGAGAAAGCAATGATTTTTTTGATGTCATTTTGGGTTAGGGTGCATGTGGCAGCGAATAGGGTTGATAGAGCACCTAGGCATAGGCAGGCAGTTAGGGCTGTCTGGTTGGTGGCTAGCAGGGGGTGCATGCGGATGAGCAGGAAGATTCCGGCTACTACTATGGTACTGGAGTGCAGTAGGGCTGACACTGGGGTGGGGCCTTCTATTGCTGCGGGCAGTCATGGGTGGAGTCCAAATTGGGCGGATTTTCCTGCGGCTGCGAGGATTAATCCTATGAGGGGGAGGATTGGGGTTTGGTGGGGGTGTACGGCTTGTTGGATCTCTCAGGTGTTGAATGTTGAAGCTAGTCATGCTATGCTCAGGATCAGTCCGATGTCTCCGATTCGGTTGTAGATTACGGCTCGTAGGGCGGCGGTGTTGGCATCTGCTCGGCCTTGTCATCAGCCGATGAGAAGGAAGGACATGATTCGTACTCCTTCCCAGCCTACGAATAGGAGGAATATGTTGTTTGCGGTTGTTAGGAGGAGTATGGCGACTAGGAATGTCAGTAGGTAGGTGAAAAATTTTGTTACGTATGGCTCTGAGGCCATGTATCATATGGCGAATTGTAGGATTGATCATGTTACAAATAGGGCGATTGGAAGAAATGTTGTTGAGTATTGGTCTATTTTTAGGCTCAGGGGGATTTTAAAGTTTATAATGAATTTTCACTCCCAGTGGCAGGTGACAGATTCTACTCCCGAGTAGATGAATGCGGTTGTAGGGGCTAGGCTAATTAGGAATGTGGTTTTAACAGCGCGGGTGGTGGCTTGTGGGGTGTTTTTAAAGTTTTTAAATAGAAATGGCAGGATGATTGGGGTTAGGAGGATTGTCAGCGTGAGTAGTGTGAGGGAGTTGATTAGTAGTGTGGGGTTCACTACTTTTACTTGGATTTGCACCAAGATGGGTGGTTCCTAAGACCAGTGGATTGCTGTTATCCTTTAAAAGTAAGGGGGCTGAGGTTTTAGGCTCAGATGTAAGAGTTAGCAGCTCTTGTTGGTTAAACCCTCCCCTCGGCAGGTAAGAAGGTTTGAACTTCTATTCTTAGAATCACAGTCTAATGTTTGGTTTAAACTATACTTGCATGAGGGGATTCCGGAGATCAGTTCGGGTTTGAGGATTAGGAGGAATATTGGGATAATGTGGAGTGTTATGAGCAGGTGTTCTCGCGTGGTTGAGTTTTGCATAGATGTGATGTGGGAGGGGATTGAGCCTCGTTGGGTCATTAGTAGTATGAATAAGGTGTAGGAGGCGGTTAGTAGGGTTGCGATTCCTGTTAGGATGATCGTGAAGGCAGATCAGTTGAATAAGGTGATTATAATGGTTAGCTCTGCTATGAGGTTTGTTGTTGGGGGTAAGGCTATGTTTGTTAGATTGGCCAGCAATCATCAGGTAGCTATGAGTGGTAGGAGAGGTTGTAGGCCTCGTGTGAGTAGTAGAATTCGGCTGTGCGTACGTTCATAGTTTGTGTTGGCTAGGCAGAATAGTATGGAGGAAGTTAGTCCATGGGAAATTATTAGGATCATTGCCCCTGAGAATGATCAGTGGGTTTGGATTATTCCTGCGGCGATAACTAGGCCTATGTGGCTAACGGATGAATAAGCGATTAGTGATTTTAGGTCTGTCTGTCGTAGGCAGATTGAGCTAGTCATTAGGGCGCCTCATAGGGCCAGGGTTAGGAAGGGGTAGTGCAGGAGGTTGGACAGTGGGCCCATAAATAGAGTGACTCGTATAATTCCGTATCCTCCTAGCTTTAGTAGTAGGGCGGCGAGGAGTATTGAGCCTGCGATGGGTGCTTCTACGTGGGCTTTTGGCAGTCAGAGGTGTAGGCCGTATAGTGGGGCTTTTACTATGAATGCTATGAGCAGTGCTAGACCTGATAGTATTCCTGTCCATGAGGTGGATAGGGTTGGGTGGGTTAGTTGTAGGGTTGGCAGGTGCAGGGTGCCAATTTTCACGTATAGGTGTATGATTGTGATTAGCAGGGGTAGAGAGCTTACTGGCGTGTAGAATAGCAGGTAGATGCCAGCGCTTAGGCGTTCTGGTTGGTTCCCCCATCGGGTGATTAAGATTAGGGTGGGAATGAGGGTTGCTTCAAATGAGATGTAAAATAGTGCTAGTTCTGTGGTGGAAAAGGCTAGTAGGATGAATGGCTGGACTGCGACTAAGGTTGAGATAAAGATTCGTTTGCGTTGTAGGGGTTCTTGTTGCAGGTGGTTTTGGCTTGCTATGATTATGAGTGGGAGTAGTCAGCAGGATAGTACTAGGAGGGGGGATGAGATTTGGTCAATTCCTGTTCAGTTGGATAAAAATTTGTAGGGGTAGTAGGTTGGGATTAATCACTGTAGGCTTAGGGCAGCGATTAGGAGGCTGTATAAGGTGGTGTTAGTCCATAGAAATTTTGGTGGAGACAGCAGGGCTGTTGGAAGAAGTATGATTGTGGGTAGGATGATTTTTAGCATTGCAGGAGGTTTAGGTTGTGTAGATGGTCGGAGCCATGTGTGCGGGTGGAGGCTACTAGGATGGCCAGGCCTGTGCCCGCCTCACACGCTGAGAAGGTTAGCATGAGAATTGGTACCATGGTGAATGAGGAGACTTGGTTTTCGATGGATCATATTGATAGGCCTACGAATATCGATAATATTATGCTTTCAAGGCATAGTAGGGCGGATACTAGGTGGGTTCGGTGGAAGGCTAGCCCTAGTCCGCTGAAAATGAAGGCTGAGTAGAAGCTTAAATGTAGGGGCGACATAAGAAAGTTACAGGGTTGGCTGTAATCTGCTGGGTCGAAACCAGCTATCTTTTTGGTTAGACTAACTTTCTGTTATTCTGCTCATTCTAGGCCCCCTTGAATTCACTCGTAGGCCAGTCCGAGTGTTAGGAGAAGGAGGATCACTACAGTTCAGGTGAGGGTCATTAGGGGGGATTGGAGTTGGACGGCTCATGGCAGGGGGAGTAGGAGGGCGATTTCTAGGTCGAATAGGACGAACAGGATGGCTACTGAGGAAGAATCGGACTGAGAATGGTAATCGAGCAGATCCAAGTGGGTCGAATCCACATTCGTACGGTGAGAGTTTCTCTGAGTCGGGGTTTATTTGGGCGAGTCAGAAGTTTAATGCGGTTAGGGCGGCGCTTAGGATTGATGATAGGGCGAATATGAACATGAGTGCGTTCATTGCTCTCCTCTGGGTTTATACCAGATTCTAGAGATTGGAAGTCAATTGTAATTAATATACTAGAAGAGCAAGATCCTCATCAGTAGATGGTTATGTAGAGGAATAGTCAGATGACGTCTACGAAGTGTCAGTATCAGGCTGCTGCCTCGAATCCGAAGTGGTGGTCTGATGTAAAGTGGAACTTGATCAGTCGGAAGAGGCAGACGGTCAGGAAGGAGGATCCGATGATTACGTGGAGTCCGTGGAATCCAGTGGCAACGAAGAAGGTAGATCCGTAGACGCTATCGGCGATTGAGAATGGGGCTTCGTGGTATTCTATTGCTTGTAGGGCTGTGAAGTAGAATCCCAAGAGGATCGTTAGGGTTAGGGCGTGGATGGCATGTTTTCGGTTTCCTTCTGTGATGCTGTGATGGGCTCACGTTACGGTAACGCCTGAGGCTAGTAGGATGGCTGTGTTTAGTAGGGGGACTTCTATCGGGTTGAGTGGTTTAATTCCTGTTGGGGGTCATTGGCCTCCTAGTTCTGGGGTTGGGGCCAGGCTCGAGTGGAAGAACGCTCAGAAGAACCCTAAGAAGAAGAATGCTTCGGATGTGATGAAAAGGATTATGCCGTATCGTAGGCCTTTTTGGACTGTGGGAGTGTGATGGCCTTGGAAGGTGCTTTCTCGTACAATGTCTCGTCATCATTGGAGTATTACTAGGAGTATTGAGATGAGGCCTAGGGTTAGTAGTATGGATGAGTTGTAGTGGAATCACATGATTAATCCTGAGGTTGTGAGTAGGGCGGCGGCTGCCCCGAAGATTGGTCAAGGGCTTGGGTCAACTATGTGGTATGAGTGTGCTTGGTGTGCCATTAGATGTTTTCTTGTAAGTATAGGCTTAGAAGGAGCACGAAGACGTAGGCCTGGATTATGGCTACTGCTACTTCTAGGATGGTTAGGAGTAGTAGGATGATTATTGTTAGGATGGATACTGCAGGAAGGGTGGGTATTAATGCAATGGAGGCTGTAGAGATGAGTTGGATGAGTAAGTGTCCTGCTGTAAGGTTGGCTGTAAGGCGGACTCCGAGGGCTAGGGGGCGGATTAGTAGGCTGGTTGTTTCGATCAGGATTAGTGCGGGGATTAGGGGTGTAGGGGTACCTTCGGGTAATAGGTGGGCTAAAGAGGCTGATGGTTGGTTTCGTAGGCCTGTTAGTAGTGTGGCGAGCCATAGTGGGAAGGCTAGGGCTATGTTCATAGATAGTTGGGTGGTTGGGGTGAATGTATATGGAAGGAGGCCTAGAAGGTTGATTGTAAGAAGTATGATTATTAGGGATGTAAATATTATGGCTCATTTGTGGCCATTTTTGTTGAGTGGGACTATTAGTTGTTTTGTGATTAGGTGAAGGAGTCATGTTTGGATAGTAGAAAGGCGGTTGTTGATTCATCGGTTGTTTGGGGACGGGAATAGTAGGGCTGGGAAGAGTAGGGATAGTAGGATTAAGGGGATGCCAAATAGATTGGGGCTGGAAAATTGGTCAAAGAAGCTTAGGTTCATGGTCAGGATCATGGTGTGGGTTTGGTAGTGAGGGAGGTCTTATTTGATGGGGGGTTGGTTGTGGTGAAGGCTAGTAGTTTTGGTTGGATGAGGAGTGCTAGGGTATATCAGGTTATAATTATGATTGAAAATCATGGTGCGGGGTTAAGCTGTGGCATATCATTAAGGAGGGGGAAGTCCCTCTTTGGCTAGCTTAAAAGGCTAGTGCTGTTGCATAGCTTCTTAATGATTAGGATGATGATAGAAGGGACGATCAGGCCTCGAAATGTGGGAGTGGGGTTGATTCTACTACAATGGGTATGTAGCTGTGATTAGCCCCGCAAATTTCTGAGCATTGTCCGTAAAAAATCCCAGGCCGGGTGGTAATGAATGAAGTTTGGTTTAGTCGGCCTGGGATTGCGTCTGTTTTAACTCCGAGCGTTGGGACTGCTCAGGAGTGGAGTACGTCTCCTGCAGTAATGATCACGCGGATGGGGGATTCTATTGGGATAACTACGCGGTGGTCAACTTCTAGCAGTCGGAAGTGGCCGTTGGGTAAGTCTGGGGTGGGCACTATGTAGGAGTCGAATGATAGGTCTTTGAAGTCTGTGTATTCGTAGCTTCAGTATCATTGGTGGTCGATGGCTTTTAGGGTGAGGTCTGGTTCATCGATTTTGTCCAATATGTAGAGGATTTGTAGGGATGGGAGGGCGAGGAGTACCAGGACGATAGCAGGTAGGATTGTCCAGATCAGCTCTACTTCTTGGGCGTCTACAGCATTGGACGAGAGTTTTTCTGTTAGTATGTGGGCTAAAAGGTAGAGAACTAGGCTGCAGATAGCTAGGGCAACGATTAGGGCGTGGTCGTGGAATTCAACGAGTTCTTCTATGATGGGTGATGAGGCGTCTTGGAATCCTAGTTGGGAGTGGTTGGCCACATGAGATGTACAGGATTTTTACCTGTGATTTAGTCTTGACAAGGCTATGTAATTGGTTTACTAACGTCTCATAAGAAAGAAGCATGAGCGGTGAATGCAGTTGGCTTGAAACCAGCATGTGAGGGTTCGATTCCTTCCTTTCTTGTACTTGGACGAAGGCCGGTTCCTCGAAAGTATGGTATGGGGGAGGGCAGCCGTGGATTCATTCAACGTTTGTGGTAGTTAGTTCTGGTTGTAGGACTTTTCGTTTGGCCGAAAAGGCTTCTCAGATGATGAATATTAGTATGATTACGGCTACTATTGAGATTAGGGAGCCGATGGAGGAAATGGTGTTTCATAGTGTGTAGGCGTCGGGATAGTCCGAGTATCGTCGGGGTATTCCTGCTAGGCCTAGGAAGTGCTGGGGGAAGAACGTTAGGTTTACTCCTGTAAATATTACCCCGAAGTGGGCTTTTGCTCATGTTTGGTGTAGGGTAAACCCAGTGAGTAGTGGGAATCAGTGAGTAAATCCTGCTAGAATGGCAAAGACGGCGCCTATGGATAGGACGTAGTGGAAGTGGGCAACTACGTAGTACGTGTCGTGCAGGGCGATGTCTAGGGAAGAGTTTGCAAGGACGATTCCTGTTAATCCTCCGATGGTAAATAGGAAGATAAATCCTAGAGCTCATAGTATTGGGGGGGTCTCATTTGATTGTTCCTCCGTTCAGGGTGGCTAGTCAGCTAAATACTTTGATTCCGGTAGGGATGGCAATGATTATAGTGGCTGATGTAAAGTAGGCTCGGGTATCAACGTCTATTCCTACTGTAAACATGTGGTGAGCTCAGACGATGAATCCTAGGAAGCCGATGGATAGTATGGCTCAGACTATTCCCATGTAGCCGAAGGGCTCCTTTTTGCCTGAGTAGTACGTGACTACGTGTGAGATGATTCCGAACCCCGGTAGGATCAGAATATAGACTTCTGGGTGTCCGAAGAATCAGAATAGGTGTTGGTACAGGATTGGGTCTCCTCCTCCAGCGGGGTCGAAGAATGTGGTGTTTAGGTTTCGATCAGTTAGTAATATTGTAATACCGGCGGCGAGTACGGGGAGTGATAGAAGGAGTAGGATGGCGGTAATTAGTACGGATCAGACAAATAGTGGGGTTTGGTATTGTGAGAGTGCGGGGGGTTTTATGTTGATGGCTGTGGTGATAAAGTTGATGGCCCCAAGGATGGAGGAGATACCGGCTAAGTGGAGTGAGAAGATAGCCAGGTCTACTGAAGCTCCGGCGTGGGCAAGGTCACCTGCTAGGGGAGGGTAGACAGTTCAGCCTGTGCCGGCGCCAGCTTCTACAGTGGATGAGGCTAGTAGGAGGAGGAATGATGGGGGGAGGAGTCAAAAGCTTATGTTGTTTATTCGCGGGAATGCTATGTCGGGGGCACCGATTATGAGGGGGACTAATCAGTTGCCGAATCCTCCGATCATGATGGGTATGACTATAAAGAAGCTTATTACAAAGGCGTGAGCGGTAACGATTACATTGTAAATTTGGTCGTCGCCTAGGAGAGTTCCTGGTTGTCCTAGTTCTGCGCGGATTAATAGGCTGAGTGCGGTGCCGACTATTCCTGCTCATGCCCCGAAGATGAGGTACAGGGTGCCAATATCCTTATGGTTAGTGGAAAATAGTCATCGGTTGATGAAGGTGACGGGTAAGATGGCTGAGTGTTGAAGCGTTAGGCTGTAGTCCTTTTTACAGAGGTTTAATTCCTCTTCTTATCGGCTCTGTAGTGAAATTCATGTTGAGTTGCAAGCTCATCGATGCGCACTAGGGTGCGTCAGGGTCTTTGTAGGCAGAAGCCAATTGGTTTAGGCATTTAGCTGTTAACTAGAGTTTTGTGGGATCGAAGCCCATCTGTCTAGGGAGGCTTTAGCTTAATTAAAGCGTCTGACTTGCATTCAGAAGATACAGGTTAATATTCTGTAAGTCTTAATGTGCAGAAACTAAGAGGGTTTAACTCTTATTTAAGGCTTTGAAGGCCTTCGGTTTGGGGTGTTATCCTAAGTTTCTAGACAATGGCATGTATTATTGGGGACAGGGGAAGTAAGAGGATTGATAGTGAGGCAAGGACCGCAGTAGGTGTGCTTGGGGCTTTGCTAGTGTATCATTGTTTTATGTGGTTAGAGGAGTTGGGGGGAAGGGTAATTGTTGAGTGGTATGCGAGGCGTAGGTAGAAGAAGAGGCTGAGCAGTGATAGCATGGCAATTGCCATGGCTGCTGGTGTTATTTCCTGTTTAGTTAGTTCTTGGATGATAAGTCACTTTGGTATAAAGCCTGTTAATGGGGGGAGGCCTGCTAGGGATAAAAGTACTAGTATTAGGGTGGCGTTTAGCACTGGGGTTTTTGTTCATGAGGTTGTGATCATGGATAGGTTAAGGGCTTTGATTTTGTTAAGGGCTAGGAATACGGCTGATGTTATGATTGTGTATAGGTAGAAGGTAAGTAAGGCCAATTTGGGGCTGTAAACTAGGATGATGGCGATTCAGCCTAAGTGGGAGATGGACGAGAAGGCTAGGATTTTGCGTGTTTGTGTTTGGTTCAGTCCTATTCAGCCTCCTAGTGCTGTTGAGGCTAGGGCCATGGCGGTGAGTAGAGCTGGGTCGAGGGATTTGGATGTTAGTAGGAGCAGGGTTAGTGGGGGGAATTTTATGAGGGTCGAGAGTAGCAGGGCTGTTATTAGTGGCGATCCTTGTAGTACTTCTGGGAATCAGAAGTGAAATGGCACTAGGCCCAGTTTAATAGCGATTGCTGCTGTCAGTAGTAGACAGGAGGTTGGGTGGTTTATTTGTGTGATGTCTCATTGGCCGGTGACTCAGGCATTGGTTATGCTAGAGAATAGGACCAGGGCGGAAGCAGCTGCTTGGGTTAGGAAGTATTTCGTTGCGGCTTCTACTGCTCGTGGGTGGTGGGATTTGGCAATTAGGGGAATGATGGCTAGTGCGTTGATCTCCAGTCCTGTCCAGGCCAGAACTCAGTGGTTGCTGGAAATTGTGATTGTGGTGCCCAAGATGAGGCTGAAGGTTATGATTGGGGTCGCGTAAGGGTTCATTAGTAGAGGAGGGGGTTAAACCATCATTTTCGGGGTATGGGCCCGATAGCTTGATTAGCTGACTCTACTAGAAAATAATATAAGGGAAGTATGGAGAATTTTGATTTCTCTTGTGTGGGTTCAATTCCTACTTTTCTAAGGTCAACAGGAAATGAGAGGGCTGTTATACCTCTATGTTCACTTTATCATAGTGACCCTTTGTAGTTCAGGCACATTTCCTTATGTAAGGAGGTAGGCCTGCATAGCAGATAGGTATGCTGATGTGTCAGAGGCACAGAGCTAGTGTGAGGGGTAGGAAGTTTTTTCATAGTAGGTGCATTAGTTGGTCATATCGGAATCGTGGGTATGAAGCTCGGACCCATAAGAAACCAGAAGATAGTAGGAGGACTTTTGTGGCTAGGATGACGGGGAATAGTTCTGTGGGTGGCCCTAGGGCGCTTGGGTTTAGGAATATGATGGCTGTAAGTGTATTTATTAGCATAATGTTCGCATATTCAGCTAGGAAGAATAAGGCGAAGGGTCCTGCGGCGTATTCAACGTTAAACCCTGAGACTAGCTCAGATTCGCCCTCTGTGAGGTCAAAAGGAGCTCGGTTTGTCTCTGCTAGGGTGGATACGTATCATATTATTGCTAGGGGTCATGAGGAGAAAATGAAGTATAGAGGCTCCTGTGCGACGGCAAAGGAGCTGAGTGTGTAGCTTCCGCTTAGTATGATTATTGATAGCAGGATTATGGCCAGTGTCACTTCGTATGAAATGGTCTGTGCTACTGCCCGTAGGGCTCCGATTAGTGCGTATTTTGAGTTCGAGGCTCAGCCTGATCATAGGACTGAGTAGACGGCTAGGCTTGACATGGCTATTAGGAAGAGAACTCCGAGGTTTAGATCTGCTAGGGGAAATGGGAGTGGTAGTGGTGCTCAAGTGGTGAGGGCTAGGACAAGGGCTAGTATTGGTATCAGAATGAATAGAAGTGGGGAAGAGGTAGAGGGTCGGATGGGCTCTTTGGTAAATAGTTTCAGTCCGTCCGCAAATGGTTGAAGTAGGCCAAAAGGCCCGACAACGTTAGGGCCTTTGCGGGATTGTATGTAGCTTAGGATTTTCCGTTCTGCTAGGGTTAGGAAGGCTACGGCAATCAGGATTGGGATGATGTATAGGAGGGATATAACGAGGCAGCTTAGTGTTGTTATTTGAATCATGGGTGAAGCTAGGGAGAGGATTTGAACCTCTGGGGAAAGGGCTTAAGCCTTCTGCACTTGCCGGGCTCTGCCACTCTAGCTGGTCCTTTTCTAGGATTGAAAGTGGTGGGGGAAGGCCCTCTTCACGGTTTAGTTGGTTTCACTGCTTAGAGGGGGGGGGCGTGCTTGTGGTATTGGCCCCACTTTCCCGGTCCTTTCGTACTGGGGAGAGTGTGTCATAGATAGAAACCGACCTGGATTGCTCCGGTCTGAACTCAGATCACGTAGGACTGTTAATCGTTGAACAAACGAACCCTTAATAGCGGCTGCACCATTAGGATGTCCTGATCCAACATCGAGGTCGTAAACCCCCCTGTCGATATGGGCTCTTGAGGGGGATTGCGCTGTTATCCCTGGGGTAGCTTGGTCCATTAATCAATTATATTGGGTCTGGTCACTGTTAGCACTTTGAGGGGTAGCTCTAGGTAAAGAGGTATGGTCTTGTTTTTGGAGGATTTGTTCTCCTCCAAGGTCGCCCCAACCGAAAAATATCGACCAGGCTCTGCGATGGTAGTGGCCCCAGTGGGGTTGATTGAGGATTCGCGGTGGTCGTTGATTTTTAAGTTCCACAGGGTCTTCTCGTCTTATGTTCACATCCCCGCTTTTGCACGGGGAGATCAATTTCACTGATTATCTGTGAGAGACAGTTAAGACCTCGTTTAGCCATTCATACAAGTCTCGATTTATGGGACAATTGATTGCGCTACCTTTGCACGGTTAGGATACCGCGGCCGTTAAACCTAAGTCACCGGGCAGGCATCACCTTCAATACTTGTTTAATTTGCTGAAGGCTATGTTTTTGGTAAACAGTCGGGCCTTATTAATTTGCCGAGTTCCTTTCACAGATTTTAATCGCTCTTATAGGCGCTCCTGAGTCGGGTTAACAGGGTTAGTTAATACGTGGTCTTGTAGGGGTTTTTGTATCTGTCTAGGTCTGTTAATAATGTTTCTATGTAAGCTTGCGCCGTTAGAGGGGTGTGGCCCTGAGTTACTTATTTTAGCATTAATTCTCCTATATTCATAGGTTGACCTGTTTGTGATAAGGGAATCATCTTATTTTGGTATTTTTAGGTGGTGGAGCTTTGACGCACTCTTTTTTGATGGCTGCTTTAGGGCCCACGGTAGGATCAGTAGTAAGAATTATCCGCTAGTCGAGGTTGTGTCCTTTTTTAATGGAGCTGTCCCTCCATTAAATAGCTCTTAATCATCTCATTAGGGTTCAGGATGTCCGGTAGGGAGGATTAAGGGGGAACTTAGATTCGTTTCACAGGTAACCAGCTATCACCCAGCTCGGTTGGCTTTTCACCTCTACTGACAAGTCATCCCACTCTTTTGCAACAGAGACGGGTTCGCTCTCTTTAACTGCTTGAAAGTAGCTCGCTTGGGTTTCGGGGGGGCAAACTTTAGTTCACTTTGCTTGGTTGTTCTCGCTAAACCATGATGCAAAAGGTACAAGGGTTGATCTTTGCTGTCTGTCGCTTTGATTGTTTCACTGCTATTTCATCTTTCCCTTACGGTACTGGGGTCTCTATCGCGTCTAAGTGTCTTTTCTATCGCCTATACTAAGACTGTAAAATGCTTTAGTTTAATTAGTTTAGTAAATTCTTTAGTTTTGGTGTACTATTTGTGTGGTTGAGCTAGAGGGGGGGCTTCAAGACGATCCGGTCTAGTAGATATCTTTCAGGTGTAAGCTGAGTGCTTTGGTGTTATAGCTACGTCTTGATATTCTAAGTACACCTTCCGGTACACTTACCTTGTTACGACTTACCTCATCTTCAGCGTATTTATGGTATTAGTTATGTGGGATGTGGCTTTTGAGGAGGGTGACGGGCGGTATGTACGTGCCCCAGGGCCGGCTTAAAGTAGGCTCTATTGTCCCACTTTACTGCTAAATCCGCCTTCCAGAAGTGGTTTCACGCTTCTTTCCGTGTGCCCTATGAATAGGGAATGTAGCCCATTTCTTCCACTCCATAGGCTATACCTTGACCTGTCTTATTAGCGGGGTGCTATTGTGTCCACTGTTGTGCTCTCATTCGAGGTGGGCTGGCGACGGCGGTATGTAGGCTGTGTTGGCAAGGGGTGGTTGGGTTAATCGGGGATTATCGATTGTAGAACAGGCTCCTCTAGGTGGGTTTGGGGCACCGCCAAGTCCTTAGAGTTTTAAGCGTTTGTGCTCGTAGTTCTCTGGCGGATACTTCGGTAAAGTAAGTATCAAGATTTAGGGCCAGGCATAGTGGGGTATCTAATCCCAGTTTGGGCCCTGGCTTTCGTGGGTTTAAATCAGTCGTTAGTTCCTAAGATCATCTTAATGGTGTGTTTAGGTGCATCTTGGGCTTATGACAGCTCAGTTGCATTTTGATCTTAGTTAGCTAGGATAGGCATTTTACCACTCTTTACGCCGTGTCAATAGGACGGTTGATTTGGGTTTCTTGTATGACCGCGGTGGCTGGCACAAGATTTACCAACCCTTGAAGTTAGGCTGTTGCTATAACTAAGTCAAGTTTGCACTCATTGCTTAATGTTAATTACTGCTGAATACCCGTGGGGGCGTGGCTTAGCGAGGCGTCTTGGGCTACTACTTGGGTGTGCCTGATACCCACTCCTCAAGGCCTGTATGGGGGTAGGTGGTCGAGGGCGTTTACACTGGGGCGCGGATACTTGCATGTATATATTTAGCAAAAACCAACCGTAAGGTTAGGACTAAGTCTTTTGTCCGCAGGCATGTTTTATGCCATCTTGGCAACTTCAGTGCCATGCTTTGTGTTAAGCTATGTGGACGGGGGTGTGGTTAGCTGATAGTTGAGTGGTGAGTGAGAGTGAAGTATATGAAATTATTGCTTGTGTTTACTATTTTTAGTACTGGAGTTTCTCTAATAAGTTTAAGTTATTTTGTATGTGTTTGTGTGTATATGTACATCGTTCCGATGATGTCATGGAAGGGATGATTAATGGAGTTTTAGAGGTAGTTTGCTGGGATTGGGCGATGAAGGTTTATGCTACATGGTGGTTAGCGAAAGTTTACTGGTTTAGTTTGTGAAGCGCAGGGGTTGCGCTTAATGATTTGTTGTTTTGTGCTATGTCCAACGAGCATTCATCCAATAGCCCCATTTAACCCGGAGGGTGGAGGTAACATTAACTGAATGTGGTCAAAGTGCATCAGTGTCAGGATGATTCCCCATATACGCCAACCGTCTCATCGAGGGACCCTTGAAATATAGGATAGGCCGTGAGGCAGGTGTGTCCAGGCTTAGATTGTGGGACCCCCGAGATCACTGGGAATAGCCACCTGTGAGGTAACCCCGGAAAAAATAAGAGGAACCAGAGGCGCCAAAAAGCTGGAACATGCCGCGATTACGCATTGAGAAGGTGAAAGTACTCACAGATGCCACTTTGAAGGGCAAGGAGGGGTGAGTGAACCCAATGGATGGCCCTGACCGAGGAACCAGAGGCGCAAAAATGTGAGGAGGGCGAGGGGTTTAGGGGGAACGTATGGGCCTGAAGCTAGTCATACCGGACATTATGTGCAACGGGTTGCTGATTTCACGTGAGGAGTACGATTAATAAATCCGTCTGATACGAACTGCATGAGATATGTGGTGGAGAGTTGTTGTTGGAGCATGTCCTGTGAGCATTCATTAAAATGGGGTCTTGTTATGCGCTTGAGTGGAGTTGTATTGGGTGTTGTGGGGTATGGTCCTAGAACATTCATGCCGGGTGGTTTGGTAGGAGTGTGTTTAAGGGTTTAATGGCCGTGTACATGTATGGGTTTAGCACCTGCTTATAAGATAGTCCGTATATAATGTATATTACTGGTACTATAGTATGTATGTATATGGGGTATATAAATTTATGCACGAATATGCATAACCAAATACCCCCGCCTCGGGGGGGGAGGGGGGGGGGGTTAAGCATAATGGCATAGATGGGGTAGAATTATTGGGGGCTTGCGGTTAGTTCCTGTAGTTGAGAACAATGGCGGCTTTTCGAGCCGCAGGCCTCGGGTAGTGTCCGGGCAGGAATAATGACTTATTTTATGTTTTTTTTAGGGATTTGCTTTGCGGTGGGTGTTTTGGGTGTGGCGTCGAATCCTTCGCCGTATTATGGGGTTGTTGGTTTGGTGTTAGCGTCTGTGGCGGGGTGCGGGTGGTTGCTGGGCCTTGGGGTTTCGTTCGTGGCTTTAGTGCTGTTTATGGTGTATTTGGGGGGTATGCTGGTGGTGTTTGTTTATTCAGTAGCTTTAGCAGCGGAGCCTTTCCCTGGGGCTTGGGGGGATTGACGGGTGATTGGATGTGCAGTAGCGTTTGTGGCAATTGTTTTTGGGGGGTTGGTGTTTGGGGGGTTTATGGGGGCTTGGAAGTTCGGGGTTTCTACTGTGAATAATGTTGGGGTGTTTGTTGTTCGGTCGGATTTTAGTGGAGTTTCCATGTTTTATTCACATGGGGCAGGGATGTTTTTAGTGGCGGGTTGGGGGCTGTTGTTGACTTTGTTTGTTGTATTGGAGCTTGTGCGGGGGTTGTCGCGGGGTGCTATTCGGGCGGTTTAGGGGTTAGGGTCAGAGAATAGTTTATTGAAAATGCCAGCTTTGGGAGCTGGAGATAAAGGTTTGAGTCCTTTTTTTCTGAGTTTGGGGTACTCTAAGAAGTGGTAAGTCTTCAATCTTTGGTTTACAAGACCAATGTTTTTATAAACTATTAGAGTATTTAGCAGTTGAGTATTTTGTTTTCTAGGGCGCTTGCGGCGGGGAGGAGAAATAGGAGGATAGTGAAGTAGGCGATTGAAGCGAGTTGGCCGATGATGATGAATGGGTGTTCGACGGGTTGGCTTCCTACTCATGTTAGGACGAGGACGTCGGCGACTAGTACTCAGAATAGGAGCTGGGAGAGTGGTCGGAATGTTATTGCTCGTTGTTTTGATTTGTGCAGGAATGGGATTAGGAATAGGATCAGTACGGAGGCGGCCAGTGCTAATACGCCTCCTAGTTTATTTGGGATTGAACGTAGGATGGCGTAGGCGAATAGGAAGTATCATTCTGGCTTGATGTGTGGTGGGGTTACTAGCGGGTTTGCTGGGGTGAAGTTTTCTGGGTCTCCCAGGAGGTTAACCGCTCATGCTTCTTTCTTATGAGACGTTAGTAAACCAATTACATAGCCTTGTCAAGACTAAATCACAGGTAAAAATCCTGTACATCTCATGTGGCCAACCACTCCCAACTAGGATTCCAAGACGCCTCATCACCCATCATAGAAGAACTCGTTGAATTCCACGACCACGCCCTAATCGTTGCCCTAGCTATCTGCAGCCTAGTTCTCTACCTTTTAGCCCACATACTAACAGAAAAACTCTCGTCCAATGCTGTAGACGCCCAAGAAGTAGAGCTGATCTGGACAATCCTACCTGCTATCGTCCTGGTACTCCTCGCCCTCCCATCCCTACAAATCCTCTACATAATGGACGAAATCGACGAACCAGACCTCACCCTAAAAGCCATCGGCCACCAATGATACTGAAGCTACGAATACACAGACTTCAAAGACCTATCATTCGACTCCTACATAGTGCCCACCCCAGACTTACCCAACGGCCACTTCCGACTGCTAGAAGTTGACCACCGCGTAGTTATCCCAATAGAATCCCCCATCCGCGTGATCATTACTGCAGGAGACGTACTCCACTCCTGAGCAGTCCCAACGCTCGGAGTTAAAACAGACGCAATCCCAGGCCGACTAAACCAAACTTCATTCATTACCACCCGGCCTGGGATTTTTTACGGACAATGCTCAGAAATTTGCGGGGCTAATCACAGCTACATACCCATTGTAGTAGAATCAACCCCACTCCCACATTTCGAGGCCTGATCGTCCCTTCTATCATCATCCTAATCATTAAGAAGCTATGCAACAGCACTAGCCTTTTAAGCTAGCCAAAGAGGGACTTCCCCCTCCTTAATGATATGCCACAGCTTAACCCCGCACCATGATTTTCAATCATAATTATAACCTGATTAACCCTAGCACTCCTCATCCAACCAAAACTACTAGCCTTCACCACAACCAACCCCCCATCAAATAAGACCTCCCTCACTACCAAACCCACACCATGATCCTGACCATGAACCTAAGCTTCTTTGACCAATTTTCCAGCCCCAATCTATTTGGCATCCCCTTAATCCTACTATCCCTACTCTTCCCAGCCCTACTATTCCCGTCCCCAAACAACCGATGAATCAACAACCGCCTTTCTACTATCCAAACATGACTCCTTCACCTAATCACAAAACAACTAATAGTCCCACTCAACAAAAATGGCCACAAATGAGCCATAATATTTACATCCCTAATAATCATACTTCTTACAATCAACCTTCTAGGCCTCCTTCCATATACATTCACCCCAACCACCCAACTATCTATGAACATAGCCCTAGCCTTCCCACTATGGCTCGCCACACTACTAACAGGCATGTTTAACCATGTACGTGCCCCAGGGCCGGCTTAAAGTAGGCTCTATTGTCCCACTTTACTGCTAAATCCGCCTTCCAGAAGTGGTTTCACGCTTCTTTCCGTGTGCCCTATGAATAGGGAATGTAGCCCATTTCTTCCACTCCATAGGCTATACCTTGACCTGTCTTATTAGCGGGGTGCTATTGTGTCCACTGTTGTGCTCTCATTCGAGGTGGGCTGGCGACGGCGGTATGTAGGCTGTGTTGGCAAGGGGTGGTTGGGTTAATCGGGGATTATCGATTGTAGAACAGGCTCCTCTAGGTGGGTTTGGGGCACCGCCAAGTCCTTAGAGTTTTAAGCGTTTGTGCTCGTAGTTCTCTGGCGGATACTTCGGTAAAGTAAGTATCAAGATTTAGGGCCAGGCATAGTGGGGTATCTAATCCCAGTTTGGGCCCTGGCTTTCGTGGGTTTAAATCAGTCGTTAGTTCCTAAGATCATCTTAATGGTGTGTTTAGGTGCATCTTGGGCTTATGACAGCTCAGTTGCATTTTGATCTTAGTTAGCTAGGATAGGCATTTTACCACTCTTTACGCCGTGTCAATAGGACGGTTGATTTGGGTTTCTTGTATGACCGCGGTGGCTGGCACAAGATTTACCAACCCTTGAAGTTAGGCTGTTGCTATAACTAAGTCAAGTTTGCACTCATTGCTTAATGTTAATTACTGCTGAATACCCGTGGGGGCGTGGCTTAGCGAGGCGTCTTGGGCTACTACTTGGGTGTGCCTGATACCCGCTCCTCAAGGCCTGTATGGGGGTAGGTGGTCGAGGGCGTTTACACTGGGGCGCGGATACTTGCATGTATATATTTAGCAAAAACCAACCGTAAGGTTAGGGCTAAGTCTTTTGTCCGCAGGCATGTTTTATGCCATCTTGGCAACTTCAGTGCCATGCTTTGTGTTAAGCTATGTGGACGGGGGTGTGGTTAGCTGATAGTTGAGTGGTGAGTGAGAGTGAAGTATATGAAATTATTGCTTGTGTTTACTATTTTTAGTACTGGAGTTTCTCTAAGTCCTAGGACTAGGAGGAAATGGTGTTTCATAGTGTGTAGGCGTCGGGATAGTCCGAGTATCGTCGGGGTATTCCTGCTAGGCCTAGGAAGTGCTGGGGGAAGAACGTTAGGTTTACTCCTGTAAATATTACCCCGAAGTGGGCTTTTGCTCATGTTTGGTGTAGGGTAAACCCAGTGAGTAGTGGGAATCAGTGAGTAAATCCTGCTAGAATGGCAAAGACGGCGCCTATGGATAGGACGTAGTGGAAGTGGGCAACTACGTAGTACGTGTCGTGCAGGGCGATGTCTAGGGAAGAGTTTGCAAGAACGATTCCTGTTAATCCTCCGATGGTAAATAGGAAGATAAATCCTAGAGCTCATAGTATTGGGGGGGGTCTCATTTGATTGTTCCTCCGTGCAGGGTGGCTAGTCAGCTAAATACTTTGATTCCGGTAGGGATGGCAATGATTATAGTGGCTGATGTAAAGTAGGCTCGGGTATCAACGTCTATTCCTACTGTAAACATGTGGTGAGCTCAGACGATGAATCCTAGGAAGCCGATGGATAGTATGGCTCAGACTATTCCCATGTAGCCGAAGGGCTCCTTTTTGCCTGAGTAGTACGTGACTACGTGTGAGATGATTCCGAACCCCGGTAGGATCAGAATATAGACTTCTGGGTGTCCGAAGAATCAGAATAGGTGTTGGTACAGGATTGGGTCTCCTCCTCCAGCGGGGTCGAAGAATGTGGTGTTTAGGTTTCGATCAGTTAGTAATATTGTAATACCGGCGGCGAGTACGGGGAGTGATAGAAGGAGTAGGATGGCGGTAATTAGTACGGATCAGACAAATAGTGGGGTTTGGTATTGTGAGAGTGCGGGGGGTTTTATGTTGATGGCTGTGGTGATAAAGTTGATGGCCCCAAGGATGGAGGAGATACCGGCTAAGTGGAGTGAGAAGATAGCCAGGTCTACTGAAGCTCCGGCGTGGGCAAGGTCACCTGCTAGGGGAGGGTAGACAGTTCAGCCTGTGCCGGCGCCAGCTTCTACAGTGGATGAGGCTAGTAGGAGGAGGAATGATGGGGGGAGGAGTCAAAAGCTTATGTTGTTTATTCGCGGGAATGCTATGTCGGGGGCACCGATTATGAGGGGGACTAATCAGTTGCCGAATCCTCCGATCATGATGGGTATGACTATAAAGAAGCTTATTACAAAGGCGTGAGCGGTAACGATTACATTGTAAATTTGGTCGTCGCCTAGGAGAGTTCCTGGTTGTCCTAGTTCTGCGCGGATTAATAGGCTGAGTGCGGTGCCGACTATTCCTGCTCATGCCCCGAAGATGAGGTACAGGGTGCCAATATCCTTATGGTTAGTGGAAAATAGTCATCGGTTGATGAAGGTGACGGGTAAGATGGCTGAGTGTTGAAGCGTTAGGCTGTAGTCCTTTTTACAGAGGTTTAATTCCTCTTCTTATCGGCTCTGTAGTGAAATTCATGTTGAGTTGCAAGCTCATCGATGCGCACTAGGGTGCGTCAGGGTCTTTGTAGGCAGAAGCCAATTGGTTTAGGCATTTAGCTGTTAACTAGAGTTTTGTGGGATCGAAGCCCATCTGTCTAGGGAGGCTTTAGCTTAATTAAAGCGTCTGACTTGCATTCAGAAGATACAGGTTAATATTCTGTAAGTCTTAATGTGCAGAAACTAAGAGGGTTTAACTCTTATTTAAGGCTTTGAAGGCCTTCGGTTTGGGGTGTTATCCTAAGTTTCTAGACAATGGCATGTATTATTGGGGACAGGGGAAGTAAGAGGATTGATAGTGAGGCAAGGACCGCAGTAGGTGTGCTTGGGGCTTTGCTAGTGTATCATTGTTTTATGTGGTTAGAGGAGTTGGGGGGAAGGGTAATTGTTGAGTGGTATGCGAGGCGTAGGTAGAAGAAGAGGCTGAGCAGTGATAGCATGGCAATTGCCATGGCTGCTGGTGTTATTTCCTGTTTAGTTAGTTCTTGGATGATAAGTCACTTTGGTATAAAGCCTGTTAATGGGGGGAGGCCTGCTAGGGATAAAAGTACTAGTATTAGGGTGGCGTTTAGCACTGGGGTTTTTGTTCATGAGGTTGTGATCATGGATAGGTTAAGGGCTTTGATTTTGTTAAGGGCTAGGAATACGGCTGATGTTATGATTGTGTATAGGTAGAAGGTAAGTAAGGCCAATTTGGGGCTGTAAACTAGGATGATGGCGATTCAGCCTAAGTGGGAGATGGACGAGAAGGCTAGGATTTTGCGTGTTTGTGTTTGGTTCAGTCCTATTCAGCCTCCTAGTGCTGTTGAGGCTAGGGCCATGGCGGTGAGTAGAGCTGGGTCGAGGGATTTGGATGTTAGTAGGAGCAGGGTTAGTGGGGGGAATTTTATGAGGGTCGAGAGTAGCAGGGCTGTTATTAGTGGCGATCCTTGTAGTACTTCTGGGAATCAGAAGTGAAATGGCACTAGGCCCAGTTTAATAGCGATTGCTGCTGTCAGTAGTAGACTGGAGGTTGGGTGGTTTATTTGTGTGATGTCTCATTGGCCGGTGACTCAGGCATTGGTTATGCTAGAGAATAGGACCAGGGCGGAAGCAGCTGCTTGGGTTAGGAAGTATTTCGTTGCGGCTTCTACTGCTCGTGGGTGGTGGGATTTGGCAATTAGGGGAATGATGGCTAGTGCGTTGATCTCCAGTCCTGTCCAGGCCAGAACTCAGTGGTTGCTGGAAATTGTGATTGTGGTGCCCAAGATGAGGCTGAAGGTTATGATTGGGGTCGCGTAAGGGTTCATTAGTAGAGGAGGGGGTTAAACCATCATTTTCGGGGTATGGGCCCGATAGCTTGATTAGCTGACTCTACTAGAAAATAATATAAGGGAAGTATGGAGAATTTTGATTTCTCTTGTGTGGGTTCAATTCCTACTTTTCTAAGGTCAACAGGAAATGAGAGGGCTGTTATACCTCTATGTTCACTTTATCATAGTGACCCTTTGTAGTTCAGGCACATTTCCTTATGTAAGGAGGTAGGCCTGCATAGCAGATAGGTATGCTGATGTGTCAGAGGCACAGAGCTAGTGTGAGGGGTAGGAAGTTTTTTCATAGTAGGTGCATTAGTTGGTCATATCGGAATCGTGGGTATGAAGCTCGGACCCATAAGAAACCAGAAGATAGTAGGAGGACTTTTGTGGCTAGGATGACGGGGAATAGTTCTGTGGGTGGCCCTAGGGCGCTTGGGTTTAGGAATATGATGGCTGTAAGTGTATTTATTAGCATAATGTTCGCATATTCAGCTAGGAAGAATAAGGCGAAGGGTCCTGCGGCGTATTCAACGTTAAACCCTGAGACTAGCTCAGATTCGCCCTCTGTGAGGTCAAAAGGAGCTCGGTTTGTCTCTGCTAGGGTGGATACGTATCATATTATTGCTAGGGGTCATGAGGAGAAAATGAAGTATAGAGGCTCCTGTGCGACGGCAAAGGAGCTGAGTGTGTAGCTTCCGCTTAGTATGATTATTGATAGCAGGATTATGGCCAGTGTCACTTCGTATGAAATGGTCTGTGCTACTGCCCGTAGGGCTCCGATTAGTGCGTATTTTGAGTTCGAGGCTCAGCCTGATCATAGGACTGAGTAGACGGCTAGGCTTGACATGGCTATTAGGAAGAGAACTCCGAGGTTTAGATCTGCTAGGGGAAATGGGAGTGGTAGTGGTGCTCAAGTGGTGAGGGCTAGGACAAGGGCTAGTATTGGTATCAGAATGAATAGAAGTGGGGAAGAGGTAGAGGGTCGGATGGGCTCTTTGGTAAATAGTTTCAGTCCGTCCGCAAATGGTTGAAGTAGGCCAAAAGGCCCGACAACGTTAGGGCCTTTGCGGGATTGTATGTAGCTTAGGATTTTCCGTTCTGCTAGGGTTAGGAAGGCTACGGCAATCAGGATTGGGATGATGTATAGGAGGGATATAATGAGGCAGCTTAGTGTTGTTATTTGAATCATGGGTGAAGCTAGGGAGAGGATTTGAACCTCTGGGGAAAGGGCTTAAGCCTTCTGCACTTGCCGGGCTCTGCCACTCTAGCTGGTCCTTTTCTAGGATTGAAAGTGGTGGGGGAAGGCCCTCTTCACGGTTTAGTTGGTTTCACTGCTTAGAGGGGGGGGGCGTGCTTGTGGTATTGGCCCCACTTTCCCGGTCCTTTCGTACTGGGGAGAGTGTGTCATAGATAGAAACCGACCTGGATTGCTCCGGTCTGAACTCAGATCACGTAGGACTGTTAATCGTTGAACAAACGAACCCTTAATAGCGGCTGCACCATTAGGATGTCCTGATCCAACATCGAGGTCGTAAACCCCCCTGTCGATATGGGCTCTTGAGGGGGATTGCGCTGTTATCCCTGGGGTAGCTTGGTCCATTAATCAATTATATTGGGTCTGGTCACTGTTAGCACTTTGAGGGGTAGCTCTAGGTAAAGAGGTATGGTCTTGTTTTTGGAGGATTTGTTCTCCTCCAAGGTCGCCCCAACCGAAAAATATCGACCAGGCTCTGCGATGGTAGTGGCCCCAGTGGGGTTGATTGAGGATTCGCGGTGGTCGTTGATTTTTAAGTTCCACAGGGTCTTCTCGTCTTATGTTCACATCCCCGCTTTTGCACGGGGAGATCAATTTCACTGATTATCTGTGAGAGACAGTTAAGACCTCGTTTAGCCATTCATACAAGTCTCGATTTATGGGACAATTGATTGCGCTACCTTTGCACGGTTAGGATACCGCGGCCGTTAAACCTAAGTCACCGGGCAGGCATCACCTTCAATACTTGTTTAATTTGCTGAAGGCTATGTTTTTGGTAAACAGTCGGGCCTTATTAATTTGCCGAGTTCCTTTCACAGATTTTAATCGCTCTTATAGGCGCTCCTGAGTCGGGTTAACAGGGTTAGTTAATACGTGGTCTTGTAGGGGTTTTTGTATCTGTCTAGGTCTGTTAATAATGTTTCTATGTAAGCTTGCGCCGTTAGAGGGGTGTGGCCCTGAGTTACTTATTTTAGCATTAATTCTCCTATATTCATAGGTTGACCTGTTTGTGATAAGGGAATCATCTTATTTTGGTATTTTTAGGTGGTGGAGCTTTGACGCACTCTTTTTTGATGGCTGCTTTAGGGCCCACGGTAGGATCAGTAGTAAGAATTATCCGCTAGTCGAGGTTGTGTCCTTTTTTAATGGAGCTGTCCCTCCATTAAATAGCTCTTAATCATCTCATTAGGGTTCAGGATGTCCGGTAGGGAGGATTAAGGGGGAACTTAGATTCGTTTCACAGGTAACCAGCTATCACCCAGCTCGGTTGGCTTTTCACCTCTACTGACAAGTCATCCCACTCTTTTGCAACAGAGACGGGTTCGCTCTCTTTAACTGCTTGAAAGTAGCTCGCTTGGGTTTCGGGGGGGCAAACTTTAGTTCACTTTGCTTGGTTGTTCTCGCTAAACCATGATGCAAAAGGTACAAGGGTTGATCTTTGCTGTCTGTCGCTTTGATTGTTTCACTGCTATTTCATCTTTCCCTTACGGTACTGGGGTCTCTATCGCGTCTAAGTGTCTTTTCTATCGCCTATACTAAGACTGTAAAATGCTTTAGTTTAATTAGTTTAGTAAATTCTTTAGTTTTGGTGTACTATTTGTGTGGTTGAGCTAGAGGGGGGGCTTCAAGACGATCCGGTCTAGTAGATATCTTTCAGGTGTAAGCTGAGTGCTTTGGTGTTATAGCTACGTCTTGATATTCTAAGTACACCTTCCGGTACACTTACCTTGTTACGACTTACCTCATCTTCAGCGTATTTATGGTATTAGTTATGTGGGATGTGGCTTTTGAGGAGGGTGACGGGCGGTATGTACGTGCCCCAGGGCCGGCTTTTCTTTCTTATGAGACGTTAGTAAACCAATTACATAGCCTTGTCAAGACTAAATCACAGGTAAAAATCCTGTACATCTCATGTGGCCAACCACTCCCAACTAGGATTCCAAGACGCCTCATCACCCATCATAGAAGAACTCGTTGAATTCCACGACCACGCCCTAATCGTTGCCCTAGCTATCTGCAGCCTAGTTCTCTACCTTTTAGCCCACATACTAACAGAAAAACTCTCGTCCAATGCTGTAGACGCCCAAGAAGTAGAGCTGATCTGGACAATCCTACCTGCTATCGTCCTGGTACTCCTCGCCCTCCCATCCCTACAAATCCTCTACATAATGGACAAAATCGATGAACCAGACCTCACCCTAAAAGCCATCGGCCACCAATGATACTGAAGCTACGAATACACAGACTTCAAAGACCTATCATTCGACTCCTACATAGTGCCCACCCCAGACTTACCCAACGGCCACTTCCGACTGCTAGAAGTTGACCACCGCGTAGTTATCCCAATAGAATCCCCCATCCGCGTGATCATTACTGCAGGAGACGTACTCCACTCCTGAGCAGTCCCAACGCTCGGAGTTAAAACAGACGCAATCCCAGGCCGACTAAACCAAACTTCATTCATTACCACCCGGCCTGGGATTTTTTACGGACAATGCTCAGAAATTTGCGGGGCTAATCACAGCTACATACCCATTGTAGTAGAATCAACCCCACTCCCACATTTCGAGGCCTGATCGTCCCTTCTATCATCATCCTAATCATTAAGAAGCTATGCAACAGCACTAGCCTTTTAAGCTAGCCAAAGAGGGACTTCCCCCTCCTTAATGATATGCCACAGCTTAACCCCGCACCATGATTTTCAATCATAATTATAACCTGATTAACCCTAGCACTCCTCATCCAACCAAAACTACTAGCCTTCACCACAACCAACCCCCCATCAAATAAGACCTCCCTCACTACCAAACCCACACCATGATCCTGACCATGAACCTAAGCTTCTTTGACCAATTTTCCAGCCCCAATCTATTCGGCATCCCCTTAATCCTACTATCCCTACTCTTCCCAGCCCTACTATTCCCGTCCCCAAACAACCGATGAATCAACAACCGCCTTTCTACTATCCAAACATGACTCCTTCACCTAATCACAAAACAACTAATAGTCCCACTCAACAAAAATGGCCACAAATGAGCCATAATATTTACATCCCTAATAATCATACTTCTTACAATCAACCTTCTAGGCCTCCTTCCATATACATTCACCCCAACCACCCAACTATCTATGAACATAGCCCTAGCCTTCCCACTATGGCTCGCCACACTACTAACAGGCATGTTTAACCATGTACGTGCCCCAGGGCCGGCTTAAAGTAGGCTCTATTGTCCCACTTTACTGCTAAATCCGCCTTCCAGAAGTGGTTTCACGCTTCTTTCCGTGTGCCCTATGAATAGGGAATGTAGCCCATTTCTTCCACTCCATAGGCTATACCTTGACCTGTCTTATTAGCGGGGTGCTATTGTGTCCACTGTTGTGCTCTCATTCGAGGTGGGCTGGCGACGGCGGTATGTAGGCTGTGTTGGCAAGGGGTGGTTGGGTTAATCGGGGATTATCGATTGTAGAACAGGCTCCTCTAGGTGGGTTTGGGGCACCGCCAAGTCCTTAGAGTTTTAAGCGTTTGTGCTCGTAGTTCTCTGGCGGATACTTCGGTAAAGTAAGTATCAAGATTTAGGGCCAGGCATAGTGGGGTATCTAATCCCAGTTTGGGCCCTGGCTTTCGTGGGTTTAAATCAGTCGTTAGTTCCTAAGATCATCTTAATGGTGTGTTTAGGTGCATCTTGGGCTTATGACAGCTCAGTTGCATTTTGATCTTAGTTAGCTAGGATAGGCATTTTACCACTCTTTACGCCGTGTCAATAGGACGGTTGATTTGGGTTTCTTGTATGACCGCGGTGGCTGGCACAAGATTTACCAACCCTTGAAGTTAGGCTGTTGCTATAACTAAGTCAAGTTTGCACTCATTGCTTAATGTTAATTACTGCTGAATACCCGTGGGGGCGTGGCTTAGCGAGGCGTCTTGGGCTACTACTTGGGTGTGCCTGATACCCGCTCCTCAAGGCCTGTATGGGGGTAGGTGGTCGAGGGCGTTTACACTGGGGCGCGGATACTTGCATGTATATATTTAGCAAAAACCAACCGTAAGGTTAGGGCTAAGTCTTTTGTCCGCAGGCATGTTTTATGCCATCTTGGCAACTTCAGTGCCATGCTTTGTGTTAAGCTATGTGGACGGGGGTGTGGTTAGCTGATAGTTGAGTGGTGAGTGAGAGTGAAGTATATGAAATTATTGCTTGTGTTTACTATTTTTAGTACTGGAGTTTCTCTAATAAGTTTAAGTTATTTTGTATGTGTTTGTGTGTATATGTACATCGTTCCGATGATGTCATGGAAGGGATGATTAATGGAGTTTTAGAGGTAGTTTGCTGGGATTGGGCGATGAAGGTTTATGCTACATGGTGGTTAGCGAAAGTTTACTGGTTTAGTTTGTGAAGCGCAGGGGTTGCGCTTAATGATTTGTTGTTTTGTGCTATGTCCAACGAGCATTCATCCAATAGCCCCATTTAACCCGGAGGGTGGAGGTAACATTAACTGAATGTGGTCAAAGTGCATCAGTGTCAGGATGATTCCCCATATACGCCAACCGTCTCATCGAGGGACCCTTGAAATATAGGATAGGCCGTGAGGCAGGTGTGTCCAGGCTTAGATTGTGGGACCCCCGAGATCACTGGGAATAGCCACCTGTGAGGTAACCCCGGAAAAAATAAGAGGAACCAGAGGCGCCAAAAAGCTGGAACATGCCGCGATTACGCATTGAGAAGGTGAAAGTACTCACAGATGCCACTTTGAAGGGCAAGGAGGGGTGAGTGAACCCAATGGATGGCCCTGACCGAGGAACCAGAGGCGCAAAAATGTGAGGAGGGCGAGGGGTTTAGGGGGAACGTATGGGCCTGAAGCTAGTCATACCGGACATTATGTGCAACGGGTTGCTGATTTCACGTGAGGAGTACGATTAATAAATCCGTCTGATACGAACTGCATGAGATATGTGGTGGAGAGTTGTTGTTGGAGCATGTCCTGTGAGCATTCATTAAAATGGGGTCTTGTTATGCGCTTGAGTGGAGTTGTATTGGGTGTTGTGGGGTATGGTCCTAGAACATTCATGCCGGGTGGTTTGGTAGGAGTGTGTTTAAGGGTTTAATGGCCGTGTACATGTATGGGTTTAGCACCTGCTTATAAGATAGTCCGTATATAATGTATATTACTGGTACTATAGTATGTATGTATATGGGGTATATAAATTTATGCACGAATATGCATAACCAAATACCCCCGCCTCGGGGGGGGGGGGGGGGGGGGTTAAGCATAATGGCATAGATGGGGTAGAATTATTGGGGGCTTGCGGTTAGTTCCTGTAGTTGAGAACAATGGCGGCTTTTCGAGCCGCAGGCCTCGGGTAGTGTCCGGGCAGGAATAATGACTTATTTTATGTTTTTTTTAGGGATTTGCTTTGCGGTGGGTGTTTTGGGTGTGGCGTCGAATCCTTCGCCGTATTATGGGGTTGTTGGTTTGGTGTTAGCGTCTGTGGCGGGGTGCGGGTGGTTGCTGGGCCTTGGGGTTTCGTTCGTGGCTTTAGTGCTGTTTATGGTGTATTTGGGGGGTATGCTGGTGGTGTTTGTTTATTCAGTAGCTTTAGCAGCGGAGCCTTTCCCTGGGGCTTGGGGGGATTGACGGGTGATTGGATGTGCAGTAGCGTTTGTGGCAATTGTTTTTGGGGGGTTGGTGTTTGGGGGGTTTATGGGGGCTTGGAAGTTCGGGGTTTCTACTGTGAATAATGTTGGGGTGTTTGTTGTTCGGTCGGATTTTAGTGGAGTTTCCATGTTTTATTCACATGGGGCAGGGATGTTTTTAGTGGCGGGTTGGGGGCTGTTGTTGACTTTGTTTGTTGTATTGGAGCTTGTGCGGGGGTTGTCGCGGGGTGCTATTCGGGCGGTTTAGGGGTTAGGGTCAGAGAATAGTTTATTGAAAATGCCAGCTTTGGGAGCTGGAGATAAAGGTTTGAGTCCTTTTTTTCTGAGTTTGGGGTACTCTAAGAAGTGGTAAGTCTTCAATCTTTGGTTTACAAGACCAATGTTTTTATAAACTATTAGAGTATTTAGCAGTTGAGTATTTTGTTTTCTAGGGCGCTTGCGGCGGGGAGGAGAAATAGGAGGATAGTGAAGTAGGCGATTGAAGCGAGTTGGCCGATGATGATGAATGGGTGTTCGACGGGTTGGCTTCCTACTCATGTTAGGACGAGGACGTCGGCGACTAGTACTCAGAATAGGAGCTGGGAGAGTGGTCGGAATGTTATTGCTCGTTGTTTTGATTTGTGCAGGAATGGGATTAGGAATAGGATCAGTACGGAGGCGGCCAGTGCTAATACGCCTCCTAGTTTATTTGGGATTGAACGTAGGATGGCGTAGGCGAATAGGAAGTAT
Source organism: Anser brachyrhynchus (assembly GCF_964034855.1). NCBI lineage: Eukaryota > Metazoa > Chordata > Aves > Anseriformes > Anatidae > Anser > Anser brachyrhynchus. Next base: position 15,422,904 of record NC_137696.1, on the reverse strand, counting down.
CATTCTGGCTTGATGTGTGGTGGGGTTACTAGCGGGTTTGCTGGGGTGAAGTTTTCTGGGTCTCCCAGGAGGTTAACCGCTCATGCTTCTTTCTTATGAGACGTTAGTAAACCAATTACATAGCCTTGTCAAGACTAAATCACAGGTAAAAATCCTGTACATCTCATGTGGCCAACCACTCCCAACTAGGATTCCAAGACGCCTCATCACCCATCATAGAAGAACTCGTTGAATTCCACGACCACGCCCTAATCGTTGCCCTAGCTATCTGCAGCCTAGTTCTCTACCTTTTAGCCCACATACTAACAGAAAAACTCTCGTCCAATGCTGTAGACGCCCAAGAAGTAGAGCTGATCTGGACAATCCTACCTGCTATCGTCCTGGTACTCCTCGCCCTCCCATCCCTACAAATCCTCTACATAATGGACGAAATCGACGAACCAGACCTCACCCTAAAAGCCATCGGCCACCAATGATACTGAAGCTACGAATACACAGACTTCAAAGACCTATCATTCGACTCCTACATAGTGCCCACCCCAGACTTACCCAACGGCCACTTCCGACTGCTAGAAGTTGACCACCGCGTAGTTATCCCAATAGAATCCCCCATCCGCGTGATCATTACTGCAGGAGACGTACTCCACTCCTGAGCAGTCCCAACGCTCGGAGTTAAAACAGACGCAATCCCAGGCCGACTAAACCAAACTTCATTCATTACCACCCGGCCTGGGATTTTTTACGGACAATGCTCAGAAATTTGCGGGGCTAATCACAGCTACATACCCATTGTAGTAGAATCAACCCCACTCCCACATTTCGAGGCCTGATCGTCCCTTCTATCATCATCCTAATCATTAAGAAGCTATGCAACAGCACTAGCCTTTTAAGCTAGCCAAAGAGGGACTTCCCCCTCCTTAATGATATGCCACAGCTTAACCCCGCACCATGATTTTCAATCATAATTATAACCTGATTAACCCTAGCACTCCTCATCCAACCAAAACTACTAGCCTTCACCACAACCAACCCCCCATCAAATAAGACCTCCCTCACTACCAAACCCACACCATGATCCTGACCATGAACCTAAGCTTCTTTGACCAATTTTCCAGCCCCAATCTATTCGGCATCCCCTTAATCCTACTATCCCTACTCTTCCCAGCCCTACTATTCCCGTCCCCAAACAACCGATGAATCAACAACCGCCTTTCTACTATCCAAACATGACTCCTTCACCTAATCACAAAACAACTAATAGTCCCACTCAACAAAAATGGCCACAAATGAGCCATAATATTTACATCCCTAATAATCATACTTCTTACAATCAACCTTCTAGGCCTCCTTCCATATACATTCACCCCAACCACCCAACTATCTATGAACATAGCCCTAGCCTTCCCACTATGGCTCGCCACACTACTAACAGGCATGTTTAACCATGTACGTGCCCCAGGGCCGGCTTAAAGTAGGCTCTATTGTCCCACTTTACTGCTAAATCCGCCTTCCAGAAGTGGTTTCACGCTTCTTTCCGTGTGCCCTATGAATAGGGAATGTAGCCCATTTCTTCCACTCCATAGGCTATACCTTGACCTGTCTTATTAGCGGGGTGCTATTGTGTCCACTGTTGTGCTCTCATTCGAGGTGGGCTGGCGACGGCGGTATGTAGGCTGTGTTGGCAAGGGGTGGTTGGGTTAATCGGGGATTATCGATTGTAGAACAGGCTCCTCTAGGTGGGTTTGGGGCACCGCCAAGTCCTTAGAGTTTTAAGCGTTTGTGCTCGTAGTTCTCTGGCGGATACTTCGGTAAAGTAAGTATCAAGATTTAGGGCCAGGCATAGTGGGGTATCTAATCCCAGTTTGGGCCCTGGCTTTCGTGGGTTTAAATCAGTCGTTAGTTCCTAAGATCATCTTAATGGTGTGTTTAGGTGCATCTTGGGCTTATGACAGCTCAGTTGCATTTTGATCTTAGTTAGCTAGGATAGGCATTTTACCACTCTTTACGCCGTGTCAATAGGACGGTTGATTTGGGTTTCTTGTATGACCGCGGTGGCTGGCACAAGATTTACCAACCCTTGAAGTTAGGCTGTTGCTATAACTAAGTCAAGTTTGCACTCATTGCTTAATGTTAATTACTGCTGAATACCCGTGGGGGCGTGGCTTAGCGAGGCGTCTTGGGCTACTACTTGGGTGTGCCTGATACCCGCTCCTCAAGGCCTGTATGGGGGTAGGTGGTCGAGGGCGTTTACACTGGGGCGCGGATACTTGCATGTATATATTTAGCAAAAACCAACCGTAAGGTTAGGACTAAGTCTTTTGTCCGCAGGCATGTTTTATGCCATCTTGGCAACTTCAGTGCCATGCTTTGTGTTAAGCTATGTGGACGGGGGTGTGGTTAGCTGATAGTTGAGTGGTGAGTGAGAGTGAAGTATATGAAATTATTGCTTGTGTTTACTATTTTTAGTACTGGAGTTTCTCTAAGTCCTAGGACTAGGAGGAAATGGTGTTTCATAGTGTGTAGGCGTCGGGATAGTCCGAGTATCGTCGGGGTATTCCTGCTAGGCCTAGGAAGTGCTGGGGGAAGAACGTTAGGTTTACTCCTGTAAATATTACCCCGAAGTGGGCTTTTGCTCATGTTTGGTGTAGGGTAAACCCAGTGAGTAGTGGGAATCAGTGAGTAAATCCTGCTAGAATGGCAAAGACGGCGCCTATGGATAGGACGTAGTGGAAGTGGGCAACTACGTAGTACGTGTCGTGCAGGGCGATGTCTAGGGAAGAGTTTGCAAGAACGATTCCTGTTAATCCTCCGATGGTAAATAGGAAGATAAATCCTAGAGCTCATAGTATTGGGGGGGGTCTCATTTGATTGTTCCTCCGTGCAGGGTGGCTAGTCAGCTAAATACTTTGATTCCGGTAGGGATGGCAATGATTATAGTGGCTGATGTAAAGTAGGCTCGGGTATCAACGTCTATTCCTACTGTAAACATGTGGTGAGCTCAGACGATGAATCCTAGGAAGCCGATGGATAGTATGGCTCAGACTATTCCCATGTAGCCGAAGGGCTCCTTTTTGCCTGAGTAGTACGTGACTACGTGTGAGATGATTCCGAACTCTGGTAGGATCAGAATATAGACTTCTGGGTGTCCGAAGAATCAGAATAGGTGTTGGTACAGGATTGGGTCTCCTCCTCCAGCGGGGTCGAAGAATGTGGTGTTTAGGTTTCGATCAGTTAGTAATATTGTAATACCGGCGGCGAGTACGGGGAGTGATAGAAGGAGTAGGATGGCGGTAATTAGTACGGATCAGACAAATAGTGGGGTTTGGTATTGTGAGAGTGCGGGGGGTTTTATGTTGATGGCTGTGGTGATAAAGTTGATGGCCCCAAGGATGGAGGAGATACCGGCTAAGTGGAGTGAGAAGATAGCCAGGTCTACTGAAGCTCCGGCGTGGGCAAGGTCACCTGCTAGGGGAGGGTAGACAGTTCAGCCTGTGCCGGCGCCAGCTTCTACAGTGGATGAGGCTAGTAGTAGGAGGAATGATGGGGGGAGGAGTCAAAAGCTTATGTTGTTTATTCGCGGGAATGCTATGTCGGGGGCACCGATTATGAGGGGGACTAATCAGTTGCCGAATCCTCCGATCATGATGGGTATGACTATAAAGAAGCTTATTACAAAGGCGTGAGCGGTAACGATTACATTGTAAATTTGGTCGTCGCCTAGGAGAGTTCCTGGTTGTCCTAGTTCTGCGCGGATTAATAGGCTGAGTGCGGTGCCGACTATTCCTGCTCATGCCCCGAAGATGAGGTACAGGGTGCCAATATCCTTATGGTTAGTGGAAAATAGTCATCGGTTGATGAAGGTGACGGGTAAGATGGCTGAGTGTTGAAGCGTTAGGCTGTAGTCCTTTTTACAGAGGTTTAATTCCTCTTCTTATCGGCTCTGTAGTGAAATTCATGTTGAGTTGCAAGCTCATCGATGCGCACTAGGGTGCGTCAGGGTCTTTGTAGGCAGAAGCCAATTGGTTTAGGCATTTAGCTGTTAACTAGAGTTTTGTGGGATCGAAGCCCATCTGTCTAGGGAGGCTTTAGCTTAATTAAAGCGTCTGACTTGCATTCAGAAGATACAGGTTAATATTCTGTAAGTCTTAATGTGCAGAAACTAAGAGGGTTTAACTCTTATTTAAGGCTTTGAAGGCCTTCGGTTTGGGGTGTTATCCTAAGTTTCTAGACAATGGCATGTATTATTGGGGACAGGGGAAGTAAGAGGATTGATAGTGAGGCAAGGACCGCAGTAGGTGTGCTTGGGGCTTTGCTAGTGTATCATTGTTTTATGTGGTTAGAGGAGTTGGGGGGAAGGGTAATTGTTGAGTGGTATGCGAGGCGTAGGTAGAAGAAGAGGCTGAGCAGTGATAGCATGGCAATTGCCATGGCTGCTGGTGTTATTTCCTGTTTAGTTAGTTCTTGGATGATAAGTCACTTTGGTATAAAGCCTGTTAATGGGGGGAGGCCTGCTAGGGATAAAAGTACTAGTATTAGGGTGGCGTTTAGCACTGGGGTTTTTGTTCATGAGGTTGTGATCATGGATAGGTTAAGGGCTTTGATTTTGTTAAGGGCTAGGAATACGGCTGATGTTATGATTGTGTATAGGTAGAAGGTAAGTAAGGCCAATTTGGGGCTGTAAACTAGGATGATGGCGATTCAGCCTAAGTGGGAGATGGACGAGAAGGCTAGGATTTTGCGTGTTTGTGTTTGGTTCAGTCCTATTCAGCCTCCTAGTGCTGTTGAGGCTAGGGCCATGGCGGTGAGTAGAGCTGGGTCAAGGGATTTGGATGTTAGTAGGAGCAGGGTTAGTGGGGGGAATTTTATGAGGGTCGAGAGTAGCAGGGCTGTTATTAGTGGTGATCCTTGTAGTACTTCTGGGAATCAGAAGTGAAATGGCACTAGGCCCAGTTTAATAGCGATTGCTGCTGTCAGTAGTAGACAGGAGGTTGGGTGGTTTATTTGTGTGATGTCTCATTGGCCGGTGACTCAGGCATTGGTTATGCTAGAGAATAGGACCAGGGCGGAAGCAGCTGCTTGGGTTAGGAAGTATTTCGTTGCGGCTTCTACTGCTCGTGGGTGGTGGGATTTGGCAATTAGGGGAATGATGGCTAGTGCGTTGATCTCCAGTCCTGTCCAGGCCAGAACTCAGTGGTTGCTGGAAATTGTGATTGTGGTGCCCAAGATGAGGCTGAAGGTTATGATTGGGGTCGCGTAAGGGTTCATTAGTAGAGGAGGGGGTTAAACCATCATTTTCGGGGTATGGGCCCGATAGCTTGATTAGCTGACTCTACTAGAAAATAATATAAGGGAAGTATGGAGAATTTTGATTTCTCTTGTGTGGGTTCAATTCCTACTTTTCTAAGGTCAACAGGAAATGAGAGGGCTGTTATACCTCTATGTTCACTTTATCATAGTGACCCTTTGTAGTTCAGGCACATTTCCTTATGTAAGGAGGTAGGCCTGCATAGCAGATAGGTATGCTGATGTGTCAGAGGCACAGAGCTAGTGTGAGGGGTAGGAAGTTTTTTCATAGTAGGTGCATTAGTTGGTCATATCGGAATCGTGGGTATGAAGCTCGGACCCATAAGAAACCAGAAGATAGTAGGAGGACTTTTGTGGCTAGGATGACGGGGAATAGTTCTGTGGGTGGCCCTAGGGCGCTTGGGTTTAGGAATATGATGGCTGTAAGTGTATTTATTAGCATAATGTTCGCATATTCAGCTAGGAAGAATAAGGCGAAGGGTCCTGCGGCGTATTCAACGTTAAACCCTGAGACTAGCTCAGATTCGCCCTCTGTGAGGTCAAAAGGAGCTCGGTTTGTCTCTGCTAGGGTGGATACGTATCATATTATTGCTAGGGGTCATGAGGAGAAAATGAAGTATAGAGGCTCCTGTGCGACGGCAAAGGAGCTGAGTGTGTAGCTTCCGCTTAGTATGATTATTGATAGCAGGATTATGGCCAGTGTCACTTCGTATGAAATGGTCTGTGCTACTGCCCGTAGGGCTCCGATTAGTGCGTATTTTGAGTTCGAGGCTCAGCCTGATCATAGGACTGAGTAGACGGCTAGGCTTGACATGGCTATTAGGAAGAGAACTCCGAGGTTTAGATCTGCTAGGGGAAATGGGAGTGGTAGTGGTGCTCAAGTGGTGAGGGCTAGGACAAGGGCTAGTATTGGTATCAGAATGAATAGAAGTGGGGAAGAGGTAGAGGGTCGGATGGGCTCTTTGGTAAATAGTTTCAGTCCGTCCGCAAATGGTTGAAGTAGGCCAAAAGGCCCGACAACGTTAGGGCCTTTGCGGGATTGTATGTAGCTTAGGATTTTCCGTTCTGCTAGGGTTAGGAAGGCTACGGCAATCAGGATTGGGATGATGTATAGGAGGGATATAACGAGGCAGCTTAGTGTTGTTATTTGAATCATGGGTGAAGCTAGGGAGAGGATTTGAACCTCTGGGGAAAGGGCTTAAGCCTTCTGCACTTGCCGGGCTCTGCCACTCTAGCTGGTCCTTTTCTAGGATTGAAAGTGGTGGGGGAAGGCCCTCTTCACGGTTTAGTTGGTTTCACTGCTTAGAGGGGGGGGGCGTGCTTGTGGTATTGGCCCCACTTTCCCGGTCCTTTCGTACTGGGGAGAGTGTGTCATAGATAGAAACCGACCTGGATTGCTCCGGTCTGAACTCAGATCACGTAGGACTGTTAATCGTTGAACAAACGAACCCTTAATAGCGGCTGCACCATTAGGATGTCCTGATCCAACATCGAGGTCGTAAACCCCCCTGTCGATATGGGCTCTTGAGGGGGATTGCGCTGTTATCCCTGGGGTAGCTTGGTCCATTAATCAATTATATTGGGTCTGGTCACTGTTAGCACTTTGAGGGGTAGCTCTAGGTAAAGAGGTATGGTCTTGTTTTTGGAGGATTTGTTCTCCTCCAAGGTCGCCCCAACCGAAAAATATCGACCAGGCTCTGCGATGGTAGTGGCCCCAGTGGGGTTGATTGAGGATTCGCGGTGGTCGTTGATTTTTAAGTTCCACAGGGTCTTCTCGTCTTATGTTCACATCCCCGCTTTTGCACGGGGAGATCAATTTCACTGATTATCTGTGAGAGACAGTTAAGACCTCGTTTAGCCATTCATACAAGTCTCGATTTATGGGACAATTGATTGCGCTACCTTTGCACGGTTAGGATACCGCGGCCGTTAAACCTAAGTCACCGGGCAGGCATCACCTTCAATACTTGTTTAATTTGCTGAAGGCTATGTTTTTGGTAAACAGTCGGGCCTTATTAATTTGCCGAGTTCCTTTCACAGATTTTAATCGCTCTTATAGGCGCTCCTGAGTCGGGTTAACAGGGTTAGTTAATACGTGGTCTTGTAGGGGTTTTTGTATCTGTCTAGGTCTGTTAATAATGTTTCTATGTAAGCTTGCGCCGTTAGAGGGGTGTGGCCCTGTACATGAGGGGCCTAGGATGATTCCTAGGATTGTTATGAGGATGGCAGCGGTTTTGGTGATAAGGGGTATGGTTATTGGGGGGGTTTTGGTTGGTGTGATGAAAGAGGTAATGATTATTCCTGCTGTAATGCTGCCTAGGGCGAGTCGGGTTAGGGGGGCGGTGATTAGTGGGTTGTTTTCGTTTATTGATACTATTGGGGGGATTCGGGTTTGTCCAGCTTGGACTAGGATGGTTATGCGGATGCTGTAGGTTGCGGTGAATGCTGTGGCTATAAGGGTTAGGAGTAGGGCTCAAGTATTTAGGTATGATGTGTTTAAGCTTTCGATGATGAGGTCTTTTGAGTAGAATCCGGCTAGGAATGGGGTTCCTATCAGCGCCAGGTTTCCGATGGTTAGGCAGGAAGTAGTGACTGGGAGTATTTTCTGTAGGCCTCCTATCTTTCGGATATCTTGTTCTCCGTTTAGGTTGTGGATGATAGACCCTGAGCATAGGAATAGTATGGCTTTAAAGAAGGCATGGGTTGAGATGTGTAGGAAGGCTAGTTGTGGGAGGTTTAGTCCGATAGTGACTATTATTAGTCCTAGTTGGCTGGATGTTGAGAAAGCAATGATTTTTTTGATGTCATTTTGGGTTAGGGCGCATGTGGCAGCAAATAGGGTTGATAGAGCACCTAGGCATAGGCAGGCAGTTAGGGCTGTCTGGTTGGTGGCTAGCAGGGGGTGCATGCGGATGAGCAGGAAGATTCCGGCTACTACTATGGTACTGGAGTGCAGTAGGGCTGACACTGGGGTGGGGCCTTCTATTGCTGCGGGCAGTCATGGGTGGAGTCCAAATTGGGCGGATTTTCCTGCGGCTGCGAGGATTAATCCTATGAGGGGGAGGATTGGGGTTTGGTGGGGGTGTACGGCTTGTTGGATCTCTCAGGTGTTGAATGTTGAAGCTAGTCATGCTATGCTCAGGATCAGTCCGATGTCTCCGATTCGGTTGTAGATTACGGCTCGTAGGGCGGCGGTGTTGGCATCTGCTCGGCCTTGTCATCAGCCGATGAGAAGGAAGGACATGATTCGTACTCCTTCCCAGCCTACGAATAGGAGGAATATGTTGTTTGCGGTTGTTAGGAGGAGTATGGCGACTAGGAATGTCAGTAGGTAGGTGAAAAATTTTGTTACGTATGGCTCTGAGGCCATGTATCATATGGCGAATTGTAGGATTGATCATGTTACAAATAGGGCGATTGGAAGAAATGTTATTGAGTATTGGTCTATTTTTAGGCTCAGGGGGATTTTAAAGTTTATAATGAATTTTCACTCCCAGTGGCAGGTGACAGATTCTACTCCCGAGTAGATGAATGCGGTTGTAGGGGCTAGGCTAATTAGGAATGCGGTTTTAACAGCGCGGGTGGTGGCTTGTGGGGTGTTTTTAAAGTTTTTAAATAGAAATGGCAGGATGATTGGGGTTAGGAGGATTGTCAGCGTGAGTAGTGTGAGGGAGTTGATTAGTAGTGTGGGGTTCACTACTTTTACTTGGATTTGCACCAAGATGGGTGGTTCCTAAGACCAGTGGATTGCTGTTATCCTTTAAAAGTAAGGGGGCTGAGGTTTTAGGCTCAGATGTAAGAGTTAGCAGCTCTTGTTGGTTAAACCCTCCCCTCGGCAGGTAAGAAGGTTTGAACTTCTATTCTTAGAATCACAGTCTAATGTTTGGTTTAAACTATACTTGCATGAGGGGATTCCGGAGATCAGTTCGGGTTTGAGGATTAGGAGGAATATTGGGATAATGTGGAGTGTTATGAGCGGGTGTTCTCGCGTGGTTGAGTTTTGCATAGATGTGATGTGGGAGGGGATTGAGCCTCGTTGGGTCATTAGTAGTATGAATAAGGTGTAGGAGGCGGTTAGTAGGGTTGCGATTCCTGTTAGGATGATCGTGAAGGCAGATCAGTTGAATAAGGTGATTATAATGGTTAGCTCTGCTATGAGGTTTGTTGTTGGGGGTAAGGCTATGTTTGTTAGATTGGCCAGCAATCATCAGGTAGCTATGAGTGGTAGGAGAGGTTGTAGGCCTCGTGTGAGTAGTAGAATTCGGCTGTGCGTACGTTCATAGTTTGTGTTGGCTAGGCAGAATAGTATGGAGGAAGTTAGTCCATGGGAAATTATTAGGATCATTGCCCCTGAGAATGATCAGTGGGTTTGGATTATTCCTGCGGCGATAACTAGGCCTATGTGGCTAACGGATGAATAAGCGATTAGTGATTTTAGGTCTGTCTGTCGTAGGCAGATTGAGCTAGTCATTAGGGCGCCTCATAGGGCCAGGGTTAGGAAGGGGTAGTGCAGGAGGTTGGACAGTGGGCCCATAAATAGAGTGACTCGTATAATTCCGTATCCTCCTAGCTTTAGTAGTAGGGCGGCGAGGAGTATTGAGCCTGCGATGGGTGCTTCTACGTGGGCTTTTGGCAGTCAGAGGTGTAGGCCGTATAGTGGGGCTTTTACTATGAATGCTATGAGCAGTGCTAGACCTGATAGTATTCCTGTCCATGAGGTGGATAGGGTTGGGTGGGTTAGTTGTAGGGTTGGCAGGTGCAGGGTGCCAATTTTCACGTATAGGTGTATGATTGTGATTAGCAGGGGTAGAGAGCTTACTGGCGTGTAGAATAGCAGGTAGATGCCAGCGCTTAGGCGTTCTGGTTGGTTCCCCCATCGGGTGTTTAAGATTAGGGTGGGAATGAGGGTTGCTTCAAATGAGATGTAAAATAGTGCTAGTTCTGTGGTGGAAAAGGCTAGTAGGATGAATGGCTGGACTGCGACTAAGGTTGAGATAAAGATTCGTTTGCGTTGTAGGGGTTCTTGTTGCAGGTGGTTTTGGCTTGCTATGATTATGAGTGGGAGTAGTCAGCAGGATAGTACTAGGAGGGGGGATGAGATTTGGTCAATTCCTGTTCAGTTGGATAAAAATTTGTAGGGGTAGTAGGTTGGGATTAATCACTGTAGGCTTAGGGCAGCGATTAGGAGGCTGTATAAGGTGGTGTTAGTCCATAGAAATTTTGGTGGAGACAGCAGGGCTGTTGGAAGAAGTATGATTGTGGGTAGGATGATTTTTAGCATTGCAGGAGGTTTAGGTTGTGTAGATGGTCGGAGCCATGTGTGCGGGTGGAGGCTACTAGGATGGCCAGGCCTGTGCCCGCCTCACACGCTGAGAAGGTTAGCATGAGAATTGGTACCACGGTGAATGAGGAGACTTGGTTTTCGATGGATCATATTGATAGGCCTACGAATATCGATAATATTATGCTTTCAAGGCATAGTAGGGCGGATACTAGGTGGGTTCGGTGGAAGGCTAGCCCTAGTCCGCTGAAAATGAAGGCTGAGTAGAAGCTTAAATGTAGGGGCGACATAAGAAAGTTACAGGGTTGGCTGTAATCTGCTGGGTCGAAACCAGCTATCTTTTTGGTTAGACTAACTTTCTGTTATTCTGCTCATTCTAGGCCCCCTTGAATTCACTCGTAGGCCAGTCCGAGTGTTAGGAGAAGGAGGATCACTACAGTTCAGGTGAGGGTCATTAGGGGGGATTGGAGTTGGACGGCTCATGGCAGGGGGAGTAGGAGGGCGATTTCTAGGTCGAATAGGACGAACAGGATGGCTACTGAGGAAGAATCGGACTGAGAATGGTAATCGAGCAGATCCAAGTGGGTCGAATCCACATTCGTACGGTGAGAGTTTCTCTGAGTCGGGGTTTATTTGGGCGAGTCAGAAGTTTAATGCGGTTAGGGCGGCGCTTAGGATTGATGATAGGGCGAATATGAACATGAGTGCGTTCATTGCTCTCCTCTGGGTTTATACCAGATTCTAGAGATTGGAAGTCAATTGTAATTAATATACTAGAAGAGCAAGATCCTCATCAGTAGATGGTTATGTAGAGGAATAGTCAGATGACGTCTACGAAGTGTCAGTATCAGGCTGCTGCCTCGAATCCGAAGTGGTGGTCTGATGTAAAGTGGAACTTGATCAGTCGGAAGAGGCAGACGGTCAGGAAGGAGGATCCGATGATTACGTGGAGTCCGTGGAATCCAGTGGCAACGAAGAAGGTAGATCCGTAGACGCTATCGGCGATTGAGAATGGGGCTTCGTGGTATTCTATTGCTTGTAGGGCTGTGAAGTAGAATCCCAAGAGGATCGTTAGGGTTAGGGCGTGGATGGCATGTTTTCGGTTTCCTTCTGTGATGCTGTGATGGGCTCACGTTACGGTAACGCCTGAGGCTAGTAGGATGGCTGTGTTTAGTAGGGGGACTTCTATCGGGTTGAGTGGTTTAATTCCTGTTGGGGGTCATTGGCCTCCTAGTTCTGGGGTTGGGGCCAGGCTCGAGTGGAAGAACGCTCAGAAGAACCCTAAGAAGAAGAATGCTTCGGATGTGATGAAAAGGATTATGCCGTATCGTAGGCCTTTTTGGACTGTGGGAGTGTGATGGCCTTGGAAGGTGCTTTCTCGTACAATGTCTCGTCATCATTGGAGTATTACTAGGAGTATTGAGATGAGGCCTAGGGTTAGTAGTATGGATGAGTTGTAGTGGAATCACATGATTAATCCTGAGGTTGTGAGTAGGGCGGCGGCTGCCCCGAAGATTGGTCAAGGGCTTGGGTCAACTATGTGGTATGAGTGTGCTTGGTGTGCCATTAGATGTTTTCTTGTAAGTATAGGCTTAGAAGGAGCACGAAGACGTAGGCCTGGATTATGGCTACTGCTACTTCTAGGATGGTTAGGAGTAGTAGGATGATTATTGTTAGGATGGATACTGCAGGAAGGGTGGGTATTAATGCAATGGAGGCTGTAGAGATGAGTTGGATGAGTAAGTGTCCTGCTGTAAGGTTGGCTGTAAGGCGGACTCCGAGGGCTAGGGGGCGGATTAGTAGGCTGGTTGTTTCGATCAGGATTAGTGCGGGGATTAGGGGTGTAGGGGTACCTTCGGGTAATAGGTGGGCTAAAGAGGCTGATGGTTGGTTTCGTAGGCCTGTTAGTAGTGTGGCGAGCCATAGTGGGAAGGCTAGGGCTATGTTCATAGATAGTTGGGTGGTTGGGGTGAATGTATATGGAAGGAGGCCTAGAAGGTTGATTGTAAGAAGTATGATTATTAGGGATGTAAATATTATGGCTCATTTGTGGCCATTTTTGTTGAGTGGGACTATTAGTTGTTTTGTGATTAGGTGAAGGAGTCATGTTTGGATAGTAGAAAGGCGGTTGTTGATTCATCGGTTGTTTGGGGACGGGAATAGTAGGGCTGGGAAGAGTAGGGATAGTAGGATTAAGGGGATGCCAAATAGATTGGGGCTGGAAAATTGGTCAAAGAAGCTTAGGTTCATGGTCAGGATCATGGTGTGGGTTTGGTAGTGAGGGAGGTCTTATTTGATGGGGGGTTGGTTGTGGTGAAGGCTAGTAGTTTTGGTTGGATGAGGAGTGCTAGGGTTAATCAGGTTATAATTATGATTGAAAATCATGGTGCGGGGTTAAGCTGTGGCATATCATTAAGGAGGGGGAAGTCCCTCTTTGGCTAGCTTAAAAGGCTAGTGCTGTTGCATAGCTTCTTAATGATTAGGATGATGATAGAAGGGACGATCAGGCCTCGAAATGTGGGAGTGGGGTTGATTCTACTACAATGGGTATGTAGCTGTGATTAGCCCCGCAAATTTCTGAGCATTGTCCGTAAAAAATCCCAGGCCGGGTGGTAATGAATGAAGTTTGGTTTAGTCGGCCTGGGATTGCGTCTGTTTTAACTCCGAGCGTTGGGACTGCTCAGGAGTGGAGTACGTCTCCTGCAGTAATGATCACGCGGATGGGGGATTCTATTGGGATAACTACGCGGTGGTCAACTTCTAGCAGTCGGAAGTGGCCGTTGGGTAAGTCTGGGGTGGGCACTATGTAGGAGTCGAATGATAGGTCTTTGAAGTCTGTGTATTCGTAGCTTCAGTATCATTGGTGGTCGATGGCTTTTAGGGTGAGGTCTGGTTCGTCGATTTCGTCCATTATGTAGAGGATTTGTAGGGATGGGAGGGCGAGGAGTACCAGGACGATAGCAGGTAGGATTGTCCAGATCAGCTCTACTTCTTGGGCGTCTACAGCATTGGACGGAGTTTTTCTGTTAGTATGTGGGCTAAAAGGTAGAGAACTAGGCTGCAGATAGCTAGGGCAACGATTAGGGCGTGGTCGTGGAATTCAACGAGTTCTTCTATGATGGGTGATGAGGCGTCTTGGAATCCTAGTTGGGAGTGGTTGGCCACATGAGATGTACAGGATTTTTACCTGTGATTTAGTCTTGACAAGGCTATGTAATTGGTTTACTAACGTCTCATAAGAAAGAAGCATGAGCGGTTAACCTCCTGGGAGACCCAGAAAACTTCACCCCAGCAAACCCGCTAGTAACCCCACCACACATCAAGCCAGAATGATACTTCCTATTCGCCTACGCCATCCTACGTTCAATCCCAAATAAACTAGGAGGCGTATTAGCACTGGCCGCCTCCGTACTGATCCTATTCCTAATCCCATTCCTGCACAAATCAAAACAACGAGCAATAACATTCCGACCACTCTCCCAGCTCCTATTCTGAGTACTAGTCGCCGACCTCCTCGTCCTAACATGAGTAGGAAGCCAACCCGTCGAACACCCATTCATCATCATCGGCCAACTCGCTTCAATCGCCTACTTCACTATCCTCCTATTTCTCCTCCCCGCCGCAAGCGCCCTAGAAAACAAAATACTCAACTGCTAAATACTCTAATAGTTTATAAAAACATTGGTCTTGTAAACCAAAGATTGAAGACTTACCACTTCTTAGAGTACCCCAAACTCAGAAAAAAAGGACTCAAACCTTTATCTCCAGCTCCCAAAGCTGGCATTTTCAATAAACTATTCTCTGACCCTAACCCCTAAACCGCCCGAATAGCACCCCGCGACAACCCCCGCACAAGCTCCAATACAACAAACAAAGTCAACAACAGCCCCCAACCCGCCACTAAAAACATCCCTGCCCCATGTGAATAAAACATGGAAACTCCACTAAAATCCGACCGAACAACAAACACCCCAACATTATTCACAGTAGAAACCCCGAACTTCCAAGCCCCCATAAACCCCCCAAACACCAACCCCCCAAAAACAATTGCCACAAACGCTACTGCACATCCAATCACCCGTCAATCCCCCCAAGCCCCAGGGAAAGGCTCCGCTGCTAAAGCTACTGAATAAACAAACACCACCAGCATACCCCCCAAATACACCATAAACAGCACTAAAGCCACGAACGAAACCCCAAGGCCCAGCAACCACCCGCACCCCGCCACAGACGCTAACACCAAACCAACAACCCCATAATACGGCGAAGGATTCGACGCCACACCCAAAACACCCACCGCAAAGCAAATCCCTAAAAAAAACATAAAATAAGTCATTATTCCTGCCCGGACACTACCCGAGGCCTGCGGCTCGAAAAGCCGCCATTGTTCTCAACTACAGGAACTAACCGCAAGCCCCCAATAATTCTACCCCATCTATGCCATTATGCTTAACCCCCCCCCCCTCCCCCCCCGAGGCGGGGGTATTTGGTTATGCATATTCGTGCATAAATTTATATACCCCATATACATACATACTATAGTACCAGTAATATACATTATATACGGACTATCTTATAAGCAGGTGCTAAACCCATACATGTACACGGCCATTAAACCCTTAAACACACTCCTACCAAACCACCCGGCATGAATGTTCTAGGACCATACCCCACAACACCCAATACAACTCCACTCAAGCGCATAACAAGACCCCATTTTAATGAATGCTCACAGGACATGCTCCAACAACAACTCTCCACCACATATCTCATGCAGTTCGTATCAGACGGATTTATTAATCGTACTCCTCACGTGAAATCAGCAACCCGTTGCACATAATGTCCGGTATGACTAGCTTCAGGCCCATACGTTCCCCCTAAACCCCTCGCCCTCCTCACATTTTTGCGCCTCTGGTTCCTCGGTCAGGGCCATCCATTGGGTTCACTCACCCCTCCTTGCCCTTCAAAGTGGCATCTGTGAGTACTTTCACCTTCTCAATGCGTAATCGCGGCATGTTCCAGCTTTTTGGCGCCTCTGGTTCCTCTTATTTTTTCCGGGGTTACCTCACAGGTGGCTATTCCCAGTGATCTCGGGGGTCCCACAATCTAAGCCTGGACACACCTGCCTCACGGCCTATCCTATATTTCAAGGGTCCCTCGATGAGACGGTTGGCGTATATGGGGAATCATCCTGACACTGATGCACTTTGACCACATTCAGTTAATGTTACCTCCACCCTCCGGGTTAAATGGGGCTATTGGATGAATGCTCGTTGGACATAGCACAAAACAACAAATCATTAAGCGCAACCCCTGCGCTTCACAAACTAAACCAGTAAACTTTCGCTAACCACCATGTAGCATAAACCTTCATCGCCCAATCCCAGCAAACTACCTCTAAAACTCCATTAATCATCCCTTCCATGACATCATCGGAACGATGTACATATACACACAAACACATACAAAATAACTTAAACTTATTAGAGAAACTCCAGTACTAAAAATAGTAAACACAAGCAATAATTTCATATACTTCACTCTCACTCACCACTCAACTATCAGCTAACCACACCCCCGTCCACATAGCTTAACACAAAGCATGGCACTGAAGTTGCCAAGATGGCATAAAACATGCCTGCGGACAAAAGACTTAGTCCTAACCTTACGGTTGGTTTTTGCTAAATATATACATGCAAGTATCCGCGCCCCAGTGTAAACGCCCTCGACCACCTACCCCCATACAGGCCTTGAGGAGCGGGTATCAGGCACACCCAAGTAGTAGCCCAAGACGCCTCGCTAAGCCACGCCCCCACGGGTATTCAGCAGTAATTAACATTAAGCAATGAGTGCAAACTTGACTTAGTTATAGCAACAGCCTAACTTCAAGGGTTGGTAAATCTTGTGCCAGCCACCGCGGTCATACAAGAAACCCAAATCAACCGTCCTATTGACACGGCGTAAAGAGTGGTAAAATGCCTATCCTAGCTAACTAAGATCAAAATGCAACTGAGCTGTCATAAGCCCAAGATGCACCTAAACACACCATTAAGATGATCTTAGGAACTAACGACTGATTTAAACCCACGAAAGCCAGGGCCCAAACTGGGATTAGATACCCCACTATGCCTGGCCCTAAATCTTGATACTTACTTTACCGAAGTATCCGCCAGAGAACTACGAGCACAAACGCTTAAAACTCTAAGGACTTGGCGGTGCCCCAAACCCACCTAGAGGAGCCTGTTCTACAATCGATAATCCCCGATTAACCCAACCACCCCTTGCCAACACAGCCTACATACCGCCGTCGCCAGCCCACCTCGAATGAGAGCACAACAGTGGACACAATAGCACCCCGCTAATAAGACAGGTCAAGGTATAGCCTATGGAGTGGAAGAAATGGGCTACATTCCCTATTCATAGGGCACACGGAAAGAAGCGTGAAACCACTTCTGGAAGGCGGATTTAGCAGTAAAGTGGGACAATAGAGCCTACTTTAAGCCGGCCCTGGGGCACGTACATACCGCCCGTCACCCTCCTCAAAAGCCACATCCCACATAACTAATACCATAAATACGCTGAAGATGAGGTAAGTCGTAACAAGGTAAGTGTACCGGAAGGTGTACTTAGAATATCAAGACGTAGCTATAACACCAAAGCACTCAGCTTACACCTGAAAGATATCTACTAGACCGGATCGTCTTGAAGCCCCCCCTCTAGCTCAACCACACAAATAGTACACCAAAACTAAAGAATTTACTAAACTAATTAAACTAAAGCATTTTACAGTCTTAGTATAGGCGATAGAAAAGACACTTAGACGCGATAGAGACCCCAGTACCGTAAGGGAAAGATGAAATAGCAGTGAAACAATCAAAGCGACAGACAGCAAAGATCAACCCTTGTACCTTTTGCATCATGGTTTAGCGAGAACAACCAAGCAAAGTGAACTAAAGTTTGCCCCCCCGAAACCCAAGCGAGCTACTTTCAAGCAGTTAAAGAGAGCGAACCCGTCTCTGTTGCAAAAGAGTGGGATGACTTGTCAGTAGAGGTGAAAAGCCAACCGAGCTGGGTGATAGCTGGTTACCTGTGAAACGAATCTAAGTTCCCCCTTAATCCTCCCTACCGGACATCCTGAACCCTAATGAGATGATTAAGAGCTATTTAATGGAGGGACAGCTCCATTAAAAAAGGACACAACCTCGACTAGCGGATAATTCTTACTACTGATCCTACCGTGGGCCCTAAAGCAGCCATCAAAAAAGAGTGCGTCAAAGCTCCACCACCTAAAAATACCAAAATAAGATGATTCCCTTATCACAAACAGGTCAACCTATGAATATAGGAGAATTAATGCTAAAATAAGTAACTCAGGGCCACACCCCTCTAACGGCGCAAGCTTACATAGAAACATTATTAACAGACCTAGACAGATACAAAAACCCCTACAAGACCACGTATTAACTAACCCTGTTAACCCGACTCAGGAGCGCCTATAAGAGCGATTAAAATCTGTGAAAGGAACTCGGCAAATTAATAAGGCCCGACTGTTTACCAAAAACATAGCCTTCAGCAAATTAAACAAGTATTGAAGGTGATGCCTGCCCGGTGACTTAGGTTTAACGGCCGCGGTATCCTAACCGTGCAAAGGTAGCGCAATCAATTGTCCCATAAATCGAGACTTGTATGAATGGCTAAACGAGGTCTTAACTGTCTCTCACAGATAATCAGTGAAATTGATCTCCCCGTGCAAAAGCGGGGATGTGAACATAAGACGAGAAGACCCTGTGGAACTTAAAAATCAACGACCACCGCGAATCCTCAATCAACCCCACTGGGGCCACTACCATCGCAGAGCCTGGTCGATATTTTTCGGTTGGGGCGACCTTGGAGGAGAACAAATCCTCCAAAAACAAGACCATACCTCTTTACCTAGAGCTACCCCTCAAAGTGCTAACAGTGACCAGACCCAATATAATTGATTAATGGACCAAGCTACCCCAGGGATAACAGCGCAATCCCCCTCAAGAGCCCATATCGACAGGGGGGTTTACGACCTCGATGTTGGATCAGGACATCCTAATGGTGCAGCCGCTATTAAGGGTTCGTTTGTTCAACGATTAACAGTCCTACGTGATCTGAGTTCAGACCGGAGCAATCCAGGTCGGTTTCTATCTATGACACACTCTCCCCAGTACGAAAGGACCGGGAAAGTGGGGCCAATACCACAAGCACGCCCCCCCCCTCTAAGCAGTGAAACCAACTAAACCGTGAAGAGGGCCTTCCCCCACCACTTTCAATCCTAGAAAAGGACCAGCTAGAGTGGCAGAGCCCGGCAAGTGCAGAAGGCTTAAGCCCTTTCCCCAGAGGTTCAAATCCTCTCCCTAGCTTCACCCATGATTCAAATAACAACACTAAGCTGCCTCATTATATCCCTCCTATACATCATCCCAATCCTGATTGCCGTAGCCTTCCTAACCCTAGCAGAACGGAAAATCCTAAGCTACATACAATCCCGCAAAGGCCCTAACGTTGTCGGGCCTTTTGGCCTACTTCAACCATTTGCGGACGGACTGAAACTATTTACCAAAGAGCCCATCCGACCCTCTACCTCTTCCCCACTTCTATTCATTCTGATACCAATACTAGCCCTTGTCCTAGCCCTCACCACTTGAGCACCACTACCACTCCCATTTCCCCTAGCAGATCTAAACCTCGGAGTTCTCTTCCTAATAGCCATGTCAAGCCTAGCCGTCTACTCAGTCCTATGATCAGGCTGAGCCTCGAACTCAAAATACGCACTAATCGGAGCCCTACGGGCAGTAGCACAGACCATTTCATACGAAGTGACACTGGCCATAATCCTGCTATCAATAATCATACTAAGCGGAAGCTACACACTCAGCTCCTTTGCCGTCGCACAGGAGCCTCTATACTTCATTTTCTCCTCATGACCCCTAGCAATAATATGATACGTATCCACCCTAGCAGAGACAAACCGAGCTCCTTTTGACCTCACAGAGGGCGAATCTGAGCTAGTCTCAGGGTTTAACGTTGAATACGCCGCAGGACCCTTCGCCTTATTCTTCCTAGCTGAATATGCGAACATTATGCTAATAAATACACTTACAGCCATCATATTCCTAAACCCAAGCGCCCTAGGGCCACCCACAGAACTATTCCCCGTCATCCTAGCCACAAAAGTCCTCCTACTATCTTCTGGTTTCTTATGGGTCCGAGCTTCATACCCACGATTCCGATATGACCAACTAATGCACCTACTATGAAAAAACTTCCTACCCCTCACACTAGCTCTGTGCCTCTGACACATCAGCATACCTATCTGCTATGCAGGCCTACCTCCTTACATAAGGAAATGTGCCTGAACTACAAAGGGTCACTATGATAAAGTGAACATAGAGGTATAACAGCCCTCTCATTTCCTGTTGACCTTAGAAAAGTAGGAATTGAACCCACACAAGAGAAATCAAAATTCTCCATACTTCCCTTATATTATTTTCTAGTAGAGTCAGCTAATCAAGCTATCGGGCCCATACCCCGAAAATGATGGTTTAACCCCCTCCTCTACTAATGAACCCTTACGCGACCCCAATCATAACCTTCAGCCTCATCTTGGGCACCACAATCACAATTTCCAGCAACCACTGAGTTCTGGCCTGGACAGGACTGGAGATCAACGCACTAGCCATCATTCCCCTAATTGCCAAATCCCACCACCCACGAGCAGTAGAAGCCGCAACGAAATACTTCCTAACCCAAGCAGCTGCTTCCGCCCTGGTCCTATTCTCTAGCATAACCAATGCCTGAGTCACCGGCCAATGAGACATCACACAAATAAACCACCCAACCTCCTGTCTACTACTGACAGCAGCAATCGCTATTAAACTGGGCCTAGTGCCATTTCACTTCTGATTCCCAGAAGTACTACAAGGATCGCCACTAATAACAGCCCTGCTACTCTCGACCCTCATAAAATTCCCCCCACTAACCCTGCTCCTACTAACATCCAAATCCCTCGACCCAGCTCTACTCACCGCCATGGCCCTAGCCTCAACAGCACTAGGAGGCTGAATAGGACTGAACCAAACACAAACACGCAAAATCCTAGCCTTCTCGTCCATCTCCCACTTAGGCTGAATCGCCATCATCCTAGTTTACAGCCCCAAATTGGCCTTACTTACCTTCTACCTATACACAATCATAACATCAGCCGTATTCCTAGCCCTTAACAAAATCAAAGCCCTTAACCTATCCATGATCACAACCTCATGAACAAAAACCCCAGTGCTAAACGCCACCCTAATACTAGTACTTTTATCCCTAGCAGGCCTCCCCCCATTAACAGGCTTTATACCAAAGTGACTTATCATCCAAGAACTAACTAAACAGGAAATAACACCAGCAGCCATGGCAATTGCCATGCTATCACTGCTCAGCCTCTTCTTCTACCTACGCCTCGCATACCACTCAACAATTACCCTTCCCCCCAACTCCTCTAACCACATAAAACAATGATACACTAGCAAAGCCCCAAGCACACCTACTGCGGTCCTTGCCTCACTATCAATCCTCTTACTTCCCCTGTCCCCAATAATACATGCCATTGTCTAGAAACTTAGGATAACACCCCAAACCGAAGGCCTTCAAAGCCTTAAATAAGAGTTAAACCCTCTTAGTTTCTGCACATTAAGACTTACAGAATATTAACCTGTATCTTCTGAATGCAAGTCAGACGCTTTAATTAAGCTAAAGCCTCCCTAGACAGATGGGCTTCGATCCCACAAAACTCTAGTTAACAGCTAAATGCCTAAACCAATTGGCTTCTGCCTACAAAGACCCTGACGCACCCTAGTGCGCATCGATGAGCTTGCAACTCAACATGAATTTCACTACAGAGCCGATAAGAAGAGGAATTAAACCTCTGTAAAAAGGACTACAGCCTAACGCTTCAACACTCAGCCATCTTACCCGTCACCTTCATCAACCGATGACTATTTTCCACTAACCATAAGGATATTGGCACCCTGTACCTCATCTTCGGGGCATGAGCAGGAATAGTCGGCACCGCACTCAGCCTATTAATCCGCGCAGAACTAGGACAACCAGGAACTCTCCTAGGCGACGACCAAATTTACAATGTAATCGTTACCGCTCACGCCTTTGTAATAAGCTTCTTTATAGTCATACCCATCATGATCGGAGGATTCGGCAACTGATTAGTCCCCCTCATAATCGGTGCCCCCGACATAGCATTCCCGCGAATAAACAACATAAGCTTTTGACTCCTCCCCCCATCATTCCTCCTCCTACTAGCCTCATCCACTGTAGAAGCTGGCGCCGGCACAGGCTGAACTGTCTACCCTCCCCTAGCAGGTGACCTTGCCCACGCCGGAGCTTCAGTAGACCTGGCTATCTTCTCACTCCACTTAGCCGGTATCTCCTCCATCCTTGGGGCCATCAACTTTATCACCACAGCCATCAACATAAAACCCCCCGCACTCTCACAATACCAAACCCCACTATTTGTCTGATCCGTACTAATTACCGCCATCCTACTCCTTCTATCACTCCCCGTACTCGCCGCCGGTATTACAATATTACTAACTGATCGAAACCTAAACACCACATTCTTCGACCCCGCTGGAGGAGGAGACCCAATCCTGTACCAACACCTATTCTGATTCTTCGGACACCCAGAAGTCTATATTCTGATCCTACCGGGGTTCGGAATCATCTCACACGTAGTCACGTACTACTCAGGCAAAAAGGAGCCCATCGGCTACATGGGAATAGTCTGAGCCATACTATCCATCGGCTTCCTAGGATTCATCGTCTGAGCTCACCACATGTTTACAGTAGGAATAGACGTTGATACCCGAGCCTACTTTACATCAGCCACTATAATCATTGCCATCCCTACCGGAATCAAAGTATTTAGCTGACTAGCCACCCTGCACGGAGGAACAATCAAATGAGACCCCCCCAATACTATGAGCTCTAGGATTTATCTTCCTATTTACCATCGGAGGATTAACAGGAATCGTTCTTGCAAACTCTTCCCTAGACATCGCCCTGCACGACACGTACTACGTAGTTGCCCACTTCCACTACGTCCTATCCATAGGCGCCGTCTTTGCCATTCTAGCAGGATTTACTCACTGATTCCCACTACTCACTGGGTTTACCCTACACCAAACATGAGCAAAAGCCCACTTCGGGGTAATATTTACAGGAGTAAACCTAACGTTCTTCCCCCAGCACTTCCTAGGCCTAGCAGGAATACCCCGACGATACTCGGACTATCCCGACGCCTACACACTATGAAACACCATTTCCTCCATCGGCTCCCTAATCTCAATAGTAGCCGTAATCATACTAATATTCATCATCTGAGAAGCCTTTTCGGCCAAACGAAAAGTCCTACAACCAGAACTAACTACCACAAACGTTGAATGAATCCACGGCTGCCCTCCCCCATACCATACTTTCGAGGAACCGGCCTTCGTCCAAGTACAAGAAAGGAAGGAATCGAACCCTCACATCCTGGTTTCAAGCCAACTGCATTCACCGCTCATGCTTCTTTCTTATGAGACGTTAGTAAACCAATTACATAGCCTTGTCAAGACTAAATCACAGGTAAAAATCCTGTACATCTCATGTGGCCAACCACTCCCAACTAGGATTCCAAGACGCCTCATCACCCATCATAGAAGAACTCGTTGAATTCCACGACCACGCCCTAATCGTTGCCCTAGCTATCTGCAGCCTAGTTCTCTACCTTTTAGCCCACATACTAACAGAAAAACTCTCGTCCAATGCTGTAGACGCCCAAGAAGTAGAGCTGATCTGGACAATCCTACCTGCTATCGTCCTGGTACTCCTCGCCCTCCCATCCCTACAAATCCTCTACATAATGGACGAAATCGACGAACCAGACCTCACCCTAAAAGCCATCGGCCACCAATGATACTGAAGCTACGAATACACAGACTTCAAAGACCTATCATTCGACTCCTACATAGTGCCCACCCCAGACTTACCCAACGGCCACTTCCGACTGCTAGAAGTTGACCACCGCGTAGTTATCCCAATAGAATCCCCCATCCGCGTGATCATTACTGCAGGAGACGTACTCCACTCCTGAGCAGTCCCAACGCTCGGAGTTAAAACAGACGCAATCCCAGGCCGACTAAACCAAACTTCATTCATTACCACCCGGCCTGGGATTTTTTACGGACAATGCTCAGAAATTTGCGGGGCTAATCACAGCTACATACCCATTGTAGTAGAATCAACCCCACTCCCACATTTCGAGGCCTGATCGTCCCTTCTATCATCATCCTAATCATTAAGAAGCTATGCAACAGCACTAGCCTTTTAAGCTAGCCAAAGAGGGACTTCCCCCTCCTTAATGATATGCCACAGCTTAACCCCGCACCATGATTTTCAATCATAATTATAACCTGATTAACCCTAGCACTCCTCATCCAACCAAAACTACTAGCCTTCACCACAACCAACCCCCCATCAAATAAGACCTCCCTCACTACCAAACCCACACCATGATCCTGACCATGAACCTAAGCTTCTTTGACCAATTTTCCAGCCCCAATCTATTTGGCATCCCCTTAATCCTACTATCCCTACTCTTCCCAGCCCTACTATTCCCGTCCCCAAACAACCGATGAATCAACAACCGCCTTTCTACTATCCAAACATGACTCCTTCACCTAATCACAAAACAACTAATAGTCCCACTCAACAAAAATGGCCACAAATGAGCCATAATATTTACATCCCTAATAATCATACTTCTTACAATCAACCTTCTAGGCCTCCTTCCATATACATTCACCCCAACCACCCAACTATCTATGAACATAGCCCTAGCCTTCCCACTATGGCTCGCCACACTACTAACAGGCCTACGAAACCAACCATCAGCCTCTTTAGCCCACCTATTACCCGAAGGTACCCCTACACCCCTAATCCCCGCACTAATCCTGATCGAAACAACCAGCCTACTAATCCGCCCCCTAGCCCTCGGAGTCCGCCTTACAGCCAACCTTACAGCAGGACACTTACTCATCCAACTCATCTCTACAGCCTCCATTGCATTAATACCCACCCTTCCTGCAGTATCCATCCTAACAATAATCATCCTACTACTCCTAACCATCCTAGAAGTAGCAGTAGCCATAATCCAGGCCTACGTCTTCGTGCTCCTTCTAAGCCTATACTTACAAGAAAACATCTAATGGCACACCAAGCACACTCATACCACATAGTTGACCCAAGCCCTTGACCAATCTTCGGGGCAGCCGCCGCCCTACTCACAACCTCAGGATTAATCATGTGATTCCACTACAACTCATCCATACTACTAACCCTAGGCCTCATCTCAATACTCCTAGTAATACTCCAATGATGACGAGACATTGTACGAGAAAGCACCTTCCAAGGCCATCACACTCCCACAGTCCAAAAAGGCCTACGATACGGCATAATCCTTTTCATCACATCCGAAGCATTCTTCTTCTTAGGGTTCTTCTGAGCGTTCTTCCACTCGAGCCTGGCCCCAACCCCAGAACTAGGAGGCCAATGACCCCCAACAGGAATTAAACCACTCAACCCGATAGAAGTCCCCCTACTAAACACAGCCATCCTACTAGCCTCAGGCGTTACCGTAACGTGAGCCCATCACAGCATCACAGAAGGAAACCGAAAACACGCCATCCACGCCCTAACCCTAACGATCCTCCTGGGATTCTACTTCACAGCCCTACAAGCAATAGAATACCACGAAGCCCCATTCTCAATCGCCGATAGCGTCTACGGATCTACCTTCTTCGTTGCCACTGGATTCCACGGACTCCACGTAATCATCGGATCCTCCTTCCTGACCGTCTGCCTCTTCCGACTGATCAAGTTCCACTTTACATCAGACCACCACTTCGGATTCGAGGCAGCAGCCTGATACTGACACTTCGTAGACGTCATCTGACTATTCCTCTACATAACCATCTACTGATGAGGATCTTGCTCTTCTAGTATATTAATTACAATTGACTTCCAATCTCTAGAATCTGGTATAAACCCAGAGGAGAGCAATGAACGCACTCATGTTCATATTCGCCCTATCATCAATCCTAAGCGCCGCCCTAACCGCATTAAACTTCTGACTCGCCCAAATAAACCCCGACTCAGAGAAACTCTCACCGTACGAATGTGGATTCGACCCACTTGGATCTGCTCGATTACCATTCTCAGTCCGATTCTTCCTCAGTAGCCATCCTGTTCGTCCTATTCGACCTAGAAATCGCCCTCCTACTCCCCCTGCCATGAGCCGTCCAACTCCAATCCCCCCTAATGACCCTCACCTGAACTGTAGTGATCCTCCTTCTCCTAACACTCGGACTGGCCTACGAGTGAATTCAAGGGGGCCTAGAATGAGCAGAATAACAGAAAGTTAGTCTAACCAAAAAGATAGCTGGTTTCGACCCAGCAGATTACAGCCAACCCTGTAACTTTCTTATGTCGCCCCTACATTTAAGCTTCTACTCAGCCTTCATTTTCAGCGGACTAGGGCTAGCCTTCCACCGAACCCACCTAGTATCCGCCCTACTATGCCTTGAAAGCATAATATTATCGATATTCGTAGGCCTATCAATATGATCCATCGAAAACCAAGTCTCCTCATTCACCATGGTACCAATTCTCATGCTAACCTTCTCAGCGTGTGAGGCGGGCACAGGCCTGGCCATCCTAGTAGCCTCCACCCGCACACATGGCTCCGACCATCTACACAACCTAAACCTCCTGCAATGCTAAAAATCATCCTACCCACAATCATACTTCTTCCAACAGCCCTGCTGTCTCCACCAAAATTTCTATGGACTAACACCACCTTATACAGCCTCCTAATCGCTGCCCTAAGCCTACAGTGATTAATCCCAACCTACTACCCCTACAAATTTTTATCCAACTGAACAGGAATTGACCAAATCTCATCCCCCCTCCTAGTACTATCCTGCTGACTACTGCCACTCATAATCATAGCAAGCCAAAACCACCTGCAACAAGAACCCCTACAACGCAAACGAATCTTTATCTCAACCTTAGTCGCAGTCCAGCCATTCATCCTACTAGCCTTTTCCACCACAGAACTAGCACTATTTTACATCTCATTTGAAGCAACCCTCATTCCCACCCTAATCTTAAACACCCGATGGGGGAACCAACCAGAACGCCTAAGCGCTGGCATCTACCTGCTATTCTACACGCCAGTAAGCTCTCTACCCCTGCTAATCACAATCATACACCTATACGTGAAAATTGGCACCCTGCACCTGCCAACCCTACAACTAACCCACCCAACCCTATCCACCTCATGGACAGGAATACTATCAGGTCTAGCACTGCTCATAGCATTCATAGTAAAAGCCCCACTATACGGCCTACACCTCTGACTGCCAAAAGCCCACGTAGAAGCACCCATCGCAGGCTCAATACTCCTCGCCGCCCTACTACTAAAGCTAGGAGGATACGGAATTATACGAGTCACTCTATTTATGGGCCCACTGTCCAACCTCCTGCACTACCCCTTCCTAACCCTGGCCCTATGAGGCGCCCTAATGACTAGCTCAATCTGCCTACGACAGACAGACCTAAAATCACTAATCGCTTATTCATCCGTTAGCCACATAGGCCTAGTTATCGCCGCAGGAATAATCCAAACCCACTGATCATTCTCAGGGGCAATGATCCTAATAATTTCCCATGGACTAACTTCCTCCATACTATTCTGCCTAGCCAACACAAACTATGAACGTACGCACAGCCGAATTCTACTACTCACACGAGGCCTACAACCTCTCCTACCACTCATAGCTACCTGATGATTGCTGGCCAATCTAACAAACATAGCCTTACCCCCAACAACAAACCTCATAGCAGAGCTAACCATTATAATCACCTTATTCAACTGATCTGCCTTCACGATCATCCTAACAGGAATCGCAACCCTACTAACCGCCTCCTACACCTTATTCATACTACTAATGACCCAACGAGGCTCAATCCCCTCCCACATCACATCTATGCAAAACTCAACCACGCGAGAACACCCGCTCATAACACTCCACATTATCCCAATATTCCTCCTAATCCTCAAACCCGAACTGATCTCCGGAATCCCCTCATGCAAGTATAGTTTAAACCAAACATTAGACTGTGATTCTAAGAATAGAAGTTCAAACCTTCTTACCTGCCGAGGGGAGGGTTTAACCAACAAGAGCTGCTAACTCTTACATCTGAGCCTAAAACCTCAGCCCCCTTACTTTTAAAGGATAACAGCAATCCACTGGTCTTAGGAACCACCCATCTTGGTGCAAATCCAAGTAAAAGTAGTGAACCCCACACTACTAATCAACTCCCTCACACTACTCACGCTGACAATCCTCCTAACCCCAATCATCCTGCCATTTCTATTTAAAAACTTTAAAAACACCCCACAAGCCACCACCCGCGCTGTTAAAACCGCATTCCTAATTAGCCTAGCCCCTACAACCGCATTCATCTACTCGGGAGTAGAATCTGTCACCTGCCACTGGGAGTGAAAATTCATTATAAACTTTAAAATCCCCCTGAGCCTAAAAATAGACCAATACTCAATAACATTTCTTCCAATCGCCCTATTTGTAACATGATCAATCCTACAATTCGCCATATGATACATGGCCTCAGAGCCATACGTAACAAAATTTTTCACCTACCTACTGACATTCCTAGTCGCCATACTCCTCCTAACAACCGCAAACAACATATTCCTCCTATTCGTAGGCTGGGAAGGAGTACGAATCATGTCCTTCCTTCTCATCGGCTGATGACAAGGCCGAGCAGATGCCAACACCGCCGCCCTACGAGCCGTAATCTACAACCGAATCGGAGACATCGGACTGATCCTGAGCATAGCATGACTAGCTTCAACATTCAACACCTGAGAGATCCAACAAGCCGTACACCCCCACCAAACCCCAATCCTCCCCCTCATAGGATTAATCCTCGCAGCCGCAGGAAAATCCGCCCAATTTGGACTCCACCCATGACTGCCCGCAGCAATAGAAGGCCCCACCCCAGTATCAGCCCTACTGCACTCCAGTACCATAGTAGTAGCCGGAATCTTCCTGCTCATCCGCATGCACCCCCTGCTAGCCACCAACCAGACAGCCCTAACTGCCTGCCTATGCCTAGGTGCTCTATCAACCCTATTCGCTGCCACATGCGCCCTAACCCAAAATGACATCAAAAAAATCATTGCTTTCTCAACATCCAGCCAACTAGGACTAATAATAGTCACTATCGGACTAAACCTCCCACAACTAGCCTTCCTACACATCTCAACCCATGCCTTCTTTAAAGCCATACTATTCCTATGCTCAGGGTCTATCATCCACAACCTAAACGGAGAACAAGATATCCGAAAGATAGGAGGCCTACAGAAAATACTCCCAGTCACTACTTCCTGCCTAACCATCGGAAACCTGGCGCTGATAGGAACCCCATTCCTAGCCGGATTCTACTCAAAAGACCTCATCATCGAAAGCTTAAACACATCATACCTAAATACTTGAGCCCTACTCCTAACCCTTATAGCCACAGCATTCACCGCAACCTACAGCATCCGCATAACCATCCTAGTCCAAGCTGGACAAACCCGAATCCCCCCAATAGTATCAATAAACGAAAACAACCCACTAATCACCGCCCCCCTAACCCGACTCGCCCTAGGCAGCATTACAGCAGGAATAATCATTACCTCTTTCATCACACCAACCAAAACCCCCCCAATAACCATACCCCTTATCACCAAAACCGCTGCCATCCTCATAACAATCCTAGGAATCATCCTAGGCCCCTCATGTACAGGGCCACACCCCTCTAACGGCGCAAGCTTACATAGAAACATTATTAACAGACCTAGACAGATACAAAAACCCCTACAAGACCACGTATTAACTAACCCTGTTAACCCGACTCAGGAGCGCCTATAAGAGCGATTAAAATCTGTGAAAGGAACTCGGCAAATTAATAAGGCCCGACTGTTTACCAAAAACATAGCCTTCAGCAAATTAAACAAGTATTGAAGGTGATGCCTGCCCGGTGACTTAGGTTTAACGGCCGCGGTATCCTAACCGTGCAAAGATAGCGCAATCAATTGTCCCATAAATCGAGACTTGTATGAATGGCTAAACGAGGTCTTAACTGTCTCTCACAGATAATCAGTGAAATTGATCTCCCCGTGCAAAAGCGGGGATGTGAACATAAGACGAGAAGACCCTGTGGAACTTAAAAATCAACGACCACCGCGAATCCTCAATCAACCCCACTGGGGCCACTACCATCGCAGAGCCTGGTCGATATTTTTCGGTTGGGGCGACCTTGGAGGAGAACAAATCCTCCAAAAACAAGACCATACCTCTTTACCTAGAGCTACCCCTCAAAGTGCTAACAGTGACCAGACCCAATATAATTGATTAATGGACCAAGCTACCCCAGGGATAACAGCGCAATCCCCCTCAAGAGCCCATATCGACAGGGGGGTTTACGACCTCGATGTTGGATCAGGACATCCTAATGGTGCAGCCGCTATTAAGGGTTCGTTTGTTCAACGATTAACAGTCCTACGTGATCTGAGTTCAGACCGGAGCAATCCAGGTCGGTTTCTATCTATGACACACTCTCCCCAGTACGAAAGGACCGGGAAAGTGGGGCCAATACCACAAGCACGCCCCCCCCCTCTAAGCAGTGAAACCAACTAAACCGTGAAGAGGGCCTTCCCCCACCACTTTCAATCCTAGAAAAGGACCAGCTAGAGTGGCAGAGCCCGGCAAGTGCAGAAGGCTTAAGCCCTTTCCCCAGAGGTTCAAATCCTCTCCCTAGCTTCACCCATGATTCAAATAACAACACTAAGCTGCCTCATTATATCCCTCCTATACATCATCCCAATCCTGATTGCCGTAGCCTTCCTAACCCTAGCAGAACGGAAAATCCTAAGCTACATACAATCCCGCAAAGGCCCTAACGTTGTCGGGCCTTTTGGCCTACTTCAACCATTTGCGGACGGACTGAAACTATTTACCAAAGAGCCCATCCGACCCTCTACCTCTTCCCCACTTCTATTCATTCTGATACCAATACTAGCCCTTGTCCTAGCCCTCACCACTTGAGCACCACTACCACTCCCATTTCCCCTAGCAGATCTAAACCTCGGAGTTCTCTTCCTAATAGCCATGTCAAGCCTAGCCGTCTACTCAGTCCTATGATCAGGCTGAGCCTCGAACTCAAAATACGCACTAATCGGAGCCCTACGGGCAGTAGCACAGACCATTTCATACGAAGTGACACTGGCCATAATCCTGCTATCAATAATCATACTAAGCGGAAGCTACACACTCAGCTCCTTTGCCGTCGCACAGGAGCCTCTATACTTCATTTTCTCCTCATGACCCCTAGCAATAATATGATACGTATCCACCCTAGCAGAGACAAACCGAGCTCCTTTTGACCTCACAGAGGGTGAATCTGAGCTAGTCTCAGGGTTTAACGTTGAATACGCCGCAGGACCCTTCGCCTTATTCTTCCTAGCTGAATATGCGAACATTATGCTAATAAATACACTTACAGCCATCATATTCCTAAACCCAAGCGCCCTAGGGCCACCCACAGAACTATTCCCCGTCATCCTAGCCACAAAAGTCCTCCTACTATCTTCTGGTTTCTTATGGGTCCGAGCTTCATACCCACGATTCCGATATGACCAACTAATGCACCTACTATGAAAAAACTTCCTACCCCTCACACTAGCTCTGTGCCTCTGACACATCAGCATACCTATCTGCTATGCAGGCCTACCTCCTTACATAAGGAAATGTGCCTGAACTACAAAGGGTCACTATGATAAAGTGAACATAGAGGTATAACAGCCCTCTCATTTCCTGTTGACCTTAGAAAAGTAGGAATTGAACCCACACAAGAGAAATCAAAATTCTCCATACTTCCCTTATATTATTTTCTAGTAGAGTCAGCTAATCAAGCTATCGGGCCCATACCCCGAAAATGATGGTTTAACCCCCTCCTCTACTAATGAACCCTTACGCGACCCCAATCATAACCTTCAGCCTCATCTTGGGCACCACAATCACAATTTCCAGCAACCACTGAGTTCTGGCCTGGACAGGACTGGAGATCAACGCACTAGCCATCATTCCCCTAATTGCCAAATCCCACCACCCACGAGCAGTAGAAGCCGCAACGAAATACTTCCTAACCCAAGCAGCTGCTTCCGCCCTGGTCCTATTCTCTAGCATAACCAATGCCTGAGTCACCGGCCAATGAGACATCACACAAATAAACCACCCAACCTCCTGTCTACTACTGACAGCAGCAATCGCTATTAAACTGGGCCTAGTGCCATTTCACTTCTGATTCCCAGAAGTACTACAAGGATCGCCACTAATAACAGCCCTGCTACTCTCGACCCTCATAAAATTCCCCCCACTAACCCTGCTCCTACTAACATCCAAATCCCTCGACCCAGCTCTACTCACCGCCATGGCCCTAGCCTCAACAGCACTAGGAGGCTGAATAGGACTGAACCAAACACAAACACGCAAAATCCTAGCCTTCTCGTCCATCTCCCACTTAGGCTGAATCGCCATCATCCTAGTTTACAGCCCCAAATTGGCCTTACTTACCTTCTACCTATACACAATCATAACATCAGCCGTATTCCTAGCCCTTAACAAAATCAAAGCCCTTAACCTATCCATGATCACAACCTCATGAACAAAAACCCCAGTGCTAAACGCCACCCTAATACTAGTACTTTTATCCCTAGCAGGCCTCCCCCCATTAACAGGCTTTATACCAAAGTGACTTATCATCCAAGAACTAACTAAACAGGAAATAACACCAGCAGCCATGGCAATTGCCATGCTATCACTGCTCAGCCTCTTCTTCTACCTACGCCTCGCATACCACTCAACAATTACCCTTCCCCCCAACTCCTCTAACCACATAAAACAATGATACACTAGCAAAGCCCCAAGCACACCTACTGCGGTCCTTGCCTCACTATCAATCCTCTTACTTCCCCTGTCCCCAATAATACATGCCATTGTCTAGAAACTTAGGATAACACCCCAAACCGAAGGCCTTCAAAGCCTTAAATAAGAGTTAAACCCTCTTAGTTTCTGCACATTAAGACTTACAGAATATTAACCTGTATCTTCTGAATGCAAGTCAGACGCTTTAATTAAGCTAAAGCCTCCCTAGACAGATGGGCTTCGATCCCACAAAACTCTAGTTAACAGCTAAATGCCTAAACCAATTGGCTTCTGCCTACAAAGACCCTGACGCACCCTAGTGCGCATCGATGAGCTTGCAACTCAACATGAATTTCACTACAGAGCCGATAAGAAGAGGAATTAAACCTCTGTAAAAAGGACTACAGCCTAACGCTTCAACACTCAGCCATCTTACCCGTCACCTTCATCAACCGATGACTATTTTCCACTAACCATAAGGATATTGGCACCCTGTACCTCATCTTCGGGGCATGAGCAGGAATAGTCGGCACCGCACTCAGCCTATTAATCCGCGCAGAACTAGGACAACCAGGAACTCTCCTAGGCGACGATCAAATTTACAATGTAATCGTTACCGCTCACGCCTTTGTAATAAGCTTCTTTATAGTCATACCCATCATGATCGGAGGATTCGGCAACTGATTAGTCCCCCTCATAATCGGTGCCCCCGACATAGCATTCCCGCGAATAAACAACATAAGCTTTTGACTCCTCCCCCCATCATTCCTCCTCCTACTAGCCTCATCCACTGTAGAAGCTGGCGCCGGCACAGGCTGAACTGTCTACCCTCCCCTAGCAGGTGACCTTGCCCACGCCGGAGCTTCAGTAGACCTGGCTATCTTCTCACTCCACTTAGCCGGTATCTCCTCCATCCTTGGGGCCATCAACTTTATCACCACAGCCATCAACATAAAACCCCCCGCACTCTCACAATACCAAACCCCACTATTTGTCTGATCCGTACTAATTACCGCCATCCTACTCCTTCTATCACTCCCCGTACTCGCCGCCGGTATTACAATATTACTAACTGATCGAAACCTAAACACCACATTCTTCGACCCCGCTGGAGGAGGAGACCCAATCCTGTACCAACACCTATTCTGATTCTTCGGACACCCAGAAGTCTATATTCTGATCCTACCGGGGTTCGGAATCATCTCACACGTAGTCACGTACTACTCAGGCAAAAAGGAGCCCTTCGGCTACATGGGAATAGTCTGAGCCATACTATCCATCGGCTTCCTAGGATTCATCGTCTGAGCTCACCACATGTTTACAGTAGGAATAGACGTTGATACCCAAGCCTACTTTACATCAGCCACTATAATCATTGCCATCCCTACCGGAATCAAAGTATTTAGCTGACTAGCCACCCTGCACGGAGGAACAATCAAATGAGACCCCCCCAATACTATGAGCTCTAGGATTTATCTTCCTATTTACCATCGGAGGATTAACAGGAATCGTTCTTGCAAACTCTTCCCTAGACATCGCCCTGCACGACACGTACTACGTAGTTGCCCACTTCCACTACGTCCTATCCATAGGCGCCGTCTTTGCCATTCTAGCAGGATTTACTCACTGATTCCCACTACTCACTGGGTTTACCCTACACCAAACATGAGCAAAAGCCCACTTCGGGGTAATATTTACAGGAGTAAACCTAACGTTCTTCCCCCAGCACTTCCTAGGCCTAGCAGGAATACCCCGACGACACTCGGACTATCCCGACGCCTACACACTATGAAACACCATTTCCTCCATCGGCTCCCTAATCTCAATAGTAGCCGTAATCATACTAATATTCATCATCTGAGAAGCCTTTTCGGCCAAACGAAAAGTCCTACAACCAGAACTAACTACCACAAACGTTGAATGAATCCACGGCTGCCCTCCCCCATACCATACTTTCGAGGAACCGGCCTTCGTCCAAGTACAAGAAAGGAAGGAATCGAACCCTCACATGCTGGTTTCAAGCCAACTGCATTCACCGCTCATGCTTCTTTCTTATGAGACGTTAGTAAACCAATTACATAGCCTTGTCAAGACTAAATCACAGGTAAAAATCCTGTACATCTCATGTGGCCAACCACTCCCAACTAGGATTCCAAGACGCCTCATCACCCATCATAGAAGAACTCGTTGAATTCCACGACCACGCCCTAATCGTTGCCCTAGCTATCTGCAGCCTAGTTCTCTACCTTTTAGCCCACATACTAACAGAAAAACTCTCGTCCAATGCTGTAGACGCCCAAGAAGTAGAGCTGATCTGGACAATCCTACCTGCTATCGTCCTGGTACTCCTCGCCCTCCCATCCCTACAAATCCTCTACATAATGGACAAAATCGATGAACCAGACCTCACCCTAAAAGCCATCGGCCACCAATGATACTGAAGCTACGAATACACAGACTTCAAAGACCTATCATTCGACTCCTACATAGTGCCCACCCCAGACTTACCCAACGGCCACTTCCGACTGCTAGAAGTTGACCACCGCGTAGTTATCCCAATAGAATCCCCCATCCGCGTGATCATTACTGCAGGAGACGTACTCCACTCCTGAGCAGTCCCAATGCTCGGAGTTAAAACAGACGCAATCCCAGGCCGACTAAACCAAACTTCATTCATTACCACCCGGCCTGGGATTTTTTACGGACAATGCTCAGAAATTTGCGGGGCTAATCACAGCTACATACCCATTGTAGTAGAATCAACCCCACTCCCACATTTCGAGGCCTGATCGTCCCTTCTATCATCATCCTAATCATTAAGAAGCTATGCAACAGCACTAGCCTTTTAAGCTAGCCAAAGAGGGACTTCCCCCTCCTTAATGATATGCCACAGCTTAACCCCGCACCATGATTTTCAATCATAATTATAACCTGATTAACCCTAGCACTCCTCATCCAACCAAAACTACTAGCCTTCACCACAACCAACCCCCCATCAAATAAGACCTCCCTCACTACCAAACCCACACCATGATCCTGACCATGAACCTAAGCTTCTTTGACCAATTTTCCAGCCCCAATCTATTTGGCATCCCCTTAATCCTACTATCCCTACTCTTCCCAGCCCTACTATTCCCGTCCCCAAACAACCGATGAATCAACAACCGCCTTTCTACTATCCAAACATGACTCCTTCACCTAATCACAAAACAACTAATAGTCCCACTCAACAAAAATGGCCACAAATGAGCCATAATATTTACATCCCTAATAATCATACTTCTTACAATCAACCTTCTAGGCCTCCTTCCATATACATTCACCCCAACCACCCAACTATCTATGAACATAGCCCTAGCCTTCCCACTATGGCTCGCCACACTACTAACAGGCCTACGAAACCAACCATCAGCCTCTTTAGCCCACCTATTACCCGAAGGTACCCCTACACCCCTAATCCCCGCACTAATCCTGATCGAAACAACCAGCCTACTAATCCGCCCCCTAGCCCTCGGAGTCCGCCTTACAGCCAACCTTACAGCAGGACACTTACTCATCCAACTCATCTCTACAGCCTCCATTGCATTAATACCCACCCTTCCTGCAGTATCCATCCTAACAATAATCATCCTACTACTCCTAACCATCCTAGAAGTAGCAGTAGCCATAATCCAGGCCTACGTCTTCGTGCTCCTTCTAAGCCTATACTTACAAGAAAACATCTAATGGCACACCAAGCACACTCATACCACATAGTTGACCCAAGCCCTTGACCAATCTTCGGGGCAGCCGCCGCCCTACTCACAACCTCAGGATTAATCATGTGATTCCACTACAACTCATCCATACTACTAACCCTAGGCCTCATCTCAATACTCCTAGTAATACTCCAATGATGACGAGACATTGTACGAGAAAGCACCTTCCAAGGCCATCACACTCCCACAGTCCAAAAAGGCCTACGATACGGCATAATCCTTTTCACCACATCCGAAGCATTCTTCTTCTTAGGGTTCTTCTGAGCGTTCTTCCACTCGAGCCTGGCCCCAACCCCAGAACTAGGAGGCCAATGACCCCCAACAGGAATTAAACCACTCAACCCGATAGAAGTCCCCCTACTAAACACAGCCATCCTACTAGCCTCAGGCGTTACCGTAACGTGAGCCCATCACAGCATCACAGAAGGAAACCGAAAACACGCCATCCACGCCCTAACCCTAACGATCCTCTTGGGATTCTACTTCACAGCCCTACAAGCAATAGAATACCACGAAGCCCCATTCTCAATCGCCGATAGCGTCTACGGATCTACCTTCTTCGTTGCCACTGGATTCCACGGACTCCACGTAATCATCGGATCCTCCTTCCTGACCGTCTGCCTCTTCCGACTGATCAAGTTCCACTTTACATCAGACCACCACTTCGGATTCGAGGCAGCAGCCTGATACTGACACTTCGTAGACGTCATCTGACTATTCCTCTACATAACCATCTACTGATGAGGATCTTGCTCTTCTAGTATATTAATTACAATTGACTTCCAATCTCTAGAATCTGGTATAAACCCAGAGGAGAGCAATGAACGCACTCATGTTCATATTCGCCCTATCATCAATCCTAAGCGCCGCCCTAACCGCATTAAACTTCTGACTCGCCCAAATAAACCCCGACTCAGAGAAACTCTCACCGTACGAATGTGGATTCGACCCACTTGGATCTGCTCGATTACCATTCTCAGTCCGATTCTTCCTCAGTAGCCATCCTGTTCGTCCTATTCGACCTAGAAATCGCCCTCCTACTCCCCCTGCCATGAGCCGTCCAACTCCAATCCCCCCTAATGACCCTCACCTGAACTGTAGTGATCCTCCTTCTCCTAACACTCGGACTGGCCTACGAGTGAATTCAAGGGGGCCTAGAATGAGCAGAATAACAGGAAGTTAGTCTAACCAAAAAGATAGCTGGTTTCGACCCAGCAGATTACAGCCAACCCTGTAACTTTCTTATGTCGCCCCTACATTTAAGCTTCTACTCAGCCTTCATTTTCAGCGGACTAGGGCTAGCCTTCCACCGAACCCACCTAGTATCCGCCCTACTATGCCTTGAAAGCATAATATTATCGATATTCATAGGCCTATCAATATGATCCATCGAAAACCAAGTCTCCTCATTCACCATGGTACCAATTCTCATGCTAACCTTCTCAGCGTGTGAGGCGGGCACAGGCCTGGCCATCCTAGTAGCCTCCACCCGCACACATGGCTCCGACCATCTACACAACCTAAACCTCCTGCAATGCTAAAAATCATCCTACCCACAATCATACTTCTTCCAACAGCCCTGCTGTCTCCACCAAAATTTCTATGGACTAACACCACCTTATACAGCCCCCTAATCGCTGCCCTAAGCCTACAGTGATTAATCCCAACCTACTACCCCTACAAATTTTTATCCAACTGAACAGGAATTGACCAAATCTCATCCCCCCTCCTAGTACTATCCTGCTGACTACTCCCACTCATAATCATAGCAAGCCAAAACCACCTGCAACAAGAACCCCTACAACGCAAACGAATCTTTATCTCAACCTTAGTCGCAGTCCAGCCATTCATCCTACTAGCCTTTTCCACCACAGAACTAGCACTATTTTACATCTCATTTGAAGCAACCCTCATTCCCACCCTAATCTTAATCACCCGATGGGGGAACCAACCAGAACGCCTAAGCGCTGGCATCTACCTGCTATTCTACACGCCAGTAAGCTCTCTACCCCTGCTAATCACAATCATACACCTATACGTGAAAATTGGCACCCTGCACCTGCCAACCCTACAACTAACCCACCCAACCCTATCCACCTCATGGACAGGAATACTATCAGGTCTAGCACTGCTCATAGCATTCATAGTAAAAGCCCCACTATACGGCCTACACCTCTGACTGCCAAAAGCCCACGTAGAAGCACCCATCGCAGGCTCAATACTCCTCGCCGCCCTACTACTAAAGCTAGGAGGATACGGAATTATACGAGTCACTCTATTTATGGGCCCACTGTCCAACCTCCTGCACTACCCCTTCCTAACCCTGGCCCTATGAGGCGCCCTAATGACTAGCTCAATCTGCCTACGACAGACAGACCTAAAATCACTAATCGCTTATTCATCCGTTAGCCACATAGGCCTAGTTATCGCCGCAGGAATAATCCAAACCCACTGATCATTCTCAGGGGCAATGATCCTAATAATTTCCCATGGACTAACTTCCTCCATACTATTCTGCCTAGCCAACACAAACTATGAACGTACGCACAGCCGAATTCTACTACTCACACGAGGCCTACAACCTCTCCTACCACTCATAGCTACCTGATGATTGCTGGCCAATCTAACAAACATAGCCTTACCCCCAACAACAAACCTCATAGCAGAGCTAACCATTATAATCACCTTATTCAACTGATCTGCCTTCACGATCATCCTAACAGGAATCGCAACCCTACTAACCGCCTCCTACACCTTATTCATACTACTAATGACCCAACGAGGCTCAATCCCCTCCCACATCACATCTATGCAAAACTCAACCACGCGAGAACACCTGCTCATAACACTCCACATTATCCCAATATTCCTCCTAATCCTCAAACCCGAACTGATCTCCGGAATCCCCTCATGCAAGTATAGTTTAAACCAAACATTAGACTGTGATTCTAAGAATAGAAGTTCAAACCTTCTTACCTGCCGAGGGGAGGGTTTAACCAACAAGAGCTGCTAACTCTTACATCTGAGCCTAAAACCTCAGCCCCCTTACTTTTAAAGGATAACAGCAATCCACTGGTCTTAGGAACCACCCATCTTGGTGCAAATCCAAGTAAAAGTAGTGAACCCCACACTACTAATCAACTCCCTCACACTACTCACGCTGACAATCCTCCTAACCCCAATCATCCTGCCATTTCTATTTAAAAACTTTAAAAACACCCCACAAGCCACCACCCGCGCTGTTAAAACCGCATTCCTAATTAGCCTAGCCCCTACAACCGCATTCATCTACTCGGGAGTAGAATCTGTCACCTGCCACTGGGAGTGAAAATTCATTATAAACTTTAAAATCCCCCTGAGCCTAAAAATAGACCAATACTCAATAACATTTCTTCCAATCGCCCTATTTGTAACATGATCAATCCTACAATTCGCCATATGATACATGGCCTCAGAGCCATACGTAACAAAATTTTTCACCTACCTACTGACATTCCTAGTCGCCATACTCCTCCTAACAACCGCAAACAACATATTCCTCCTATTCGTAGGCTGGGAAGGAGTACGAATCATGTCCTTCCTTCTCATCGGCTGATGACAAGGCCGAGCAGATGCCAACACCGCCGCCCTACGAGCCGTAATCTACAACCGAATCGGAGACATCGGACTGATCCTGAGCATAGCATGACTAGCTTCAACATTCAACACCTGAGAGATCCAACAAGCCGTACACCCCCACCAAACCCCAATCCTCCCCCTCATAGGATTAATCCTCGCAGCCGCAGGAAAATCCGCCCAATTTGGACTCCACCCATGACTGCCCGCAGCAATAGAAGGCCCCACCCCAGTATCAGCCCTACTGCACTCCAGTACCATAGTAGTAGCCGGAATCTTCCTGCTCATCCGCATGCACCCCCTGCTAGCCACCAACCAGACAGCCCTAACTGCCTGCCTATGCCTAGGTGCTCTATCAACCCTATTCGCTGCCACATGCACCCTAACCCAAAATGACATCAAAAAAATCATTGCTTTCTCAACATCCAGCCAACTAGGACTAATAATAGTCACTATCGGACTAAACCTCCCACAACTAGCCTTCCTACACATCTCAACCCATGCCTTCTTTAAAGCCATACTATTCCTATGCTCAGGGTCTATCATCCACAACCTAAACGGAGAACAAGATATCCGAAAGATAGGAGGCCTACAGAAAATACTCCCAGTCACTACTTCCTGCCTAACCATCGGAAACCTGGCGCTGATAGGAACCCCATTCCTAGCCGGATTCTACTCAAAAGACCTCATCATCGAAAGCTTAAACACATCATACCTAAATACTTGAGCCCTACTCCTAACCCTTATAGCCACAGCATTCACCGCAACCTACAGCATCCGCATAACCATCCTAGTCCAAGCTGGACAAACCCGAATCCCCCCAATAGTATCAATAAACGAAAACAACCCACTAATCACCGCCCCCCTAACCCGACTCGCCCTAGGCAGCATTACAGCAGGAATAATCATTACCTCTTTCATCACACCAACCAAAACCCCCCCAATAACCATACCCCTTATCACCAAAACCGCTGCCATCCTCATAACAATCCTAGGAATCATCCTAGGCCCCTCATGTACAGGGCCACACCCCTCTAACGGCGCAAGCTTACATAGAAACATTATTAACAGACCTAGACAGATACAAAAACCCCTACAAGACCACGTATTAACTAACCCTGTTAACCCGACTCAGGAGCGCCTATAAGAGCGATTAAAATCTGTGAAAGGAACTCGGCAAATTAATAAGGCCCGACTGTTTACCAAAAACATAGCCTTCAGCAAATTAAACAAGTATTGAAGGTGATGCCTGCCCGGTGACTTAGGTTTAACGGCCGCGGTATCCTAACCGTGCAAAGGTAGCGCAATCAATTGTCCCATAAATCGAGACTTGTATGAATGGCTAAACGAGGTCTTAACTGTCTCTCACAGATAATCAGTGAAATTGATCTCCCCGTGCAAAAGCGGGGATGTGAACATAAGACGAGAAGACCCTGTGGAACTTAAAAATCAACGACCACCGCGAATCCTCAATCAACCCCACTGGGGCCACTACCATCGCAGAGCCTGGTCGATATTTTTCGGTTGGGGCGACCTTGGAGGAGAACAAATCCTCCAAAAACAAGACCATACCTCTTTACCTAGAGCTACCCCTCAAAGTGCTAACAGTGACCAGACCCAATATAATTGATTAATGGACCAAGCTACCCCAGGGATAACAGCGCAATCCCCCTCAAGAGCCCATATCGACAGGGGGGTTTACGACCTCGATGTTGGATCAGGACATCCTAATGGTGCAGCCGCTATTAAGGGTTCGCTCGCCCTAGGCAGCATTACAGCAGGAATAATCATTACCTCTTTCATCACACCAACCAAAACCCCCCCAATAACCATACCCCTTATCACCAAAACTGCTGCCATCCTCATAACAATCCTAGGAATCATCCTAGCCCTAGAACTATCGAACATAACACACACCCTCACTCACCCCAAACCAACCCCCCTCATAAACTTCTCCTCTGCATTAGGGTACTTCAACCCCCTAGTACACCGATTCTTCTCCAAAAACCTACTAGAAAAGGGACAAAACATTGCCCTACACTTGATCGACCTCTCCTGACTCAAAAAAATAGGGCCAGAGGGCCTTGCTGAACTACAAGTAGCCGCAAGCAAAGCCGCAACCTCAATACACACAGGGCTAATTAAGGCCTACCTAGGATCCTTCGCCCTCTCCATCCTGGTAATAATCCTAATAACACACAGACTCACTAATGGCCCCTAACATCCGCAAATCCCATCCCCTACTAAAAATAATCAACAACTCCCTAATCGACCTACCTGCCCCCTCCAACATCTCTGCCTGATGAAACTTCGGCTCCCTTCTAGCCATCTGCTTAGCCACACAAATCCTAACAGGCCTGCTACTAGCCATACACTACACCGCAGACACTTCACTCGCCTTCTCCTCAGTAGCTCACACATGCCGAGACGTCCAGTACGGATGGCTCATCCGCAACCTCCACGCCAATGGTGCTTCGCTCTTCTTTAACTGCATCTACTTACACATCGGACGAGGCCTCTACTACGGCTCCTACCTATACAAAGAAAC
The DNA here is from genome assembly GCF_964034855.1 of Anser brachyrhynchus. NCBI lineage: Eukaryota > Metazoa > Chordata > Aves > Anseriformes > Anatidae > Anser > Anser brachyrhynchus. Next base: position 15,380,271 of record NC_137696.1, on the reverse strand, counting down.
CTGAAACACAGGAGTAATCCTCCTACTCACCCTAATAGCAACTGCCTTCGTAGGGTATGTCCTACCATGAGGACAAATGTCATTCTGAGGGGCCACCGTAATCACCAACCTATTCTCAGCCATCCCGTACATTGGGCAAACTCTAGTAGAATGAGCCTGAGGAGGATTCTCAGTAGACAATCCAACCTTAACCCGATTCTTCGCCATCCACTTCCTACTGCCCTTCCTAATTGCAGGAATCACCCTAGTCCACCTAACCTTCCTACACGAATCAGGCTCAAATAACCCACTAGGAATCGTATCAGACTGCGACAAAATCCCATTCCACCCACACTTCTCCATGAAAGACAGCTTAGGGCTTACCCTAATAATCACCCCTCTAATAGCACTAGCCCTATTTTCACCGAACCTCCTGGTTCTTGGAATCCTAGTTGGGAGTGGTTGGCCACATGAGATGTACAGGATTTTTACCTGTGATTTAGTCTTGACAAGGCTATGTAATTGGTTTACTAACGTCTCATAAGAAAGAAGCATGAGCGGTTAATGCAGTTGGCTTGAAACCCATCCCCAGTGGTGCCAGTGCACTCTCTGCACTCACTGCACTGCATCCCCAGTGGTGCCAGTGCGCTCTCTGGAGTCACAGCACTGCATCCCCAGTGGTGCCAGTGCACTCTCTGGACTCACTGCACTGCATCCCCAGTGGTGCCAGTGCACTCTCTGGACTCACTGTACTGCATCCCCAGTGGTGCCAGTGCACTCTGTGGACTCACTGTAGTGCATCCCCAGTGGTGCCAGTGCTCTCTCTGGACTCACTGTACTGCATCCACAGTGGTGCCAGTGCACACGCTGGACTCACTGCAGTGCATCCCCAGTGGTGCCAGTGCACTCTCTGGACTCACTGCACTGCATCCCCAGTGGTGCCAGTGCACTCTCTGGACTCACTGCAGGGCATCCCCAGTGGTGCCAGTGCACTCTCTGGACTCACTGCACTGCATCCCCAGTGGTGCCAGTGCACTCTCTGGACTCACTGAAGTGCATCCCCATTGGTGCCATTGCACTCTCTGCACTCACTGCACTGCATCCCCAGTGGTGCCAGTGCGCTCTCCGGAGTCACAGCACTGCATCCCCAGTGGTGCCAGTGCACTCACTGGACACACTGTACTGCATTACAGGTGGTGCCAGTGCACTCTCTGCACTCACTGCACAGCATCCCCAGTGGTGCCAGTGCATTCACTGGACTCACTGGACTGCATCACCAGTGGTGCCAGTGCACTCTCTGGACTCACTGCAGTGCATCCCCAGTGGTGCCAGTGCACTCTCTGGACTCACTGCAGTGCATCCCCAGTGGTGCCAGTGCACTCTCTGGACTCACTGCAGTGCATCCCCAGTGGTGCCAGTGCAGTCTCTGGACTCACTGCACTGCATCCCCAGTGGTGCCAGTGCAGTCTCTGGACTCACTGCACTGCATCCCCAGTGGTGCCAGTGCACTCTCTGGACTCACTGCAGTGCATCCCCAGTGGTGCCAGTGCAGTCTCTGGACTCACTGCAGTGCATCGCCAGTGGTGCCAGTGCACTCTCTCGAGTCACTGAAGTGCATCCCCAGTGGAGTCAGTGCACTCACTGGACTGACTGCACTGCATCCCCAGTGGTGCCAGTGCGCTCTCCGGAGTCACAGCACTGCATCCCCAGTGGTGCCAGTGCACTCTCTGGACTCACTGCACTGCATCACAGGTGGTGCCAGTGCACTCTCTGGACTCACTACAGTGAATCCCCGGTGGTGCCAGTGCACTCTCTGCACTCACTGCACAGCATCCCCAGTGGTGCCAGTGCACTCACTGGACTCACTGGACTGCATCCCCAGTGGTGCCAGTGCACTCTGTGGACTCACTGAACTACATCCCCAGTGGTGCCAGTGCACTCTCTGGACTCACTGCACTGCATCCCCAGTGGTGTCAGTGCACTCTCTGGACTCACTGAAGTGCATCCCCAGTGGTGCCAGTGCACTCTCTGGACTCACTGCAGTGCATCCCCAGTGGTGCCAGTGCACTCTCTGGACTCACTGCACTGCATCCCCAGTGGTGATGGTACAATCTCTGGACTCACTGTAGTGCATCCCCAGTGGTGCCAGTGCACTCTCTGGACTCACTGCAGTGCATCCCCAGTGGTGCCAGTGCACTCTCTGGACTCACTGCACTGCATTCCCAGTGGTGCCAGTGAAGTCTCTGGACTCACTGCAGTGCATCCCCAGTGGTGCCAGTGCACTCTCTGGACTCACTGCAGTTCATCCCCAGTGGTGCCAGTGCACTCTCTGGACTCACTGCAGTGCATCCCCAGTGGTGCCAGTGCACTCTCTGGACTCACTGCACTGCATCCCCACTGGTGATGGTACAATCTCTGGACTCACTGTAGTGCATCCCCAGTGGTGCCAGTGCACTCTCTGGACTCACTGCAGTGCATCCCCAGTGGTGCCAGTGCACTCTCTGGACTCACTGCACTGCATTCCCAGTGGTGCCAGTGAAGTCTCTGGACTCACTGCACTGCATCCCCAGTGGTGCCAGTGCAATCTCTGGACTCACTGCAGTTCATCCCCAGTGGTGCCAGTGCACTCTCTGGACTCACTGCAGTGCATCCCCAGGGCAAAAGCGGGGATGTGAACATAAGACGAGAAGACCCTGTGGAACTTAAAAATCAACGACCACCGCGAATCCTCAATCAACCCCACTGGGGCCACTACCATCGCAGAGCCTGGTCGATATTTTTCGGTTGGGGCGACCTTGGAGGAGAACAAATCCTCCAAAAACAAGACCATACCTCTTTACCTAGAGCTACCCCTCAAAGTGCTAACAGTGACCAGACCCAATATAATTGATTAATGGACCAAGCTACCCCAGGGATAACAGCGCAATCCCCCTCAAGAGCCCATATCGACAGGGGGGTTTACGACCTCGATGTTGGATCAGGACATCCTAATGGTGCAGCCGCTATTAAGGGTTCGTTTGTTCAACGATTAACAGTCCTACGTGATCTGAGTTCAGACCGGAGCAATCCAGGTCGGTTTCTATCTATGACACACTCTCCCCAGTACGAAAGGACCGGGAAAGTGGGGCCAATACCACAAGCACGCCCCCCCCCTCTAAGCAGTGAAACCAACTAAACCGTGAAGAGGGCCTTCCCCCACCACTTTCAATCCTAGAAAAGGACCAGCTAGAGTGGCAGAGCCCGGCAAGTGCAGAAGGCTTAAGCCCTTTCCCCAGAGGTTCAAATCCTCTCCCTAGCTTCACCCATGATTCAAATAACAACACTAAGCTGCCTCGTTATATCCCTCCTATACATCATCCCAATCCTGATTGCCGTAGCCTTCCTAACCCTAGCAGAACGGAAAATCCTAAGCTACATACAATCCCGCAAAGGCCCTAACGTTGTCGGGCCTTTTGGCCTACTTCAACCATTTGCGGACGGACTGAAACTATTTACCAAAGAGCCCATCTGACCCTCTACCTCTTCCCCACTTCTATTCATTCTGATACCAATACTAGCCCTTGTCCTAGCCCTCACCACTTGAGCACCACTACCACTCCCATTTCCCCTAGCAGATCTAAACCTCGGAGTTCTCTTCCTAATAGCCATGTCAAGCCTAGCCGTCTACTCAGTCCTATGATCAGGCTGAGCCTCGAACTCAAAATACGCACTAATCGGAGCCCTACGGGCAGTAGCACAGACCATTTCATACGAAGTGACACTGGCCATAATCCTGCTATCAATAATCATACTAAGCGGAAGCTACACACTCAGCTCCTTTGCCGTCGCACAGGAGCCTCTATACTTCATTTTCTCCTCATGACCCCTAGCAATAATATGATACGTATCCACCCTAGCAGAGACAAACCGAGCTCCTTTTGACCTCACAGAGGGTGAATCTGAGCTAGTCTCAGGGTTTAACGTTGAATACGCCGCAGGACCCTTCGCCTTATTCTTCCTAGCTGAATATGCGAACATTATGCTAATAAATACACTTACAGCCATCATATTCCTAAACCCAAGCGCCCTAGGGCCACCCACAGAACTATTCCCCGTCATCCTAGCCACAAAAGTCCTCCTACTATCTTCTGGTTTCTTATGGGTCCGAGCTTCATACCCACGATTCCGATATGACCAACTAATGCACCTACTATGAAAAAACTTCCTACCCCTCACACTAGCTCTGTGCCTCTGACACATCAGCATACCTATCTGCTATGCAGGCCTACCTCCTTACATAAGGAAATGTGCCTGAACTACAAAGGGTCACTATGATAAAGTGAACATAGAGGTATAACAGCCCTCTCATTTCCTGTTGACCTTAGAAAAGTAGGAATTGAACCCACACAAGAGAAATCAAAATTCTCCATACTTCCCTTATATTATTTTCTAGTAGAGTCAGCTAATCAAGCTATCGGGCCCATACCCCGAAAATGATGGTTTAACCCCCTCCTCTACTAATGAACCCTTACGCGACCCCAATCATAACCTTCAGCCTCATCTTGGGCACCACAATCACAATTTCCAGCAACCACTGAGTTCTGGCCTGGACAGGACTGGAGATCAACGCACTAGCCATCATTCCCCTAATTGCCAAATCCCACCACCCACGAGCAGTAGAAGCCGCAACGAAATACTTCCTAACCCAAGCAGCTGCTTCCGCCCTGGTCCTATTCTCTAGCATAACCAATGCCTGAGTCACCGGCCAATGAGACATCACACAAATAAACCACCCAACCTCCTGTCTACTACTGACAGCAGCAATCGCTATTAAACTGGGCCTAGTGCCATTTCACTTCTGATTCCCAGAAGTACTACAAGGATCGCCACTAATAACAGCCCTGCTACTCTCGACCCTCATAAAATTCCCCCCACTAACCCTGCTCCTACTAACATCCAAATCCCTTGACCCAGCTCTACTCACCGCCATGGCCCTAGCCTCAACAGCACTAGGAGGCTGAATAGGACTGAACCAAACACAAACACGCAAAATCCTAGCCTTCTCGTCCATCTCCCACTTAGGCTGAATCGCCATCATCCTAGTTTACAGCCCCAAATTGGCCTTACTTACCTTCTACCTATACACAATCATAACATCAGCCGTATTCCTAGCCCTTAACAAAATCAAAGCCCTTAACCTATCCATGATCACAACCTCATGAACAAAAACCCCAGTGCTAAACGCCACCCTAATACTAGTACTTTTATCCCTAGCAGGCCTCCCCCCATTAACAGGCTTTATACCAAAGTGACTTATCATCCAAGAACTAACTAAACAGGAAATAACACCAGCAGCCATGGCAATTGCCATGCTATCACTGCTCAGCCTCTTCTTCTACCTACGCCTCGCATACCACTCAACAATTACCCTTCCCCCCAACTCCTCTAACCACATAAAACAATGATACACTAGCAAAGCCCCAAGCACACCTACTGCGGTCCTTGCCTCACTATCAATCCTCTTACTTCCCCTGTCCCCAATAATACATGCCATTGTCTAGAAACTTAGGATAACACCCCAAACCGAAGGCCTTCAAAGCCTTAAATAAGAGTTAAACCCTCTTAGTTTCTGCACATTAAGACTTACAGAATATTAACCTGTATCTTCTGAATGCAAGTCAGACGCTTTAATTAAGCTAAAGCCTCCCTAGACAGATGGGCTTCGATCCCACAAAACTCTAGTTAACAGCTAAATGCCTAAACCAATTGGCTTCTGCCTACAAAGACCCTGACGCACCCTAGTGCGCATCGATGAGCTTGCAACTCAACATGAATTTCACTACAGAGCCGATAAGAAGAGGAATTAAACCTCTGTAAAAAGGACTACAGCCTAACGCTTCAACACTCAGCCATCTTACCCGTCACCTTCATCAACCGATGACTATTTTCCACTAACCATAAGGATATTGGCACCCTGTACCTCATCTTCGGGGCATGAGCAGGAATAGTCGGCACCGCACTCAGCCTATTAATCCGCGCAGAACTAGGACAACCAGGAACTCTCCTAGGCGACGACCAAATTTACAATGTAATCGTTACCGCTCACGCCTTTGTAATAAGCTTCTTTATAGTCATACCCATCATGATCGGAGGATTCGGCAACTGATTAGTCCCCCTCATAATCGGTGCCCCCGACATAGCATTCCCGCGAATAAACAACATAAGCTTTTGACTCCTCCCCCCATCATTCCTCCTCCTACTAGCCTCATCCACTGTAGAAGCTGGCGCCGGCACAGGCTGAACTGTCTACCCTCCCCTAGCAGGTAACCTTGCCCACGCCGGAGCTTCAGTAGACCTGGCTATCTTCTCACTCCACTTAGCCGGTATCTCCTCCATCCTTGGGGCCATCAACTTTATCACCACAGCCATCAACATAAAACCCCCCGCACTCTCACAATACCAAACCCCACTATTTGTCTGATCCGTACTAATTACCGCCATCCTACTCCTTCTATCACTCCCCGTACTCGCCGCCGGTATTACAATATTACTAACTGATCGAAACCTAAACACCACATTCTTCGACCCCGCTGGAGGAGGAGACCCAATCCTGTACCAACACCTATTCTGATTCTTCGGACACCCAGAAGTCTATATTCTGATCCTACCGGGGTTCGGAATCATCTCACACGTAGTCACGTACTACTCAGGCAAAAAGGAGCCCTTCGGCTACATGGGAATAGTCTGAGCCATACTATCCATCGGCTTCCTAGGATTCATCGTCTGAGCTCACCACATGTTTACAGTAGGAATAGACGTTGATACCCGAGCCTACTTTACATCAGCCACTATAATCATTGCCATCCCTACCGGAATCAAAGTATTTAGCTGACTAGCCACCCTGCACGGAGGAACAATCAAATGAGACCCCCCCAATACTATGAGCTCTAGGATTTATCTTCCTATTTACCATCGGAGGATTAACAGGAATCGTTCTTGCAAACTCTTCCCTAGACATCGCCCTGCACGACACGTACTACGTAGTTGCCCACTTCCACTACGTCCTATCCATAGGCGCTGTTATAAATGACTGAGTCCCAAATAGGATTACAATCAGAGTTTACAATTTATTAAACGAATAGAGGCAAGCAAACAGCGCTGGGTGCGCCGGGAGTCTCTGCTCCACCGGGACGCACACCCGTTACGTAAGGCATCTACTTTTTTATACTCCTAGGCTAATACATATTTATTACTACTTCTAAAAGAGGCAAGGTTATTATAATTGGTTTCCCGAATCCGATGTCGCCTGCTTATCAGTCTCTGTTACTTTCTCAGGGGCCGCTCGAACAGGGAGACAGGGAGGCTCATATTTTCCTCCTTATCTAGTGGTCCAGGGAGACAGGGAGACAGGAAGGCTCTTATTCTTCCTCCTTATCTAGTGGTCTCTTGGCCGGCTATCAGAAGTTACTGCACATCCGTGCAAAGTCAGCAGTTTTTCTCCGAAGAAATCCCTTTATTCTTTTCTCGCCTAAACCCAGGCCTCAATGTTAACCCTTCAAAACCCCTTAGTGGCACGAATTGCTGGACCATTTCTTACAATTCCTCCCTTTTTTTTTTTTTTTTAATCATCAATTCGTGTCTCTCCTTCAACCTTTGTCAGTAACAATTGGATTTCATCAGTCAGTTCTCGGGGTGTCCACTTCTTAAGCATCATTATCGACACGTCACCTTTTCTCTCCACTGAAGTCATCACAAATTGGGTGCTATTTATTACTCGCCGTATCAACAACGTAAAGCAAGGTATCATAAAAGGTATAAACAATAATGTCATTACACCACATAAAAATAAAAATAGCATCCTTTTAACCCATGGTTCACCAGGCAACCATGAAAAGAAATCCCAATCCATACCCTTCCAAGTTTGTACTGGGACGTGGGCTAGCTTTCTAATTTCCTTTGTTATCTGCTTGACCACTTTTCCATTATCATCAATCTGTAGACAACAATTAGAATCGTTCAGTTTTCCACATACTCCCCCTTCTTCTGCTAGTAAATAGTCTAAGACCATTCTATGTTGGAATATAGCATTTCTCATTTGAGTGGATTGGTCAGCCAAAAGATCCAAGGCTGTCGCTGTTTGATTTGTTACAACTTCGAGGATAGCTTGCAACCTAATTATTCGGTTCAAATTATAAATAGGTTCTCGGGCTCCTGATATCAACTCATTTGAGTTCCAGGTGGCTGGCCCATAATGCTGTATGATTCTTTCAGGAGGCCATTCATCCTTTCCCCATTTTTGGGCACTATCCCCGGATAAGGAAGTATCAACAGATCGTTTTACTCTGTTCAGGTCATCATATAATCTTATTCCTAAATGATTTCCTTGTGTTTGTGACAATAAAAAGAACAAGGGTCTTATGTACCCCCCATAGCATATTCCCGACCAGTTTCCAGGTAGCCTCTTGTAAGCATGTTTGCCACACACCCAATAATGTCCCTTTAGGGCCCACGTCCCGTTTGGAAAATGACCATCCCATCCATCTTTACCCTTTGGGGCGTGATAATACAGAGTGTCCTTGTTACCGAGTGGTCCTGTTACAATGTCTGCCCCGTTTGTACTCGTATATGCACGCTTCCGAGCTCCCACGTTGGGTTTCCACTTACAGTCACAATTCAGTTCTCTTTGGCGACCTGTCATATTATAAGCCTTTTTCGCCGTCCAATCTTGAGAGTGTGGGAAGCGCCTTCAATCATGGGGTTGGGCCCGCTTTCAGAGCTTGTGTTACCATTCAGCCCTTCAGGGTGATCCAGCTCCTGGAAAAACTAATCACAATTTTATTATGGGTTTAAAAGGTTCTCATGTTATTTTTCTCAGGACAAACTGATTTTGGTGTAGGAGAAGTCCGGTCGAGGCACTCTCACTCGGCGGTCAATACCCATAGGGGTTGCCTCCCTCGGTAGACCATACACACCGCAGTGGAGGGTCCTACCCCGGTCTTGCCTTCTCCCTTTCCTCCCTTCAGACTTGTCCTCTTTATCCAGTGCCCTTAATTCATGCAGAACCTTATTGCTGGGATATCAGTTCCTCTTTAATCTCAGTTTCAGTTCCCCAGGAGTGGACTCAACCCTCCAGGCTTCGGTAGTTATTGGTCCTTTTATTCTGGATGCGTGGGTCCAACCCCTTTCTGCCGTTCTCACAGCTGTTTCAGTAGTAAGTAAAACAAGGTACGGTCCCTCCCATCGGGGGTTCAATGATTCTTCTCTCCAGGTTTTTATTAAGACCTTGTCTCCTGGTTGTATTTTATGAATAGCAAATCCTAAAGGTGGTGTCTGAGTCATCATCCCAATTTCTCTTAGCTCCTGTAATCTCCTTCCAATGGTAATTATGTATTTCTGGATACTATGATCCTCAATTACATTGTTCCCTAGGGGCATCCCTTGAGAATAAGGCATACCATATAACATTTCATATGATGATAATCCAGTCTCACTGTGTGGTTTAGTTCTTATGTTTAAAAGTGCCAATGGTAAGCATTTCGTCCAGGGCAGCTGTGTCTCGATCATTAACTTAGTCAATTGTTGTTTTATTGTTTGATTCATCCTTTCTACTTTCCCTGAGCTCTGTGGGTGCCAGGGAGTGTGGTATTCCCACTGAATACCTAATGATTGACACAACAATTTTATTATTTTAGAAGTAAAGTGTGTGCCCTGATCAGAATCAATGTACTGGATTATCCCATACCTTGGTATTAAATGTTCCAATAAAATTTTTACCACTGTCTGTGCAGTAGCTCGTGCTACAGGATAAGCTTCTACCCATTGTGTTAAATGATCTACGATTACCAATAGATATTTCATTCTCCCTACCTTGGGCAATTCAGTGAAATCAACTTGTACTTTCTCGAAAGGCCTATAAGCTGTTTTTCTGTTTCCATGACAACTCTCCCGGACCCATCATGGTCCCTCTGCCCCAGAGGGCTCACACCGCGATTTAGAGATCTCAGCCTCGGGTTGAGGCGGAACTATTAACATTCCTACATCCTCTTCCCCTGCTCATTCAACTTCAAACAGCTCTGTTAAATACTACATGCCACACAGCCTTTAACACCTTCAACAACCCTTTTAACACTTCCTTTATCTTTCTCCAGCCCGTACTTTTCTAATGCCAACACCAAAGGCTCAGTCAGGGGCCAACTTAATTCCAAACCTTTTCCCTCCAAGATGCTGAAACAACATATCAGTATACAACATTTCATCCTATTTTCCTTCTCTCCTCAAAAACATTAATTGCAAGACACTGTTATAGTCGATTGATCCATAAAGTGGCCATTTAGTTTATATAGTGGCCACCATTGATTGCAATACTTAGTGAAAGTCCTCTTGCTTTCTGTGCCCCCATTTCTAACAATATCCTTCCAATGTGCCAATATGCACCCAAGGAGGCTTTTTTTTTTTTTTTTTTTTTTAGGACGTCTTTTTTTTTTTGGATTTTCCCCTTTTCCTTGATTTCCCATTCCCTTTTATTTATTTATATTACTTACTGTCCCTTGTTTCAATTTCCACGCAAACCTTTTTATTGTCCCAAATAGGATTACAATCAGAGTTTACAATTTATTAAACGAATAGAGGCAAGCAAACAGCGCTGGGTGCGCCGGGAGTCTCTGCTCCACCGGGACGCACACCCGTTACGTAAGGCATCTACTTTTTTATACTCCTAGGCTAATACATATTTATTACTACTTCTAAAAGACGCAAGGTTATTATAATTGGTTTCCCGAATCCGATGTCGCCTGCTTATCAGTCTCTGTTACTTTCTCAGGGGCCGCTCGAACAGGGAGACAGGGAGGCTCATATTTTCCTCCTTATCTAGTGGTCCAGGGAGACAGGGAGACAGGAAGGCTCTTATTCTTCCTCCTTATCTAGTGGTCTCTTGGCCGGCTATCAGAAGTTACTGCACATCCGTGCAAAGTCAGCAGTTTTTCTCCGAAGAAATCCCTTTGTTCTTTTCTCGCCTAAACCCAGGCCTCAATGTTAACCCTTCAAAACCCCTTAGTGGCACGAATTGCTGGACCATTTCTTACAGGCGCCGTCTTTGCCATTCTAGCAGGATTTACTCACTGATTCCCACTACTCACTGGGTTTACCCTACACCAAACATGAGCAAAAGCCCACTTCGGGGTAATATTTACAGGAGTAAACCTAACGTTCTTCCCCCAGCACTTCCTAGGCCTAGCAGGAATACCCCGACGATACTCGGACTATCCCGACGCCTACACACTATGAAACACCATTTCCTCCATCGGCTCCCTAATCTCAATAGTAGCCGTAATCATACTAATATTCATCATCTGAGAAGCCTTTTCGGCCAAACGAAAAGTCCTACAACCAGAACTAACTACCACAAACGTTGAATGAATCCACGGCTGCCCTCCCCCATACCATACTTTCGAGGAACCGGCCTTCGTCCAGGTACAAGAAAGGAAGGAATCGAACCCTCACATGCTGGTTTCAAGCCAACTGCATTCACCGCTCATGCTTCTTTCTTATGAGACGTTAGTAAACCAATTACATAGCCTTGTCAAGACTAAATCACAGGTAAAAATCCTGTACATCTCATGTGGCCAACCACTCCCAACTAGGATTCCAAGACGCCTCATCACCCATCATAGAAGAACTCGTTGAATTCCACGACCACGCCCTAATCGTTGCCCTAGCTATCTGCAGCCTAGTTCTCTACCTTTTAGCCCACATACTAACAGAAAAACTCTCGTCCAATGCTGTAGACGCCCAAGAAGTAGAGCTGATCTGGACAATCCTACCTGCTATCGTCCTGGTACTCCTCGCCCTCCCATCCCTACAAATCCTCTACATAATGGACGAAATCGACGAACCAGACCTCACCCTAAAAGCCATCGGCCACCAATGATACTGAAGCTACGAATACACAGACTTCAAAGACCTATCATTCGACTCCTACATAGTGCCCACCCCAGACTTACCCAACGGCCACTTCCGACTGCTAGAAGTTGACCACCGCGTAGTTATCCCAATAGAATCCCCCATCCGCGTGATCATTACTGCAGGAGACGTACTCCACTCCTGAGCAGTCCCAACGCTCGGAGTTAAAACAGACGCAATCCCAGGCCGACTAAACCAAACTTCATTCATTACCACCCGGCCTGGGATTTTTTACGGACAATGCTCAGAAATTTGCGGGGCTAATCACAGCTACATACCCATTGTAGTAGAATCAACCCCACCCCCACATTTCGAGGCCTGATCGTCCCTTCTATCATCATCCTAATCATTAAGAAGCTATGCAACAGCACTAGCCTTTTAAGCTAGCCAAAGAGGGACTTCCCCCTCCTTAATGATATGCCACAGCTTAACCCCGCACCATGATTTTCAATCATAATTATAACCTGATTAACCCTAGCACTCCTCATCCAACCAAAACTACTAGCCTTCACCACAACCAACCCCCCATCAAATAAGACCTCCCTCACTACCAAACCCACACCATGATCCTGACCATGAACCTAAGCTTCTTTGACCAATTTTCCAGCCCCAATCTATTTGGCATCCCCTTAATCCTACTATCCCTACTCTTCCCAGCCCTACTATTCCCGTCCCCAAACAACCGATGAATCAACAACCGCCTTTCTACTATCCAAACATGACTCCTTCACCTAATCACAAAACAACTAATAGTCCCACTCAACAAAAATGGCCACAAATGAGCCATAATATTTACATCCCTAATAATCATACTTCTTACAATCAACCTTCTAGGCCTCCTTCCATATACATTCACCCCAACCACCCAACTATCTATGAACATAGCCCTAGCCTTCCCACTATGGCTCGCCACACTACTAACAGGCCTACGAAACCAACCATCAGCCTCTTTAGCCCACCTATTACCCGAAGGTACCCCTACACCCCTAATCCCCGCACTAATCCTGATCGAAACAACCAGCCTACTAATCCGCCCCCTAGCCCTCGGAGTCCGCCTTACAGCCAACCTTACAGCAGGACACTTACTCATCCAACTCATCTCTACAGCCTCCATTGCATTAATACCCACCCTTCCTGCAGTATCCATCCTAACAATAATCATCCTACTACTCCTAACCATCCTAGAAGTAGCAGTAGCCATAATCCAGGCCTACGTCTTCGTGCTCCTTCTAAGCCTATACTTACAAGAAAACATCTAATGGCACACCAAGCACACTCATACCACATAGTTGACCCAAGCCCTTGACCAATCTTCGGGGCAGCCGCCGCCCTACTCACAACCTCAGGATTAATCATGTGATTCCACTACAACTCATCCATACTACTAACCCTAGGCCTCATCTCAATACTCCTAGTAATACTCCAATGATGACGAGACATTGTACGAGAAAGCACCTTCCAAGGCCATCACACTCCCACAGTCCAAAAAGGCCTACGATACGGCATAATCCTTTTCATCACATCCGAAGCATTCTTCTTCTTAGGGTTCTTCTGAGCGTTCTTCCACTCGAGCCTGGCCCCAACCCCAGAACTAGGAGGCCAATGACCCCCAACAGGAATTAAACCACTCAACCCGATAGAAGTCCCCCTACTAAACACAGCCATCCTACTAGCCTCAGGCGTTACCGTAACGTGAGCCCATCACAGCATCACAGAAGGAAACCGAAAACACGCCATCCACGCCCTAACCCTAACGATCCTCCTGGGATTCTACTTCACAGCCCTACAAGCAATAGAATACCACGAAGCCCCATTCTCAATCGCCGATAGCGTCTACGGATCTACCTTCTTCGTTGCCACTGGATTCCACGGACTCCACGTAATCATCGGATCCTCCTTCCTGACCGTCTGCCTCTTCCGACTGATCAAGTTCCACTTTACATCAGACCACCACTTCGGATTCGAGGCAGCAGCCTGATACTGACACTTCGTAGACGTCATCTGACTATTCCTCTACATAACCATCTACTGATGAGGATCTTGCTCTTCTAGTATATTAATTACAATTGACTTCCAATCTCTAGAATCTGGTATAAACCCAGAGGAGAGCAATGAACGCACTCATGTTCATATTCGCCCTATCATCAATCCTAAGCGCCGCCCTAACCGCATTAAACTTCTGACTCGCCCAAATAAACCCCGACTCAGAGAAACTCTCACCGTACGAATGTGGATTCGACCCACTTGGATCTGCTCGATTACCATTCTCAGTCCGATTCTTCCTCAGTAGCCATCCTGTTCGTCCTATTCGACCTAGAAATCGCCCTCCTACTCCCCCTGCCATGAGCCGTCCAACTCCAATCCCCCCTAATGACCCTCACCTGAACTGTAGTGATCCTCCTTCTCCTAACACTCGGACTGGCCTACGAGTGAATTCAAGGGGGCCTAGAATGAGCAGAATAACAGAAAGTTAGTCTAACCAAAAAGATAGCTGGTTTCGACCCAGCAGATTACAGCCAACCCTGTAACTTTCTTATGTCGCCCCTACATTTAAGCTTCTACTCAGCCTTCATTTTCAGTGGACTAGGGCTAGCCTTCCACCGAACCCACCTAGTATCCACCCTACTATGCCTTGAAAGCATAATATTATCGATATTCGTAGGCCTATCAATATGATCCATCGAAAACCAAGTCTCCTCATTCACCATGGTACCAATTCTCATGCTAACCTTCTCAGCGTGTGAGGCGGGCACAGGCCTGGCCATCCTAGTAGCCTCCACCCGCACACATGGCTCCGACCATCTACACAACCTAAACCTCCTGCAATGCTAAAAATCATCCTACCCACAATCATACTTCTTCCAACAGCCCTGCTGTCTCCACCAAAATTTCTATGGACTAACACCACCTTATACAGCCTCCTAATCGCTGCCCTAAGCCTACAGTGATTAATCCCAACCTACTACCCCTACAAATTTTTATCCAACTGAACAGGAATTGACCAAATCTCATCCCCCCTCCTAGTACTATCCTGCTGACTACTCCCACTCATAATCATAGCAAGCCAAAACCACCTGCAACAAGAACCCCTACAACGCAAACGAATCTTTATCTCAACCTTAGTCGCAGTCCAGCCATTCATCCTACTAGCCTTTTCCACCACAGAACTAGCACTATTTTACATCTCATTTGAAGCAACCCTCATTCCCACCCTAATCTTAATCACCCGATGGGGGAACCAACCAGAACGCCTAAGCGCTGGCATCTACCTGCTATTCTACACGCCAGTAAGCTCTCTACCCCTGCTAATCACAATCATACACCTATACGTGAAAATTGGCACCCTGCACCTGCCAACCCTACAACTAACCCACCCAACCCTATCCACCTCATGGACAGGAATACTATCAGGTCTAGCACTGCTCATAGCATTCATAGTAAAAGCCCCACTATACGGCCTACACCTCTGACTGCCAAAAGCCCACGTAGAAGCACCCATCGCAGGCTCAATACTCCTCGCCGCCCTACTACTAAAGCTAGGAGGATACGGAATTATACGAGTCACTCTATTTATGGGCCCACTGTCCAACCTCCTGCACTACCCCTTCCTAACCCTGGCCCTATGAGGCGCCCTAATGACTAGCTCAATCTGCCTACGACAGACAGACCTAAAATCACTAATTGCTTATTCATCCGTTAGCCACATAGGCCTAGTTATCGCCGCAGGAATAATCCAAACCCACTGATCATTCTCAGGGGCAATGATCCTAATAATTTCCCATGGACTAACTTCCTCCATACTATTCTGCCTAGCCAACACAAACTATGAACGTACGCACAGCCGAATTCTACTACTCACACGAGGCCTACAACCTCTCCTACCACTCATAGCTACCTGATGATTGCTGGCCAATCTAACAAACATAGCCTTACCCCCAACAACAAACCTCATAGCAGAGCTAACCATTATAATCACCTTATTCAACTGATCTGCCTTCACGATCATCCTAACAGGAATCGCAACCCTACTAACCGCCTCCTACACCTTATTCATACTACTAATGACCCAACGAGGCTCAATCCCCTCCCACATCACATCTATGCAAAACTCAACCACGCGAGAACACCTGCTCATAACACTCCACATTATCCCAATATTCCTCCTAATCCTCAAACCCGAACTGATCTCCGGAATCCCCTCATGCAAGTATAGTTTAAACCAAACATTAGACTGTGATTCTAAGAATAGAAGTTCAAACCTTCTTACCTGCCGAGGGGAGGGTTTAACCAACAAGAGCTGCTAACTCTTACATCTGAGCCTAAAACCTCAGCCCCCTTACTTTTAAAGGATAACAGCAATCCACTGGTCTTAGGAACCACCCATCTTGGTGCAAATCCAAGTAAAAGTAGTGAACCCCACACTACTAATCAACTCCCTCACACTACTCACGCTGACAATCCTCCTAACCCCAATCATCCTGCCATTTCTATTTAAAAACTTTAAAAACACCCCAAAAGCCACCACCCGCGCTGTTAAAACCGCATTCCTAATTAGCCTAGCCCCTACAACCGCATTCATCTACTCGGGAGTAGAATCTGTCACCTGCCACTGGGAATGAAAATTCATTATAAACTTTAAAATCCCCCTGAGCCTAAAAATAGACCAATACTCAATAACATTTCTTCCAATCGCCCTATTTGTAACATGATCAATCCTACAATTCGCCATATGATACATGGCCTCAGAGCCATACGTAACAAAATTTTTCACCTACCTACTGACATTCCTAGTCGCCATACTCCTCCTAACAACCGCAAACAACATATTCCTCCTATTCGTAGGCTGGGAAGGAGTACGAATCATGTCCTTCCTTCTCATCGGCTGATGACAAGGCCGAGCAGATGCCAACACCGCCGCCCTACGAGCCGTAATCTACAACCGAATCGGAGACATCGGACTGATCCTGAGCATAGCATGACTAGCTTCAACATTCAACACCTGAGAGATCCAACAAGCCGTACACCCCCACCAAACCCCAATCCTCCCCCTCATAGGATTAATCCTCGCAGCCGCAGGAAAATCCGCCCAATTTGGACTCCACCCATGACTGCCCGCAGCAATAGAAGGCCCCACCCCAGTATCAGCCCTACTGCACTCCAGTACCATAGTAGTAGCCGGAATCTTCCTGCTCATCCGCATGCACCCCCTGCTAGCCACCAACCAGACAGCCCTAACTGCCTGCCTATGCCTAGGTGCTCTATCAACCCTATTCGCTGCCACATGCGCCCTAACCCAAAATGACATCAAAAAAATCATTGCTTTCTCAACATCCAGCCAACTAGGACTAATAATAGTCACTATCGGACTAAACCTCCCACAACTAGCCTTCCTACACATCTCAACCCATGCCTTCTTTAAAGCCATACTATTCCTATGCTCAGGGTCTATCATCCACAACCTAAACGGAGAACAAGATATCCGAAAGATAGGAGGCCTACAGAAAATACTCCCAGTCACTACTTCCTGCCTAACCATCGGAAACCTGGCGCTGATAGGAACCTCATTCCTAGCCGGATTCTACTCAAAAGACCTCATCATCGAAAGCTTAAACACATCATACCTAAATACTTGAGCCCTACTCCTAACCCTTATAGCCACAGCATTCACCGCAACCTACAGCATCCGCATAACCATCCTAGTCCAAGCTGGACAAACCCGAATCCCCCCAATAGTATCAATAAACGAAAACAACCCACTAATCACCGCCCCCCTAACCCGACTCGCCCTAGGCAGCATTACAGCAGGAATAATCATTACCTCTTTCATCACACCAACCAAAACCCCCCCAATAACCATACCCCTTATCACCAAAACCGCTGCCATCCTCATAACAATCCTAGGAATCATCCTAGGCCCCTCATGTACAGGGCCACACCCCTCTAACGGCGCAAGCTTACATAGAAACATTATTAACAGACCTAGACAGATACAAAAACCCCTACAAGACCACGTATTAACTAACCCTGTTAACCCGACTCAGGAGCGCCTATAAGAGCGATTAAAATCTGTGAAAGGAACTCGGCAAATTAATAAGGCCCGACTGTTTACCAAAAACATAGCCTTCAGCAAATTAAACAAGTATTGAAGGTGATGCCTGCCCGGTGACTTAGGTTTAACGGCCGCGGTATCCTAACCGTGCAAAGATAGCGCAATCAATTGTCCCATAAATCGAGACTTGTATGAATGGCTAAACGAGGTCTTAACTGTCTCTCACAGATAATCAGTGAAATTGATCTCCCCGTGCAAAAGCGGGGATGTGAACATAAGACGAGAAGACCCTGTGGAACTTAAAAATCAACGACCACCGCGAATCCTCAATCAACCCCACTGGGGCCACTACCATCGCAGAGCCTGGTCGATATTTTTCGGTTGGGGCGACCTTGGAGGAGAACAAATCCTCCAAAAACAAGACCATACCTCTTTACCTAGAGCTACCCCTCAAAGTGCTAACAGTGACCAGACCCAATATAATTGATTAATGGACCAAGCTACCCCAGGGATAACAGCGCAATCCCCCTCAAGAGCCCATATCGACAGGGGGGTTTACGACCTCGATGTTGGATCAGGACATCCTAATGGTGCAGCCGCTATTAAGGGTTCGTTTGTTCAACGATTAACAGTCCTACGTGATCTGAGTTCAGACCGGAGCAATCCAGGTCGGTTTCTATCTATGACACACTCTCCCCAGTACGAAAGGACCGGGAAAGTGGGGCCAATACCACAAGCACGCCCCCCCCCCTCTAAGCAGTGAAACCAACTAAACCGTGAAGAGGGCCTTCCCCCACCACTTTCAATCCTAGAAAAGGACCAGCTAGAGTGGCAGAGCCCGGCAAGTGCAGAAGGCTTAAGCCCTTTCCCCAGAGGTTCAAATCCTCTCCCTAGCTTCACCCATGATTCAAATAACAACACTAAGCTGCCTCGTTATATCCCTCCTATACATCATCCCAATCCTGATTGCCGTAGCCTTCCTAACCCTAGTAGAACGGAAAATCCTAAGCTACATACAATCCCGCAAAGGCCCTAACGTTGTCGGGCCTTTTGGCCTACTTCAACCATTTGCGGACGGACTGAAACTATTTACCAAAGAGCCCATCCGACCCTCTACCTCTTCCCCACTTCTATTCATTCTGATACCAATACTAGCCCTTGTCCTAGCCCTCACCACTTGAGCACCACTACCACTCCCATTTCCCCTAGCAGATCTAAACCTCGGAGTTCTCTTCCTAATAGCCATGTCAAGCCTAGCCGTCTACTCAGTCCTATGATCAGGCTGAGCCTCGAACTCAAAATACGCACTAATCGGAGCCCTACGGGCAGTAGCACAGACCATTTCATACGAAGTGACACTGGCCATAATCCTGCTATCAATAATCATACTAAGCGGAAGCTACACACTCAGCTCCTTTGCCATCGCACAGGAGCCTCTATACTTCATTTTCTCCTCATGACCCCTAGCAATAATATGATACGTATCCACCCTAGCAGAGACAAACCGAGCTCCTTTTGACCTCACAGAGGGTGAATCTGAGCTAGTCTCAGGGTTTAACGTTGAATACACCGCAGGACCCTTCGCCTTATTCTTCCTAGCTGAATATGCGAACATTATGCTAATAAATACACTTACAGCCATCATATTCCTAAACCCAAGCGCCCTAGGGCCACCCACAGAACTATTCCCCGTCATCCTAGCCACAAAAGTCCTCCTACTATCTTCTGGTTTCTTATGGGTCCGAGCTTCATACCCACGATTCCGATATGACCAACTAATGCACCTACTATGAAAAAACTTCCTACCCCTCACACTAGCTCTGTGCCTCTGACACATCAGCATACCTATCTGCTATGCAGGCCTACCTCCTTACATAAGGAAATGTGCCTGAACTACAAAGGGTCACTATGATAAAGTGAACATAGAGGTATAACAGCCCTCTCATTTCCTGTTGACCTTAGAAAAGTAGGAATTGAACCCACACAAGAGAAATCAAAATTCTCCATACTTCCCTTATATTATTTTCTAGTAGAGTCAGCTAATCAAGCTATCGGGCCCATACCCCGAAAATGATGGTTTAACCCCCTCCTCTACTAATGAACCCTTACGCGACCCCAATCATAACCTTCAGCCTCATCTTGGGCACCACAATCACAATTTCCAGCAACCACTGAGTTCTGGCCTGGACAGGACTGGAGATCAACGCACTAGCCATCATTCCCCTAATTGCCAAATCCCACCACCCACGAGCAGTAGAAGCCGCAACGAAATACTTCCTAACCCAAGCAGCTGCTTCCGCCCTGGTCCTATTCTCTAGCATAACCAATGCCTGAGTCACCGGCCAATGAGACATCACACAAATAAACCACCCAACCTCCTGTCTACTACTGACAGCAGCAATCGCTATTAAACTGGGCCTAGTGCCATTTCACTTCTGATTCCCAGAAGTACTACAAGGATCGCCACTAATAACAGCCCTGCTACTCTCGACCCTCATAAAATTCCCCCCACTAACCCTGCTCCTACTAACATCCAAATCCCTCGACCCAGCTCTACTCACCGCCATGGCCCTAGCCTCAACAGCACTAGGAGGCTGAATAGGACTGAACCAAACACAAACACGCAAAATCCTAGCCTTCTCGTCCATCTCCCACTTAGGCTGAATCGCCATCATCCTAGTTTACAGCCCCAAATTGGCCTTACTTACCTTCTACCTATACACAATCATAACATCAGCCGTATTCCTAGCCCTTAACAAAATCAAAGCCCTTAACCTATCCATGATCACAACCTCATGAACAAAAACCCCAGTGCTAAACGCCACCCTAATACTAGTACTTTTATCCCTAGCAGGCCTCCCCCCATTAACAGGCTTTATACCAAAGTGACTTATCATCCAAGAACTAACTAAACAGGAAATAACACCAGCAGCCATGGCAATTGCCATGCTATCACTGCTCAGCCTCTTCTTCTACCTACGCCTCGCATACCACTCAACAATTACCCTTCCCCCCAACTCCTCTAACCACATAAAACAATGATACACTAGCAAAGCCCCAAGCACACCTACTGCGGTCCTTGCCTCACTATCAATCCTCTTACTTCCCCTGTCCCCAATAATACATGCCATTGTCTAGAAACTTAGGATAACACCCCAAACCGAAGGCCTTCAAAGCCTTAAATAAGAGTTAAACCCTCTTAGTTTCTGCACATTAAGACTTACAGAATATTAACCTGTATCTTCTGAATGCAAGTCAGACGCTTTAATTAAGCTAAAGCCTCCCTAGACAGATGGGCTTCGATCCCACAAAACTCTAGTTAACAGCTAAATGCCTAAACCAATTGGCTTCTGCCTACAAAGACCCTGACGCACCCTAGTGCGCATCGATGAGCTTGCAACTCAACATGAATTTCACTACAGAGCCGATAAGAAGAGGAATTAAACCTCTGTAAAAAGGACTACAGCCTAACGCTTCAACACTCAGCCATCTTACCCGTCACCTTCATCAACCGATGACTATTTTCCACTAACCATAAGGATATTGGCACCCTGTACCTCATCTTCGGGGCATGAGCAGGAATAGTCGGCACCGCACTCAGCCTATTAATCCGCGCAGAACTAGGACAACCAGGAACTCTCCTAGGCGACGATCAAATTTACAATGTAATCGTTACCGCTCACGCCTTTGTAATAAGCTTCTTTATAGTCATACCCATCATGATCGGAGGATTCGGCAACTGATTAGTCCCCCTCATAATCGGTGCCCCCGACATAGCATTCCCGCGAATAAACAACATAAGCTTTTGACTCCTCCCCCCATCATTCCTCCTCCTACTAGCCTCATCCACTGTAGAAGCTGGCGCCGGCACAGGCTGAACTGTCTACCCTCCCCTAGCAGGTGACCTTGCCCACGCCGGAGCTTCAGTAGACCTGGCTATCTTCTCACTCCACTTAGCCGGTATCTCCTCCATCCTTGGGGCCATCAACTTTATCACCACAGCCATCAACATAAAACCCCCCGCACTCTCACAATACCAAACCCCACTATTTGTCTGATCCGTACTAATTACCGCCATCCTACTCCTTCTATCACTCCCCGTACTCGCCGCCGGTATTACAATATTACTAACTGATCGAAACCTAAACACCACATTCTTCGACCCCGCTGGAGGAGGAGACCCAATCCTGTACCAACACCTATTCTGATTCTTCGGACACCCAGAAGTCTATATTCTGATCCTACCGGGGTTCGGAATCATCTCACACGTAGTCACGTACTACTCAGGCAAAAAGGAGCCCTTCGGCTACATGGGAATAGTCTGAGCCATACTATCCATCGGCTTCCTAGGATTCATCGTCTGAGCTCACCACATGTTTACAGTAGGAATAGACGTTGATACCCAAGCCTACTTTACATCAGCCACTATAATCATTGCCATCCCTACCGGAATCAAAGTATTTAGCTGACTAGCCACCCTGCACGGAGGAACAATCAAATGAGACCCCCCCAATACTATGAGCTCTAGGATTTATCTTCCTATTTACCATCGGAGGATTAACAGGAATCGTTCTTGCAAACTCTTCCCTAGACATCGCCCTGCACGACACGTACTACGTAGTTGCCCACTTCCACTACGTCCTATCCATAGGCGCCGTCTTTGCCATTCTAGCAGGATTTACTCACTGATTCCCACTACTCACTGGGTTTACCCTACACCAAACATGAGCAAAAGCCCACTTCGGGGTAATATTTACAGGAGTAAACCTAACGTTCTTCCCCCAGCACTTCCTAGGCCTAGCAGGAATACCCCGACGACACTCGGACTATCCCGACGCCTACACACTATGAAACACCATTTCCTCCATCGGCTCCCTAATCTCAATAGTAGCCGTAATCATACTAATATTCATCATCTGAGAAGCCTTTTCGGCCAAACGAAAAGTCCTACAACCAGAACTAACTACCACAAACGTTGAATGAATCCACGGCTGCCCTCCCCCATACCATACTTTCGAGGAACCGGCCTTCGTCCAAGTACAAGAAAGGAAGGAATCGAACCCTCACATGCTGGTTTCAAGCCAACTGCATTCACCGCTCATGCTTCTTTCTTATGAGACGTTAGTAAACCAATTACATAGCCTTGTCAAGACTAAATCACAGGTAAAAATCCTGTACATCTCATGTGGCCAACCACTCCCAACTAGGATTCCAAGACGCCTCATCACCCATCATAGAAGAACTCGTTGAATTCCACGACCACGCCCTAATCGTTGCCCTAGCTATCTGCAGCCTAGTTCTCTACCTTTTAGCCCACATACTAACAGAAAAACTCTCGTCCAATGCTGTAGACGCCCAAGAAGTAGAGCTGATCTGGACAATCCTACCTGCTATCGTCCTGGTACTCCTCGCCCTCCCATCCCTACAAATCCTCTACATAATGGACAAAATCGATGAACCAGACCTCACCCTAAAAGCCATCGGCCACCAATGATACTGAAGCTACGAATACACAGACTTCAAAGACCTATCATTCGACTCCTACATAGTGCCCACCCCAGACTTACCCAACGGCCACTTCCGACTGCTAGAAGTTGACCACCGCGTAGTTATCCCAATAGAATCCCCCATCCGCGTGATCATTACTGCAGGAGACGTACTCCACTCCTGAGCAGTCCCAATGCTCGGAGTTAAAACAGACGCAATCCCAGGCCGACTAAACCAAACTTCATTCATTACCACCCGGCCTGGGATTTTTTACGGACAATGCTCAGAAATTTGCGGGGCTAATCACAGCTACATACCCATTGTAGTAGAATCAACCCCACTCCCACATTTCGAGGCCTGATCGTCCCTTCTATCATCATCCTAATCATTAAGAAGCTATGCAACAGCACTAGCCTTTTAAGCTAGCCAAAGAGGGACTTCCCCCTCCTTAATGATATGCCACAGCTTAACCCCGCACCATGATTTTCAATCATAATTATAACCTGATTAACCCTAGCACTCCTCATCCAACCAAAACTACTAGCCTTCACCACAACCAACCCCCCATCAAATAAGACCTCCCTCACTACCAAACCCACACCATGATCCTGACCATGAACCTAAGCTTCTTTGACCAATTTTCCAGCCCCAATCTATTTGGCATCCCCTTAATCCTACTATCCCTACTCTTCCCAGCCCTACTATTCCCGTCCCCAAACAACCGATGAATCAACAACCGCCTTTCTACTATCCAAACATGACTCCTTCACCTAATCACAAAACAACTAATAGTCCCACTCAACAAAAATGGCCACAAATGAGCCATAATATTTACATCCCTAATAATCATACTTCTTACAATCAACCTTCTAGGCCTCCTTCCATATACATTCACCCCAACCACCCAACTATCTATGAACATAGCCCTAGCCTTCCCACTATGGCTCGCCACACTACTAACAGGCCTACGAAACCAACCATCAGCCTCTTTAGCCCACCTATTACCCGAAGGTACCCCTACACCCCTAATCCCCGCACTAATCCTGATCGAAACAACCAGCCTACTAATCCGCCCCCTAGCCCTCGGAGTCCGCCTTACAGCCAACCTTACAGCAGGACACTTACTCATCCAACTCATCTCTACAGCCTCCATTGCATTAATACCCACCCTTCCTGCAGTATCCATCCTAACAATAATCATCCTACTACTCCTAACCATCCTAGAAGTAGCAGTAGCCATAATCCAGGCCTACGTCTTCGTGCTCCTTCTAAGCCTATACTTACAAGAAAACATCTAATGGCACACCAAGCACACTCATACCACATAGTTGACCCAAGCCCTTGACCAATCTTCGGGGCAGCCGCCGCCCTACTCACAACCTCAGGATTAATCATGTGATTCCACTACAACTCATCCATACTACTAACCCTAGGCCTCATCTCAATACTCCTAGTAATACTCCAATGATGACGAGACATTGTACGAGAAAGCACCTTCCAAGGCCATCACACTCCCACAGTCCAAAAAGGCCTACGATACGGCATAATCCTTTTCACCACATCCGAAGCATTCTTCTTCTTAGGGTTCTTCTGAGCGTTCTTCCACTCGAGCCTGGCCCCAACCCCAGAACTAGGAGGCCAATGACCCCCAACAGGAATTAAACCACTCAACCCGATAGAAGTCCCCCTACTAAACACAGCCATCCTACTAGCCTCAGGCGTTACCGTAACGTGAGCCCATCACAGCATCACAGAAGGAAACCGAAAACACGCCATCCACGCCCTAACCCTAACGATCCTCTTGGGATTCTACTTCACAGCCCTACAAGCAATAGAATACCACGAAGCCCCATTCTCAATCGCCGATAGCGTCTACGGATCTACCTTCTTCGTTGCCACTGGATTCCACGGACTCCACGTAATCATCGGATCCTCCTTCCTGACCGTCTGCCTCTTCCGACTGATCAAGTTCCACTTTACATCAGACCACCACTTCGGATTCGAGGCAGCAGCCTGATACTGACACTTCGTAGACGTCATCTGACTATTCCTCTACATAACCATCTACTGATGAGGATCTTGCTCTTCTAGTATATTAATTACAATTGACTTCCAATCTCTAGAATCTGGTATAAACCCAGAGGAGAGCAATGAACGCACTCATGTTCATATTCGCCCTATCATCAATCCTAAGCGCCGCCCTAACCGCATTAAACTTCTGACTCGCCCAAATAAACCCCGACTCAGAGAAACTCTCACCGTACGAATGTGGATTCGACCCACTTGGATCTGCTCGATTACCATTCTCAGTCCGATTCTTCCTCAGTAGCCATCCTGTTCGTCCTATTCGACCTAGAAATCGCCCTCCTACTCCCCCTGCCATGAGCCGTCCAACTCCAATCCCCCCTAATGACCCTCACCTGAACTGTAGTGATCCTCCTTCTCCTAACACTCGGACTGGCCTACGAGTGAATTCAAGGGGGCCTAGAATGAGCAGAATAACAGGAAGTTAGTCTAACCAAAAAGATAGCTGGTTTCGACCCAGCAGATTACAGCCAACCCTGTAACTTTCTTATGTCGCCCCTACATTTAAGCTTCTACTCAGCCTTCATTTTCAGCGGACTAGGGCTAGCCTTCCACCGAACCCACCTAGTATCCGCCCTACTATGCCTTGAAAGCATAATATTATCGATATTCATAGGCCTATCAATATGATCCATCGAAAACCAAGTCTCCTCATTCACCATGGTACCAATTCTCATGCTAACCTTCTCAGCGTGTGAGGCGGGCACAGGCCTGGCCATCCTAGTAGCCTCCACCCGCACACATGGCTCCGACCATCTACACAACCTAAACCTCCTGCAATGCTAAAAATCATCCTACCCACAATCATACTTCTTCCAACAGCCCTGCTGTCTCCACCAAAATTTCTATGGACTAACACCACCTTATACAGCCCCCTAATCGCTGCCCTAAGCCTACAGTGATTAATCCCAACCTACTACCCCTACAAATTTTTATCCAACTGAACAGGAATTGACCAAATCTCATCCCCCCTCCTAGTACTATCCTGCTGACTACTCCCACTCATAATCATAGCAAGCCAAAACCACCTGCAACAAGAACCCCTACAACGCAAACGAATCTTTATCTCAACCTTAGTCGCAGTCCAGCCATTCATCCTACTAGCCTTTTCCACCACAGAACTAGCACTATTTTACATCTCATTTGAAGCAACCCTCATTCCCACCCTAATCTTAATCACCCGATGGGGGAACCAACCAGAACGCCTAAGCGCTGGCATCTACCTGCTATTCTACACGCCAGTAAGCTCTCTACCCCTGCTAATCACAATCATACACCTATACGTGAAAATTGGCACCCTGCACCTGCCAACCCTACAACTAACCCACCCAACCCTATCCACCTCATGGACAGGAATACTATCAGGTCTAGCACTGCTCATAGCATTCATAGTAAAAGCCCCACTATACGGCCTACACCTCTGACTGCCAAAAGCCCACGTAGAAGCACCCATCGCAGGCTCAATACTCCTCGCCGCCCTACTACTAAAGCTAGGAGGATACGGAATTATACGAGTCACTCTATTTATGGGCCCACTGTCCAACCTCCTGCACTACCCCTTCCTAACCCTGGCCCTATGAGGCGCCCTAATGACTAGCTCAATCTGCCTACGACAGACAGACCTAAAATCACTAATCGCTTATTCATCCGTTAGCCACATAGGCCTAGTTATCGCCGCAGGAATAATCCAAACCCACTGATCATTCTCAGGGGCAATGATCCTAATAATTTCCCATGGACTAACTTCCTCCATACTATTCTGCCTAGCCAACACAAACTATGAACGTACGCACAGCCGAATTCTACTACTCACACGAGGCCTACAACCTCTCCTACCACTCATAGCTACCTGATGATTGCTGGCCAATCTAACAAACATAGCCTTACCCCCAACAACAAACCTCATAGCAGAGCTAACCATTATAATCACCTTATTCAACTGATCTGCCTTCACGATCATCCTAACAGGAATCGCAACCCTACTAACCGCCTCCTACACCTTATTCATACTACTAATGACCCAACGAGGCTCAATCCCCTCCCACATCACATCTATGCAAAACTCAACCACGCGAGAACACCTGCTCATAACACTCCACATTATCCCAATATTCCTCCTAATCCTCAAACCCGAACTGATCTCCGGAATCCCCTCATGCAAGTATAGTTTAAACCAAACATTAGACTGTGATTCTAAGAATAGAAGTTCAAACCTTCTTACCTGCCGAGGGGAGGGTTTAACCAACAAGAGCTGCTAACTCTTACATCTGAGCCTAAAACCTCAGCCCCCTTACTTTTAAAGGATAACAGCAATCCACTGGTCTTAGGAACCACCCATCTTGGTGCAAATCCAAGTAAAAGTAGTGAACCCCACACTACTAATCAACTCCCTCACACTACTCACGCTGACAATCCTCCTAACCCCAATCATCCTGCCATTTCTATTTAAAAACTTTAAAAACACCCCACAAGCCACCACCCGCGCTGTTAAAACCGCATTCCTAATTAGCCTAGCCCCTACAACCGCATTCATCTACTCGGGAGTAGAATCTGTCACCTGCCACTGGGAGTGAAAATTCATTATAAACTTTAAAATCCCCCTGAGCCTAAAAATAGACCAATACTCAATAACATTTCTTCCAATCGCCCTATTTGTAACATGATCAATCCTACAATTCGCCATATGATACATGGCCTCAGAGCCATACGTAACAAAATTTTTCACCTACCTACTGACATTCCTAGTCGCCATACTCCTCCTAACAACCGCAAACAACATATTCCTCCTATTCGTAGGCTGGGAAGGAGTACGAATCATGTCCTTCCTTCTCATCGGCTGATGACAAGGCCGAGCAGATGCCAACACCGCCGCCCTACGAGCCGTAATCTACAACCGAATCGGAGACATCGGACTGATCCTGAGCATAGCATGACTAGCTTCAACATTCAACACCTGAGAGATCCAACAAGCCGTACACCCCCACCAAACCCCAATCCTCCCCCTCATAGGATTAATCCTCGCAGCCGCAGGAAAATCCGCCCAATTTGGACTCCACCCATGACTGCCCGCAGCAATAGAAGGCCCCACCCCAGTATCAGCCCTACTGCACTCCAGTACCATAGTAGTAGCCGGAATCTTCCTGCTCATCCGCATGCACCCCCTGCTAGCCACCAACCAGACAGCCCTAACTGCCTGCCTATGCCTAGGTGCTCTATCAACCCTATTCGCTGCCACATGCACCCTAACCCAAAATGACATCAAAAAAATCATTGCTTTCTCAACATCCAGCCAACTAGGACTAATAATAGTCACTATCGGACTAAACCTCCCACAACTAGCCTTCCTACACATCTCAACCCATGCCTTCTTTAAAGCCATACTATTCCTATGCTCAGGGTCTATCATCCACAACCTAAACGGAGAACAAGATATCCGAAAGATAGGAGGCCTACAGAAAATACTCCCAGTCACTACTTCCTGCCTAACCATCGGAAACCTGGCGCTGATAGGAACCCCATTCCTAGCCGGATTCTACTCAAAAGACCTCATCATCGAAAGCTTAAACACATCATACCTAAATACTTGAGCCCTACTCCTAACCCTTATAGCCACAGCATTCACCGCAACCTACAGCATCCGCATAACCATCCTAGTCCAAGCTGGACAAACCCGAATCCCCCCAATAGTATCAATAAACGAAAACAACCCACTAATCACCGCCCCCCTAACCCGACTCGCCCTAGGCAGCATTACAGCAGGAATAATCATTACCTCTTTCATCACACCAACCAAAACCCCCCCAATAACCATACCCCTTATCACCAAAACCGCTGCCATCCTCATAACAATCCTAGGAATCATCCTAGGCCCCTCATGTACAGGGCCACACCCCTCTAACGGCGCAAGCTTACATAGAAACATTATTAACAGACCTAGACAGATACAAAAACCCCTACAAGACCACGTATTAACTAACCCTGTTAACCCGACTCAGGAGCGCCTATAAGAGCGATTAAAATCTGTGAAAGGAACTCGGCAAATTAATAAGGCCCGACTGTTTACCAAAAACATAGCCTTCAGCAAATTAAACAAGTATTGAAGGTGATGCCTGCCCGGTGACTTAGGTTTAACGGCCGCGGTATCCTAACCGTGCAAAGGTAGCGCAATCAATTGTCCCATAAATCGAGACTTGTATGAATGGCTAAACGAGGTCTTAACTGTCTCTCACAGATAATCAGTGAAATTGATCTCCCCGTGCAAAAGCGGGGATGTGAACATAAGACGAGAAGACCCTGTGGAACTTAAAAATCAACGACCACCGCGAATCCTCAATCAACCCCACTGGGGCCACTACCATCGCAGAGCCTGGTCGATATTTTTCGGTTGGGGCGACCTTGGAGGAGAACAAATCCTCCAAAAACAAGACCATACCTCTTTACCTAGAGCTACCCCTCAAAGTGCTAACAGTGACCAGACCCAATATAATTGATTAATGGACCAAGCTACCCCAGGGATAACAGCGCAATCCCCCTCAAGAGCCCATATCGACAGGGGGGTTTACGACCTCGATGTTGGATCAGGACATCCTAATGGTGCAGCCGCTATTAAGGGTTCGCTCGCCCTAGGCAGCATTACAGCAGGAATAATCATTACCTCTTTCATCACACCAACCAAAACCCCCCCAATAACCATACCCCTTATCACCAAAACTGCTGCCATCCTCATAACAATCCTAGGAATCATCCTAGCCCTAGAACTATCGAACATAACACACACCCTCACTCACCCCAAACCAACCCCCCTCATAAACTTCTCCTCTGCATTAGGGTACTTCAACCCCCTAGTACACCGATTCTTCTCCAAAAACCTACTAGAAAAGGGACAAAACATTGCCCTACACTTGATCGACCTCTCCTGACTCAAAAAAATAGGGCCAGAGGGCCTTGCTGAACTACAAGTAGCCGCAAGCAAAGCCGCAACCTCAATACACACAGGGCTAATTAAGGCCTACCTAGGATCCTTCGCCCTCTCCATCCTGGTAATAATCCTAATAACACACAGACTCACTAATGGCCCCTAACATCCGCAAATCCCATCCCCTACTAAAAATAATCAACAACTCCCTAATCGACCTACCTGCCCCCTCCAACATCTCTGCCTGATGAAACTTCGGCTCCCTTCTAGCCATCTGCTTAGCCACACAAATCCTAACAGGCCTGCTACTAGCCATACACTACACCGCAGACACTTCACTCGCCTTCTCCTCAGTAGCTCACACATGCCGAGACGTCCAGTACGGATGGCTCATCCGCAACCTCCACGCCAATGGTGCTTCGCTCTTCTTTAACTGCATCTACTTACACATCGGACGAGGCCTCTACTACGGCTCCTACCTATACAAAGAAACCTGAAACACAGGAGTAATCCTCCTACTCACCCTAATAGCAACTGCCTTCGTAGGGTATGTCCTACCATGAGGACAAATGTCATTCTGAGGGGCCACCGTAATCACCAACCTATTCTCAGCCATCCCGTACATTGGGCAAACTCTAGTAGAATGAGCCTGAGGAGGATTCTCAGTAGACAATCCAACCTTAACCCGATTCTTCGCCATCCACTTCCTACTGCCCTTCCTAATTGCAGGAATCACCCTAGTCCACCTAACCTTCCTACACGAATCAGGCTCAAATAACCCACTAGGAATCGTATCAGACTGCGACAAAATCCCATTCCACCCACACTTCTCCATGAAAGACAGCTTAGGGCTTACCCTAATAATCACCCCTCTAATAGCACTAGCCCTATTTTCACCGAACCTCCTGGTTCTTGGAATCCTAGTTGGGAGTGGTTGGCCACATGAGATGTACAGGATTTTTACCTGTGATTTAGTCTTGACAAGGCTATGTAATTGGTTTACTAACGTCTCATAAGAAAGAAGCATGAGCGGTTAATGCAGTTGGCTTGAAACCCATCCCCAGTGGTGCCAGTGCACTCTCTGCACTCACTGCACTGCATCCCCAGTGGTGCCAGTGCGCTCTCTGGAGTCACAGCACTGCATCCCCAGTGGTGCCAGTGCACTCTCTGGACTCACTGCACTGCATCCCCAGTGGTGCCAGTGCACTCTCTGGACTCACTGTACTGCATCCCCAGTGGTGCCAGTGCACTCTGTGGACTCACTGTAGTGCATCCCCAGTGGTGCCAGTGCTCTCTCTGGACTCACTGTACTGCATCCACAGTGGTGCCAGTGCACACGCTGGACTCACTGCAGTGCATCCCCAGTGGTGCCAGTGCACTCTCTGGACTCACTGCACTGCATCCCCAGTGGTGCCAGTGCACTCTCTGGACTCACTGCAGGGCATCCCCAGTGGTGCCAGTGCACTCTCTGGACTCACTGCACTGCATCCCCAGTGGTGCCAGTGCACTCTCTGGACTCACTGAAGTGCATCCCCATTGGTGCCATTGCACTCTCTGCACTCACTGCACTGCATCCCCAGTGGTGCCAGTGCGCTCTCCGGAGTCACAGCACTGCATCCCCAGTGGTGCCAGTGCACTCACTGGACACACTGTACTGCATTACAGGTGGTGCCAGTGCACTCTCTGCACTCACTGCACAGCATCCCCAGTGGTGCCAGTGCATTCACTGGACTCACTGGACTGCATCACCAGTGGTGCCAGTGCACTCTCTGGACTCACTGCAGTGCATCCCCAGTGGTGCCAGTGCACTCTCTGGACTCACTGCAGTGCATCCCCAGTGGTGCCAGTGCACTCTCTGGACTCACTGCAGTGCATCCCCAGTGGTGCCAGTGCAGTCTCTGGACTCACTGCACTGCATCCCCAGTGGTGCCAGTGCAGTCTCTGGACTCACTGCACTGCATCCCCAGTGGTGCCAGTGCACTCTCTGGACTCACTGCAGTGCATCCCCAGTGGTGCCAGTGCAGTCTCTGGACTCACTGCAGTGCATCGCCAGTGGTGCCAGTGCACTCTCTCGAGTCACTGAAGTGCATCCCCAGTGGAGTCAGTGCACTCACTGGACTGACTGCACTGCATCCCCAGTGGTGCCAGTGCGCTCTCCGGAGTCACAGCACTGCATCCCCAGTGGTGCCAGTGCACTCTCTGGACTCACTGCACTGCATCACAGGTGGTGCCAGTGCACTCTCTGGACTCACTACAGTGAATCCCCGGTGGTGCCAGTGCACTCTCTGCACTCACTGCACAGCATCCCCAGTGGTGCCAGTGCACTCACTGGACTCACTGGACTGCATCCCCAGTGGTGCCAGTGCACTCTGTGGACTCACTGAACTACATCCCCAGTGGTGCCAGTGCACTCTCTGGACTCACTGCACTGCATCCCCAGTGGTGTCAGTGCACTCTCTGGACTCACTGAAGTGCATCCCCAGTGGTGCCAGTGCACTCTCTGGACTCACTGCAGTGCATCCCCAGTGGTGCCAGTGCACTCTCTGGACTCACTGCACTGCATCCCCAGTGGTGATGGTACAATCTCTGGACTCACTGTAGTGCATCCCCAGTGGTGCCAGTGCACTCTCTGGACTCACTGCAGTGCATCCCCAGTGGTGCCAGTGCACTCTCTGGACTCACTGCACTGCATTCCCAGTGGTGCCAGTGAAGTCTCTGGACTCACTGCAGTGCATCCCCAGTGGTGCCAGTGCACTCTCTGGACTCACTGCAGTTCATCCCCAGTGGTGCCAGTGCACTCTCTGGACTCACTGCAGTGCATCCCCAGTGGTGCCAGTGCACTCTCTGGACTCACTGCACTGCATCCCCACTGGTGATGGTACAATCTCTGGACTCACTGTAGTGCATCCCCAGTGGTGCCAGTGCACTCTCTGGACTCACTGCAGTGCATCCCCAGTGGTGCCAGTGCACTCTCTGGACTCACTGCACTGCATTCCCAGTGGTGCCAGTGAAGTCTCTGGACTCACTGCACTGCATCCCCAGTGGTGCCAGTGCAATCTCTGGACTCACTGCAGTTCATCCCCAGTGGTGCCAGTGCACTCTCTGGACTCACTGCAGTGCATCCCCAGGGCAAAAGCGGGGATGTGAACATAAGACGAGAAGACCCTGTGGAACTTAAAAATCAACGACCACCGCGAATCCTCAATCAACCCCACTGGGGCCACTACCATCGCAGAGCCTGGTCGATATTTTTCGGTTGGGGCGACCTTGGAGGAGAACAAATCCTCCAAAAACAAGACCATACCTCTTTACCTAGAGCTACCCCTCAAAGTGCTAACAGTGACCAGACCCAATATAATTGATTAATGGACCAAGCTACCCCAGGGATAACAGCGCAATCCCCCTCAAGAGCCCATATCGACAGGGGGGTTTACGACCTCGATGTTGGATCAGGACATCCTAATGGTGCAGCCGCTATTAAGGGTTCGTTTGTTCAACGATTAACAGTCCTACGTGATCTGAGTTCAGACCGGAGCAATCCAGGTCGGTTTCTATCTATGACACACTCTCCCCAGTACGAAAGGACCGGGAAAGTGGGGCCAATACCACAAGCACGCCCCCCCCCTCTAAGCAGTGAAACCAACTAAACCGTGAAGAGGGCCTTCCCCCACCACTTTCAATCCTAGAAAAGGACCAGCTAGAGTGGCAGAGCCCGGCAAGTGCAGAAGGCTTAAGCCCTTTCCCCAGAGGTTCAAATCCTCTCCCTAGCTTCACCCATGATTCAAATAACAACACTAAGCTGCCTCGTTATATCCCTCCTATACATCATCCCAATCCTGATTGCCGTAGCCTTCCTAACCCTAGCAGAACGGAAAATCCTAAGCTACATACAATCCCGCAAAGGCCCTAACGTTGTCGGGCCTTTTGGCCTACTTCAACCATTTGCGGACGGACTGAAACTATTTACCAAAGAGCCCATCTGACCCTCTACCTCTTCCCCACTTCTATTCATTCTGATACCAATACTAGCCCTTGTCCTAGCCCTCACCACTTGAGCACCACTACCACTCCCATTTCCCCTAGCAGATCTAAACCTCGGAGTTCTCTTCCTAATAGCCATGTCAAGCCTAGCCGTCTACTCAGTCCTATGATCAGGCTGAGCCTCGAACTCAAAATACGCACTAATCGGAGCCCTACGGGCAGTAGCACAGACCATTTCATACGAAGTGACACTGGCCATAATCCTGCTATCAATAATCATACTAAGCGGAAGCTACACACTCAGCTCCTTTGCCGTCGCACAGGAGCCTCTATACTTCATTTTCTCCTCATGACCCCTAGCAATAATATGATACGTATCCACCCTAGCAGAGACAAACCGAGCTCCTTTTGACCTCACAGAGGGTGAATCTGAGCTAGTCTCAGGGTTTAACGTTGAATACGCCGCAGGACCCTTCGCCTTATTCTTCCTAGCTGAATATGCGAACATTATGCTAATAAATACACTTACAGCCATCATATTCCTAAACCCAAGCGCCCTAGGGCCACCCACAGAACTATTCCCCGTCATCCTAGCCACAAAAGTCCTCCTACTATCTTCTGGTTTCTTATGGGTCCGAGCTTCATACCCACGATTCCGATATGACCAACTAATGCACCTACTATGAAAAAACTTCCTACCCCTCACACTAGCTCTGTGCCTCTGACACATCAGCATACCTATCTGCTATGCAGGCCTACCTCCTTACATAAGGAAATGTGCCTGAACTACAAAGGGTCACTATGATAAAGTGAACATAGAGGTATAACAGCCCTCTCATTTCCTGTTGACCTTAGAAAAGTAGGAATTGAACCCACACAAGAGAAATCAAAATTCTCCATACTTCCCTTATATTATTTTCTAGTAGAGTCAGCTAATCAAGCTATCGGGCCCATACCCCGAAAATGATGGTTTAACCCCCTCCTCTACTAATGAACCCTTACGCGACCCCAATCATAACCTTCAGCCTCATCTTGGGCACCACAATCACAATTTCCAGCAACCACTGAGTTCTGGCCTGGACAGGACTGGAGATCAACGCACTAGCCATCATTCCCCTAATTGCCAAATCCCACCACCCACGAGCAGTAGAAGCCGCAACGAAATACTTCCTAACCCAAGCAGCTGCTTCCGCCCTGGTCCTATTCTCTAGCATAACCAATGCCTGAGTCACCGGCCAATGAGACATCACACAAATAAACCACCCAACCTCCTGTCTACTACTGACAGCAGCAATCGCTATTAAACTGGGCCTAGTGCCATTTCACTTCTGATTCCCAGAAGTACTACAAGGATCGCCACTAATAACAGCCCTGCTACTCTCGACCCTCATAAAATTCCCCCCACTAACCCTGCTCCTACTAACATCCAAATCCCTTGACCCAGCTCTACTCACCGCCATGGCCCTAGCCTCAACAGCACTAGGAGGCTGAATAGGACTGAACCAAACACAAACACGCAAAATCCTAGCCTTCTCGTCCATCTCCCACTTAGGCTGAATCGCCATCATCCTAGTTTACAGCCCCAAATTGGCCTTACTTACCTTCTACCTATACACAATCATAACATCAGCCGTATTCCTAGCCCTTAACAAAATCAAAGCCCTTAACCTATCCATGATCACAACCTCATGAACAAAAACCCCAGTGCTAAACGCCACCCTAATACTAGTACTTTTATCCCTAGCAGGCCTCCCCCCATTAACAGGCTTTATACCAAAGTGACTTATCATCCAAGAACTAACTAAACAGGAAATAACACCAGCAGCCATGGCAATTGCCATGCTATCACTGCTCAGCCTCTTCTTCTACCTACGCCTCGCATACCACTCAACAATTACCCTTCCCCCCAACTCCTCTAACCACATAAAACAATGATACACTAGCAAAGCCCCAAGCACACCTACTGCGGTCCTTGCCTCACTATCAATCCTCTTACTTCCCCTGTCCCCAATAATACATGCCATTGTCTAGAAACTTAGGATAACACCCCAAACCGAAGGCCTTCAAAGCCTTAAATAAGAGTTAAACCCTCTTAGTTTCTGCACATTAAGACTTACAGAATATTAACCTGTATCTTCTGAATGCAAGTCAGACGCTTTAATTAAGCTAAAGCCTCCCTAGACAGATGGGCTTCGATCCCACAAAACTCTAGTTAACAGCTAAATGCCTAAACCAATTGGCTTCTGCCTACAAAGACCCTGACGCACCCTAGTGCGCATCGATGAGCTTGCAACTCAACATGAATTTCACTACAGAGCCGATAAGAAGAGGAATTAAACCTCTGTAAAAAGGACTACAGCCTAACGCTTCAACACTCAGCCATCTTACCCGTCACCTTCATCAACCGATGACTATTTTCCACTAACCATAAGGATATTGGCACCCTGTACCTCATCTTCGGGGCATGAGCAGGAATAGTCGGCACCGCACTCAGCCTATTAATCCGCGCAGAACTAGGACAACCAGGAACTCTCCTAGGCGACGACCAAATTTACAATGTAATCGTTACCGCTCACGCCTTTGTAATAAGCTTCTTTATAGTCATACCCATCATGATCGGAGGATTCGGCAACTGATTAGTCCCCCTCATAATCGGTGCCCCCGACATAGCATTCCCGCGAATAAACAACATAAGCTTTTGACTCCTCCCCCCATCATTCCTCCTCCTACTAGCCTCATCCACTGTAGAAGCTGGCGCCGGCACAGGCTGAACTGTCTACCCTCCCCTAGCAGGTAACCTTGCCCACGCCGGAGCTTCAGTAGACCTGGCTATCTTCTCACTCCACTTAGCCGGTATCTCCTCCATCCTTGGGGCCATCAACTTTATCACCACAGCCATCAACATAAAACCCCCCGCACTCTCACAATACCAAACCCCACTATTTGTCTGATCCGTACTAATTACCGCCATCCTACTCCTTCTATCACTCCCCGTACTCGCCGCCGGTATTACAATATTACTAACTGATCGAAACCTAAACACCACATTCTTCGACCCCGCTGGAGGAGGAGACCCAATCCTGTACCAACACCTATTCTGATTCTTCGGACACCCAGAAGTCTATATTCTGATCCTACCGGGGTTCGGAATCATCTCACACGTAGTCACGTACTACTCAGGCAAAAAGGAGCCCTTCGGCTACATGGGAATAGTCTGAGCCATACTATCCATCGGCTTCCTAGGATTCATCGTCTGAGCTCACCACATGTTTACAGTAGGAATAGACGTTGATACCCGAGCCTACTTTACATCAGCCACTATAATCATTGCCATCCCTACCGGAATCAAAGTATTTAGCTGACTAGCCACCCTGCACGGAGGAACAATCAAATGAGACCCCCCCAATACTATGAGCTCTAGGATTTATCTTCCTATTTACCATCGGAGGATTAACAGGAATCGTTCTTGCAAACTCTTCCCTAGACATCGCCCTGCACGACACGTACTACGTAGTTGCCCACTTCCACTACGTCCTATCCATAGGCGCTGTTATAAATGACTGAGTCCCAAATAGGATTACAATCAGAGTTTACAATTTATTAAACGAATAGAGGCAAGCAAACAGCGCTGGGTGCGCCGGGAGTCTCTGCTCCACCGGGACGCACACCCGTTACGTAAGGCATCTACTTTTTTATACTCCTAGGCTAATACATATTTATTACTACTTCTAAAAGAGGCAAGGTTATTATAATTGGTTTCCCGAATCCGATGTCGCCTGCTTATCAGTCTCTGTTACTTTCTCAGGGGCCGCTCGAACAGGGAGACAGGGAGGCTCATATTTTCCTCCTTATCTAGTGGTCCAGGGAGACAGGGAGACAGGAAGGCTCTTATTCTTCCTCCTTATCTAGTGGTCTCTTGGCCGGCTATCAGAAGTTACTGCACATCCGTGCAAAGTCAGCAGTTTTTCTCCGAAGAAATCCCTTTATTCTTTTCTCGCCTAAACCCAGGCCTCAATGTTAACCCTTCAAAACCCCTTAGTGGCACGAATTGCTGGACCATTTCTTACAATTCC
Organism: Anser brachyrhynchus; assembly: GCF_964034855.1. Classification (NCBI taxonomy): domain Eukaryota; kingdom Metazoa; phylum Chordata; class Aves; order Anseriformes; family Anatidae; genus Anser; species Anser brachyrhynchus. The sequence continues at coordinate 15,341,765 of NC_137696.1, read as the reverse complement.
TCCCTTTTTTTTTTTTTTTTAATCATCAATTCGTGTCTCTCCTTCAACCTTTGTCAGTAACAATTGGATTTCATCAGTCAGTTCTCGGGGTGTCCACTTCTTAAGCATCATTATCGACACGTCACCTTTTCTCTCCACTGAAGTCATCACAAATTGGGTGCTATTTATTACTCGCCGTATCAACAACGTAAAGCAAGGTATCATAAAAGGTATAAACAATAATGTCATTACACCACATAAAAATAAAAATAGCATCCTTTTAACCCATGGTTCACCAGGCAACCATGAAAAGAAATCCCAATCCATACCCTTCCAAGTTTGTACTGGGACGTGGGCTAGCTTTCTAATTTCCTTTGTTATCTGCTTGACCACTTTTCCATTATCATCAATCTGTAGACAACAATTAGAATCGTTCAGTTTTCCACATACTCCCCCTTCTTCTGCTAGTAAATAGTCTAAGACCATTCTATGTTGGAATATAGCATTTCTCATTTGAGTGGATTGGTCAGCCAAAAGATCCAAGGCTGTCGCTGTTTGATTTGTTACAACTTCGAGGATAGCTTGCAACCTAATTATTCGGTTCAAATTATAAATAGGTTCTCGGGCTCCTGATATCAACTCATTTGAGTTCCAGGTGGCTGGCCCATAATGCTGTATGATTCTTTCAGGAGGCCATTCATCCTTTCCCCATTTTTGGGCACTATCCCCGGATAAGGAAGTATCAACAGATCGTTTTACTCTGTTCAGGTCATCATATAATCTTATTCCTAAATGATTTCCTTGTGTTTGTGACAATAAAAAGAACAAGGGTCTTATGTACCCCCCATAGCATATTCCCGACCAGTTTCCAGGTAGCCTCTTGTAAGCATGTTTGCCACACACCCAATAATGTCCCTTTAGGGCCCACGTCCCGTTTGGAAAATGACCATCCCATCCATCTTTACCCTTTGGGGCGTGATAATACAGAGTGTCCTTGTTACCGAGTGGTCCTGTTACAATGTCTGCCCCGTTTGTACTCGTATATGCACGCTTCCGAGCTCCCACGTTGGGTTTCCACTTACAGTCACAATTCAGTTCTCTTTGGCGACCTGTCATATTATAAGCCTTTTTCGCCGTCCAATCTTGAGAGTGTGGGAAGCGCCTTCAATCATGGGGTTGGGCCCGCTTTCAGAGCTTGTGTTACCATTCAGCCCTTCAGGGTGATCCAGCTCCTGGAAAAACTAATCACAATTTTATTATGGGTTTAAAAGGTTCTCATGTTATTTTTCTCAGGACAAACTGATTTTGGTGTAGGAGAAGTCCGGTCGAGGCACTCTCACTCGGCGGTCAATACCCATAGGGGTTGCCTCCCTCGGTAGACCATACACACCGCAGTGGAGGGTCCTACCCCGGTCTTGCCTTCTCCCTTTCCTCCCTTCAGACTTGTCCTCTTTATCCAGTGCCCTTAATTCATGCAGAACCTTATTGCTGGGATATCAGTTCCTCTTTAATCTCAGTTTCAGTTCCCCAGGAGTGGACTCAACCCTCCAGGCTTCGGTAGTTATTGGTCCTTTTATTCTGGATGCGTGGGTCCAACCCCTTTCTGCCGTTCTCACAGCTGTTTCAGTAGTAAGTAAAACAAGGTACGGTCCCTCCCATCGGGGGTTCAATGATTCTTCTCTCCAGGTTTTTATTAAGACCTTGTCTCCTGGTTGTATTTTATGAATAGCAAATCCTAAAGGTGGTGTCTGAGTCATCATCCCAATTTCTCTTAGCTCCTGTAATCTCCTTCCAATGGTAATTATGTATTTCTGGATACTATGATCCTCAATTACATTGTTCCCTAGGGGCATCCCTTGAGAATAAGGCATACCATATAACATTTCATATGATGATAATCCAGTCTCACTGTGTGGTTTAGTTCTTATGTTTAAAAGTGCCAATGGTAAGCATTTCGTCCAGGGCAGCTGTGTCTCGATCATTAACTTAGTCAATTGTTGTTTTATTGTTTGATTCATCCTTTCTACTTTCCCTGAGCTCTGTGGGTGCCAGGGAGTGTGGTATTCCCACTGAATACCTAATGATTGACACAACAATTTTATTATTTTAGAAGTAAAGTGTGTGCCCTGATCAGAATCAATGTACTGGATTATCCCATACCTTGGTATTAAATGTTCCAATAAAATTTTTACCACTGTCTGTGCAGTAGCTCGTGCTACAGGATAAGCTTCTACCCATTGTGTTAAATGATCTACGATTACCAATAGATATTTCATTCTCCCTACCTTGGGCAATTCAGTGAAATCAACTTGTACTTTCTCGAAAGGCCTATAAGCTGTTTTTCTGTTTCCATGACAACTCTCCCGGACCCATCATGGTCCCTCTGCCCCAGAGGGCTCACACCGCGATTTAGAGATCTCAGCCTCGGGTTGAGGCGGAACTATTAACATTCCTACATCCTCTTCCCCTGCTCATTCAACTTCAAACAGCTCTGTTAAATACTACATGCCACACAGCCTTTAACACCTTCAACAACCCTTTTAACACTTCCTTTATCTTTCTCCAGCCCGTACTTTTCTAATGCCAACACCAAAGGCTCAGTCAGGGGCCAACTTAATTCCAAACCTTTTCCCTCCAAGATGCTGAAACAACATATCAGTATACAACATTTCATCCTATTTTCCTTCTCTCCTCAAAAACATTAATTGCAAGACACTGTTATAGTCGATTGATCCATAAAGTGGCCATTTAGTTTATATAGTGGCCACCATTGATTGCAATACTTAGTGAAAGTCCTCTTGCTTTCTGTGCCCCCATTTCTAACAATATCCTTCCAATGTGCCAATATGCACCCAAGGAGGCTTTTTTTTTTTTTTTTTTTTTTAGGACGTCTTTTTTTTTTTGGATTTTCCCCTTTTCCTTGATTTCCCATTCCCTTTTATTTATTTATATTACTTACTGTCCCTTGTTTCAATTTCCACGCAAACCTTTTTATTGTCCCAAATAGGATTACAATCAGAGTTTACAATTTATTAAACGAATAGAGGCAAGCAAACAGCGCTGGGTGCGCCGGGAGTCTCTGCTCCACCGGGACGCACACCCGTTACGTAAGGCATCTACTTTTTTATACTCCTAGGCTAATACATATTTATTACTACTTCTAAAAGACGCAAGGTTATTATAATTGGTTTCCCGAATCCGATGTCGCCTGCTTATCAGTCTCTGTTACTTTCTCAGGGGCCGCTCGAACAGGGAGACAGGGAGGCTCATATTTTCCTCCTTATCTAGTGGTCCAGGGAGACAGGGAGACAGGAAGGCTCTTATTCTTCCTCCTTATCTAGTGGTCTCTTGGCCGGCTATCAGAAGTTACTGCACATCCGTGCAAAGTCAGCAGTTTTTCTCCGAAGAAATCCCTTTGTTCTTTTCTCGCCTAAACCCAGGCCTCAATGTTAACCCTTCAAAACCCCTTAGTGGCACGAATTGCTGGACCATTTCTTACAGGCGCCGTCTTTGCCATTCTAGCAGGATTTACTCACTGATTCCCACTACTCACTGGGTTTACCCTACACCAAACATGAGCAAAAGCCCACTTCGGGGTAATATTTACAGGAGTAAACCTAACGTTCTTCCCCCAGCACTTCCTAGGCCTAGCAGGAATACCCCGACGATACTCGGACTATCCCGACGCCTACACACTATGAAACACCATTTCCTCCATCGGCTCCCTAATCTCAATAGTAGCCGTAATCATACTAATATTCATCATCTGAGAAGCCTTTTCGGCCAAACGAAAAGTCCTACAACCAGAACTAACTACCACAAACGTTGAATGAATCCACGGCTGCCCTCCCCCATACCATACTTTCGAGGAACCGGCCTTCGTCCAGGTACAAGAAAGGAAGGAATCGAACCCTCACATGCTGGTTTCAAGCCAACTGCATTCACCGCTCATGCTTCTTTCTTATGAGACGTTAGTAAACCAATTACATAGCCTTGTCAAGACTAAATCACAGGTAAAAATCCTGTACATCTCATGTGGCCAACCACTCCCAACTAGGATTCCAAGACGCCTCATCACCCATCATAGAAGAACTCGTTGAATTCCACGACCACGCCCTAATCGTTGCCCTAGCTATCTGCAGCCTAGTTCTCTACCTTTTAGCCCACATACTAACAGAAAAACTCTCGTCCAATGCTGTAGACGCCCAAGAAGTAGAGCTGATCTGGACAATCCTACCTGCTATCGTCCTGGTACTCCTCGCCCTCCCATCCCTACAAATCCTCTACATAATGGACGAAATCGACGAACCAGACCTCACCCTAAAAGCCATCGGCCACCAATGATACTGAAGCTACGAATACACAGACTTCAAAGACCTATCATTCGACTCCTACATAGTGCCCACCCCAGACTTACCCAACGGCCACTTCCGACTGCTAGAAGTTGACCACCGCGTAGTTATCCCAATAGAATCCCCCATCCGCGTGATCATTACTGCAGGAGACGTACTCCACTCCTGAGCAGTCCCAACGCTCGGAGTTAAAACAGACGCAATCCCAGGCCGACTAAACCAAACTTCATTCATTACCACCCGGCCTGGGATTTTTTACGGACAATGCTCAGAAATTTGCGGGGCTAATCACAGCTACATACCCATTGTAGTAGAATCAACCCCACCCCCACATTTCGAGGCCTGATCGTCCCTTCTATCATCATCCTAATCATTAAGAAGCTATGCAACAGCACTAGCCTTTTAAGCTAGCCAAAGAGGGACTTCCCCCTCCTTAATGATATGCCACAGCTTAACCCCGCACCATGATTTTCAATCATAATTATAACCTGATTAACCCTAGCACTCCTCATCCAACCAAAACTACTAGCCTTCACCACAACCAACCCCCCATCAAATAAGACCTCCCTCACTACCAAACCCACACCATGATCCTGACCATGAACCTAAGCTTCTTTGACCAATTTTCCAGCCCCAATCTATTTGGCATCCCCTTAATCCTACTATCCCTACTCTTCCCAGCCCTACTATTCCCGTCCCCAAACAACCGATGAATCAACAACCGCCTTTCTACTATCCAAACATGACTCCTTCACCTAATCACAAAACAACTAATAGTCCCACTCAACAAAAATGGCCACAAATGAGCCATAATATTTACATCCCTAATAATCATACTTCTTACAATCAACCTTCTAGGCCTCCTTCCATATACATTCACCCCAACCACCCAACTATCTATGAACATAGCCCTAGCCTTCCCACTATGGCTCGCCACACTACTAACAGGCCTACGAAACCAACCATCAGCCTCTTTAGCCCACCTATTACCCGAAGGTACCCCTACACCCCTAATCCCCGCACTAATCCTGATCGAAACAACCAGCCTACTAATCCGCCCCCTAGCCCTCGGAGTCCGCCTTACAGCCAACCTTACAGCAGGACACTTACTCATCCAACTCATCTCTACAGCCTCCATTGCATTAATACCCACCCTTCCTGCAGTATCCATCCTAACAATAATCATCCTACTACTCCTAACCATCCTAGAAGTAGCAGTAGCCATAATCCAGGCCTACGTCTTCGTGCTCCTTCTAAGCCTATACTTACAAGAAAACATCTAATGGCACACCAAGCACACTCATACCACATAGTTGACCCAAGCCCTTGACCAATCTTCGGGGCAGCCGCCGCCCTACTCACAACCTCAGGATTAATCATGTGATTCCACTACAACTCATCCATACTACTAACCCTAGGCCTCATCTCAATACTCCTAGTAATACTCCAATGATGACGAGACATTGTACGAGAAAGCACCTTCCAAGGCCATCACACTCCCACAGTCCAAAAAGGCCTACGATACGGCATAATCCTTTTCATCACATCCGAAGCATTCTTCTTCTTAGGGTTCTTCTGAGCGTTCTTCCACTCGAGCCTGGCCCCAACCCCAGAACTAGGAGGCCAATGACCCCCAACAGGAATTAAACCACTCAACCCGATAGAAGTCCCCCTACTAAACACAGCCATCCTACTAGCCTCAGGCGTTACCGTAACGTGAGCCCATCACAGCATCACAGAAGGAAACCGAAAACACGCCATCCACGCCCTAACCCTAACGATCCTCCTGGGATTCTACTTCACAGCCCTACAAGCAATAGAATACCACGAAGCCCCATTCTCAATCGCCGATAGCGTCTACGGATCTACCTTCTTCGTTGCCACTGGATTCCACGGACTCCACGTAATCATCGGATCCTCCTTCCTGACCGTCTGCCTCTTCCGACTGATCAAGTTCCACTTTACATCAGACCACCACTTCGGATTCGAGGCAGCAGCCTGATACTGACACTTCGTAGACGTCATCTGACTATTCCTCTACATAACCATCTACTGATGAGGATCTTGCTCTTCTAGTATATTAATTACAATTGACTTCCAATCTCTAGAATCTGGTATAAACCCAGAGGAGAGCAATGAACGCACTCATGTTCATATTCGCCCTATCATCAATCCTAAGCGCCGCCCTAACCGCATTAAACTTCTGACTCGCCCAAATAAACCCCGACTCAGAGAAACTCTCACCGTACGAATGTGGATTCGACCCACTTGGATCTGCTCGATTACCATTCTCAGTCCGATTCTTCCTCAGTAGCCATCCTGTTCGTCCTATTCGACCTAGAAATCGCCCTCCTACTCCCCCTGCCATGAGCCGTCCAACTCCAATCCCCCCTAATGACCCTCACCTGAACTGTAGTGATCCTCCTTCTCCTAACACTCGGACTGGCCTACGAGTGAATTCAAGGGGGCCTAGAATGAGCAGAATAACAGAAAGTTAGTCTAACCAAAAAGATAGCTGGTTTCGACCCAGCAGATTACAGCCAACCCTGTAACTTTCTTATGTCGCCCCTACATTTAAGCTTCTACTCAGCCTTCATTTTCAGTGGACTAGGGCTAGCCTTCCACCGAACCCACCTAGTATCCACCCTACTATGCCTTGAAAGCATAATATTATCGATATTCGTAGGCCTATCAATATGATCCATCGAAAACCAAGTCTCCTCATTCACCATGGTACCAATTCTCATGCTAACCTTCTCAGCGTGTGAGGCGGGCACAGGCCTGGCCATCCTAGTAGCCTCCACCCGCACACATGGCTCCGACCATCTACACAACCTAAACCTCCTGCAATGCTAAAAATCATCCTACCCACAATCATACTTCTTCCAACAGCCCTGCTGTCTCCACCAAAATTTCTATGGACTAACACCACCTTATACAGCCTCCTAATCGCTGCCCTAAGCCTACAGTGATTAATCCCAACCTACTACCCCTACAAATTTTTATCCAACTGAACAGGAATTGACCAAATCTCATCCCCCCTCCTAGTACTATCCTGCTGACTACTCCCACTCATAATCATAGCAAGCCAAAACCACCTGCAACAAGAACCCCTACAACGCAAACGAATCTTTATCTCAACCTTAGTCGCAGTCCAGCCATTCATCCTACTAGCCTTTTCCACCACAGAACTAGCACTATTTTACATCTCATTTGAAGCAACCCTCATTCCCACCCTAATCTTAATCACCCGATGGGGGAACCAACCAGAACGCCTAAGCGCTGGCATCTACCTGCTATTCTACACGCCAGTAAGCTCTCTACCCCTGCTAATCACAATCATACACCTATACGTGAAAATTGGCACCCTGCACCTGCCAACCCTACAACTAACCCACCCAACCCTATCCACCTCATGGACAGGAATACTATCAGGTCTAGCACTGCTCATAGCATTCATAGTAAAAGCCCCACTATACGGCCTACACCTCTGACTGCCAAAAGCCCACGTAGAAGCACCCATCGCAGGCTCAATACTCCTCGCCGCCCTACTACTAAAGCTAGGAGGATACGGAATTATACGAGTCACTCTATTTATGGGCCCACTGTCCAACCTCCTGCACTACCCCTTCCTAACCCTGGCCCTATGAGGCGCCCTAATGACTAGCTCAATCTGCCTACGACAGACAGACCTAAAATCACTAATTGCTTATTCATCCGTTAGCCACATAGGCCTAGTTATCGCCGCAGGAATAATCCAAACCCACTGATCATTCTCAGGGGCAATGATCCTAATAATTTCCCATGGACTAACTTCCTCCATACTATTCTGCCTAGCCAACACAAACTATGAACGTACGCACAGCCGAATTCTACTACTCACACGAGGCCTACAACCTCTCCTACCACTCATAGCTACCTGATGATTGCTGGCCAATCTAACAAACATAGCCTTACCCCCAACAACAAACCTCATAGCAGAGCTAACCATTATAATCACCTTATTCAACTGATCTGCCTTCACGATCATCCTAACAGGAATCGCAACCCTACTAACCGCCTCCTACACCTTATTCATACTACTAATGACCCAACGAGGCTCAATCCCCTCCCACATCACATCTATGCAAAACTCAACCACGCGAGAACACCTGCTCATAACACTCCACATTATCCCAATATTCCTCCTAATCCTCAAACCCGAACTGATCTCCGGAATCCCCTCATGCAAGTATAGTTTAAACCAAACATTAGACTGTGATTCTAAGAATAGAAGTTCAAACCTTCTTACCTGCCGAGGGGAGGGTTTAACCAACAAGAGCTGCTAACTCTTACATCTGAGCCTAAAACCTCAGCCCCCTTACTTTTAAAGGATAACAGCAATCCACTGGTCTTAGGAACCACCCATCTTGGTGCAAATCCAAGTAAAAGTAGTGAACCCCACACTACTAATCAACTCCCTCACACTACTCACGCTGACAATCCTCCTAACCCCAATCATCCTGCCATTTCTATTTAAAAACTTTAAAAACACCCCAAAAGCCACCACCCGCGCTGTTAAAACCGCATTCCTAATTAGCCTAGCCCCTACAACCGCATTCATCTACTCGGGAGTAGAATCTGTCACCTGCCACTGGGAATGAAAATTCATTATAAACTTTAAAATCCCCCTGAGCCTAAAAATAGACCAATACTCAATAACATTTCTTCCAATCGCCCTATTTGTAACATGATCAATCCTACAATTCGCCATATGATACATGGCCTCAGAGCCATACGTAACAAAATTTTTCACCTACCTACTGACATTCCTAGTCGCCATACTCCTCCTAACAACCGCAAACAACATATTCCTCCTATTCGTAGGCTGGGAAGGAGTACGAATCATGTCCTTCCTTCTCATCGGCTGATGACAAGGCCGAGCAGATGCCAACACCGCCGCCCTACGAGCCGTAATCTACAACCGAATCGGAGACATCGGACTGATCCTGAGCATAGCATGACTAGCTTCAACATTCAACACCTGAGAGATCCAACAAGCCGTACACCCCCACCAAACCCCAATCCTCCCCCTCATAGGATTAATCCTCGCAGCCGCAGGAAAATCCGCCCAATTTGGACTCCACCCATGACTGCCCGCAGCAATAGAAGGCCCCACCCCAGTATCAGCCCTACTGCACTCCAGTACCATAGTAGTAGCCGGAATCTTCCTGCTCATCCGCATGCACCCCCTGCTAGCCACCAACCAGACAGCCCTAACTGCCTGCCTATGCCTAGGTGCTCTATCAACCCTATTCGCTGCCACATGCGCCCTAACCCAAAATGACATCAAAAAAATCATTGCTTTCTCAACATCCAGCCAACTAGGACTAATAATAGTCACTATCGGACTAAACCTCCCACAACTAGCCTTCCTACACATCTCAACCCATGCCTTCTTTAAAGCCATACTATTCCTATGCTCAGGGTCTATCATCCACAACCTAAACGGAGAACAAGATATCCGAAAGATAGGAGGCCTACAGAAAATACTCCCAGTCACTACTTCCTGCCTAACCATCGGAAACCTGGCGCTGATAGGAACCTCATTCCTAGCCGGATTCTACTCAAAAGACCTCATCATCGAAAGCTTAAACACATCATACCTAAATACTTGAGCCCTACTCCTAACCCTTATAGCCACAGCATTCACCGCAACCTACAGCATCCGCATAACCATCCTAGTCCAAGCTGGACAAACCCGAATCCCCCCAATAGTATCAATAAACGAAAACAACCCACTAATCACCGCCCCCCTAACCCGACTCGCCCTAGGCAGCATTACAGCAGGAATAATCATTACCTCTTTCATCACACCAACCAAAACCCCCCCAATAACCATACCCCTTATCACCAAAACCGCTGCCATCCTCATAACAATCCTAGGAATCATCCTAGGCCCCTCATGTACAGGGCCACACCCCTCTAACGGCGCAAGCTTACATAGAAACATTATTAACAGACCTAGACAGATACAAAAACCCCTACAAGACCACGTATTAACTAACCCTGTTAACCCGACTCAGGAGCGCCTATAAGAGCGATTAAAATCTGTGAAAGGAACTCGGCAAATTAATAAGGCCCGACTGTTTACCAAAAACATAGCCTTCAGCAAATTAAACAAGTATTGAAGGTGATGCCTGCCCGGTGACTTAGGTTTAACGGCCGCGGTATCCTAACCGTGCAAAGATAGCGCAATCAATTGTCCCATAAATCGAGACTTGTATGAATGGCTAAACGAGGTCTTAACTGTCTCTCACAGATAATCAGTGAAATTGATCTCCCCGTGCAAAAGCGGGGATGTGAACATAAGACGAGAAGACCCTGTGGAACTTAAAAATCAACGACCACCGCGAATCCTCAATCAACCCCACTGGGGCCACTACCATCGCAGAGCCTGGTCGATATTTTTCGGTTGGGGCGACCTTGGAGGAGAACAAATCCTCCAAAAACAAGACCATACCTCTTTACCTAGAGCTACCCCTCAAAGTGCTAACAGTGACCAGACCCAATATAATTGATTAATGGACCAAGCTACCCCAGGGATAACAGCGCAATCCCCCTCAAGAGCCCATATCGACAGGGGGGTTTACGACCTCGATGTTGGATCAGGACATCCTAATGGTGCAGCCGCTATTAAGGGTTCGTTTGTTCAACGATTAACAGTCCTACGTGATCTGAGTTCAGACCGGAGCAATCCAGGTCGGTTTCTATCTATGACACACTCTCCCCAGTACGAAAGGACCGGGAAAGTGGGGCCAATACCACAAGCACGCCCCCCCCCCTCTAAGCAGTGAAACCAACTAAACCGTGAAGAGGGCCTTCCCCCACCACTTTCAATCCTAGAAAAGGACCAGCTAGAGTGGCAGAGCCCGGCAAGTGCAGAAGGCTTAAGCCCTTTCCCCAGAGGTTCAAATCCTCTCCCTAGCTTCACCCATGATTCAAATAACAACACTAAGCTGCCTCGTTATATCCCTCCTATACATCATCCCAATCCTGATTGCCGTAGCCTTCCTAACCCTAGTAGAACGGAAAATCCTAAGCTACATACAATCCCGCAAAGGCCCTAACGTTGTCGGGCCTTTTGGCCTACTTCAACCATTTGCGGACGGACTGAAACTATTTACCAAAGAGCCCATCCGACCCTCTACCTCTTCCCCACTTCTATTCATTCTGATACCAATACTAGCCCTTGTCCTAGCCCTCACCACTTGAGCACCACTACCACTCCCATTTCCCCTAGCAGATCTAAACCTCGGAGTTCTCTTCCTAATAGCCATGTCAAGCCTAGCCGTCTACTCAGTCCTATGATCAGGCTGAGCCTCGAACTCAAAATACGCACTAATCGGAGCCCTACGGGCAGTAGCACAGACCATTTCATACGAAGTGACACTGGCCATAATCCTGCTATCAATAATCATACTAAGCGGAAGCTACACACTCAGCTCCTTTGCCATCGCACAGGAGCCTCTATACTTCATTTTCTCCTCATGACCCCTAGCAATAATATGATACGTATCCACCCTAGCAGAGACAAACCGAGCTCCTTTTGACCTCACAGAGGGTGAATCTGAGCTAGTCTCAGGGTTTAACGTTGAATACACCGCAGGACCCTTCGCCTTATTCTTCCTAGCTGAATATGCGAACATTATGCTAATAAATACACTTACAGCCATCATATTCCTAAACCCAAGCGCCCTAGGGCCACCCACAGAACTATTCCCCGTCATCCTAGCCACAAAAGTCCTCCTACTATCTTCTGGTTTCTTATGGGTCCGAGCTTCATACCCACGATTCCGATATGACCAACTAATGCACCTACTATGAAAAAACTTCCTACCCCTCACACTAGCTCTGTGCCTCTGACACATCAGCATACCTATCTGCTATGCAGGCCTACCTCCTTACATAAGGAAATGTGCCTGAACTACAAAGGGTCACTATGATAAAGTGAACATAGAGGTATAACAGCCCTCTCATTTCCTGTTGACCTTAGAAAAGTAGGAATTGAACCCACACAAGAGAAATCAAAATTCTCCATACTTCCCTTATATTATTTTCTAGTAGAGTCAGCTAATCAAGCTATCAGGCACATACCCCGAAAATGATGGTTTAACCCCCTCCTCTACTAATGAACCCTTACGCGACCCCAATCATAACCTTCAGCCTCATCTTGGGCACCACAATCACAATTTCCAGCAACCACTGAGTTCTGGCCTGGACAGGACTGGAGATCAACGCACTAGCCATCATTCCCCTAATTGCCAAATCCCACCACCCACGAGCAGTAGAAGCCGCAACGAAATACTTCCTAACCCAAGCAGCTGCTTCCGCCCTGGTCCTATTCTCTAGCATAACCAATGCCTGAGTCACCGGCCAATGAGACATCACACAAATAAACCACCCAACCTCCTGTCTACTACTGACAGCAGCAATCGCTATTAAACTGGGCCTAGTGCCATTTCACTTCTGATTCCCAGAAGTACTACAAGGATCGCCACTAATAACAGCCCTGCTACTCTCGACCCTCATAAAATTCCCCCCACTAACCCTGCTCCTACTAACATCCAAATCCCTCGACCCAGCTCTACTCACCGCCATGGCCCTAGCCTCAACAGCACTAGGAGGCTGAATAGGACTGAACCAAACACAAACACGCAAAATCCTAGCCTTCTCGTCCATCTCCCACTTAGGCTGAATCGCCATCATCCTAGTTTACAGCCCCAAATTGGCCTTACTTACCTTCTACCTATACACAATCATAACATCAGCCGTATTCCTAGCCCTTAACAAAATCAAAGCCCTTAACCTATCCATGATCACAACCTCATGAACAAAAACCCCAGTGCTAAACGCCACCCTAATACTAGTACTTTTATCCCTAGCAGGCCTCCCCCCATTAACAGGCTTTATACCAAAGTGACTTATCATCCAAGAACTAACTAAACAGGAAATAACACCAGCAGCCATGGCAATTGCCATGCTATCACTGCTCAGCCTCTTCTTCTACCTACGCCTCGCATACCACTCAACAATTACCCTTCCCCCCAACTCCTCTAACCACATAAAACAATGATACACTAGCAAAGCCCCAAGCACACCTACTGCGGTCCTTGCCTCACTATCAATCCTCTTACTTCCCCTGTCCCCAATAATACATGCCATTGTCTAGAAACTTAGGATAACACCCCAAACCGAAGGCCTTCAAAGCCTTAAATAAGAGTTAAACCCTCTTAGTTTCTGCACATTAAGACTTACAGAATATTAACCTGTATCTTCTGAATGCAAGTCAGACGCTTTAATTAAGCTAAAGCCTCCCTAGACAGATGGGCTTCGATCCCACAAAACTCTAGTTAACAGCTAAATGCCTAAACCAATTGGCTTCTGCCTACAAAGACCCTGACGCACCCTAGTGCGCATCGATGAGCTTGCAACTCAACATGAATTTCACTACAGAGCCGATAAGAAGAGGAATTAAACCTCTGTAAAAAGGACTACAGCCTAACGCTTCAACACTCAGCCATCTTACCCGTCACCTTCATCAACCGATGACTATTTTCCACTAACCATAAGGATATTGGCACCCTGTACCTCATCTTCGGGGCATGAGCAGGAATAGTCGGCACCGCACTCAGCCTATTAATCCGCGCAGAACTAGGACAACCAGGAACTCTCCTAGGCGACGACCAAATTTACAATGTAATCGTTACCGCTCACGCCTTTGTAATAAGCTTCTTTATAGTCATACCCATCATGATCGGAGGATTCGGCAACTGATTAGTCCCCCTCATAATCGGTGCCCCCGACATAGCATTCCCGCGAATAAACAACATAAGCTTTTGACTCCTCCCCCCATCATTCCTCCTCCTACTAGCCTCATCCACTGTAGAAGCTGGCGCCGGCACAGGCTGAACTGTCTACCCTCCCCTAGCAGGTAACCTTGCCCACGCCGGAGCTTCAGTAGACCTGGCTATCTTCTCACTCCACTTAGCCGGTATCTCCTCCATCCTTGGGGCCATCAACTTTATCACCACAGCCATCAACATAAAACCCCCCGCACTCTCACAATACCAAACCCCACTATTTGTCTGATCCGTACTAATTACCGCCATCCTACTCCTTCTATCACTCCCCGTACTCGCCGCCGGTATTACAATATTACTAACTGATCGAAACCTAAACACCACATTCTTCGACCCCGCTGGAGGAGGAGACCCAATCCTGTACCAACACCTATTCTGATTCTTCGGACACCCAGAAGTCTATATTCTGATCCTACCGGGGTTCGGAATCATCTCACACGTAGTCACGTACTACTCAGGCAAAAAGGAGCCCTTCGGCTACATGGGAATAGTCTGAGCCATACTATCCATCGGCTTCCTAGGATTCATCGTCTGAGCTCACCACATGTTTACAGTAGGAATAGACGTTGATACCCGAGCCTACTTTACATCAGCCACTATAATCATTGCCATCCCTACCGGAATCAAAGTATTTAGCTGACTAGCCACCCTGCACGGAGGAACAATCAAATGAGACCCCCCCAATACTATGAGCTCTAGGATTTATCTTCCTATTTACCATCGGAGGATTAACAGGAATCGTTCTTGCAAACTCTTCCCTAGACATCGCCCTGCACGACACGTACTACGTAGTTGCCCACTTCCACTACGTCCTATCCATAGGCGCTGTTATAAATGACTGAGTCCCAAATAGGATTACAATCAGAGTTTACAATTTATTAAACGAATAGAGGCAAGCAAACAGCGCTGGGTGCGCCGGGAGTCTCTGCTCCACCGGGACGCACACCCGTTACGTAAGGCATCTACTTTTTTATACTCCTAGGCTAATACATATTTATTACTACTTCTAAAAGAGGCAAGGTTATTATAATTGGTTTCCCGAATCCGATGTCGTCTGCTTATCAGTCTCTGTTACTTTCTCAGGGGCCGCTCGAACAGGGAGACAGGGAGGCTCATATTTTCCTCCTTATCTAGTGGTCCAGGGAGACAGGGAGACAGGAAGGCTCTTATTCTTCCTCCTTATCTAGTGGTCTCTTGGCCGGCTATCAGAAGTTACTGCACATCCGTGCAAAGTCAGCAGTTTTTCTCCGAAGAAATCCCTTTGTTCTTTTCTCGCCTAAACCCAGGCCTCAATGTTAACCCTTCAAAACCCCTTAGTGGCACGAATTGCTGGACCATTTCTTACAATTCCTCCCTTTTTTTTTTTTTTTTAATCATCAATTCGTGTCTCTCCTTCAACCTTTGTCAGTAACAATTGGATTTCATCAGTCAGTTCTCGGGGTGTCCACTTCTTAAGCATCATTATCGACACGTCACCTTTTCTCTCCACTGAAGTCATCACAAATTGGGTGCTATTTATTATTCGCCGTATCAACAACGTAAAGCAAGGTATCATAAAAGGTATAAACAATAATGTCATTACACCACATAAAAATAAAAATAGCATCCTTTTAACCCATGGTTCACCAGGCAACCATGAAAAGAAATCCCAATCCATACCCTTCCAAGTTTGTACTGGGACGTGGGCTAGCTTTCTAATTTCCTTTGTTATCTGCTTGACCACTTTTCCATTATCATCAATCTGTAGACAACAATTAGAATCGTTCAGTTTTCCACATACTCCCCCTTCTTCTGCTAGTAAATAGTCTAAGACCATTCTATGTTGGAATATAGCATTTCTCATTTGAGTGGATTGGTCAGCCAAAAGATCCAAGGCTGTCGCTGTTTGATTTGTTACAACTTCGAGGATAGCTTGCAACCTAATTATTCGGTTCAAATTATAAATAGGTTCTCGGGCTCCTGATATCAACTCATTTGAGTTCCAGGTGGCTGGCCCATAATGCTGTATGATTCTTTCAGGAGGCCATTCATCCTTTCCCCATTTTTGGGCACTATCCCCGGATAAGGAAGTATCAACAGATCGTTTTACTCTGTTCAGGTCATCATATAATCTTATTCCTAAATGATTTCCTTGTGTTTGTGACAATAAAAAGAACAAGGGTCTTATGTACCCCCCATAGCATATTCCCGACCAGTTTCCAGGTAGCCTCTTGTAAGCATGTTTGCCACACACCCAATAATGTCCCTTTAGGGCCCACGTCCCGTTTGGAAAATGACCATCCCATCCATCTTTACCCTTTGGGGCGTGATAATACAGAGTGTCCTTGTTACCGAGTGGTCCTGTTACAATGTCTGCCCCGTTTGTACTCGTATATGCACGCTTCCGAGCTCCCACGTTGGGTTTCCACTTACAGTCACAATTCAGTTCTCTTTGGCGACCTGTCATATTATAAGCCTTTTTCGCCGTCCAATCTTGAGAGTGTGGGAAGCGCCTTCAATCATGGGGTTGGGCCCGCTTTCAGAGCTTGTGTTACCATTCAGCCCTTCAGGGTGATCCAGCTCCTGGAAAAACTAATCACAATTTTATTATGGGTTTAAAAGGTTCTCATGTTATTTTTCTCAGGACAAACTGATTTTGGTGTAGGAGAAGTCCGGTCGAGGCACTCTCACTCGGCGGTCAATACCCATAGGGGTTGCCTCCCTCGGTAGACCATACACACCGCAGTGGAGGGTCCTACCCCGGTCTTGCCTTCTCCCTTTCCTCCCTTCAGACTTGTCCTCTTTATCCAGTGCCCTTAATTCATGCAGAACCTTATTGCTGGGATATCAGTTCCTCTTTAATCTCAGTTTCAGTTCCCCAGGAGTGGACTCAACCCTCCAGGCTTCGGTAGTTATTGGTCCTTTTATTCTGGATGCGTGGGTCCAACCCCTTTCTGCCGTTCTCACAGCTGTTTCAGTAGTAAGTAAAACAAGGTACGGTCCCTCCCATCGGGGGTTCAATGATTCTTCTCTCCAGGTTTTTATTAAGACCTTGTCTCCTGGTTGTATTTTATGAATAGCAAATCCTAAAGGTGGTGTCTGAGTCATCATCCCAATTTCTCTTAGCTCCTGTAATCTCCTTCCAATGGTAATTATGTATTTCTGGATACTATGATCCTCAATTACATTGTTCCCTAGGGGCATCCCTTGAGAATAAGGCATACCATATAACATTTCATATGATGATAATCCAGTCTCACTGTGTGGTTTAGTTCTTATGTTTAAAAGTGCCAATGGTAAGCATTTCGTCCAGGGCAGCTGTGTCTCGATCATTAACTTAGTCAATTGTTGTTTTATTGTTTGATTCATCCTTTCTACTTTCCCTGAGCTCTGTGGGTGCCAGGGAGTGTGGTATTCCCACTGAATACCTAATGATTGACACAACAATTTTATTATTTTAGAAGTAAAGTGTGTGCCCTGATCAGAATCAATGTACTGGATTATCCCATACCTTGGTATTAAATGTTCCAATAAAATTTTTACCACTGTCTGTGCAGTAGCTCGTGCTACAGGATAAGCTTCTACCCATTGTGTTAAATGATCTACGATTACCAATAGATATTTCATTCTCCCTACCTTGGGCAATTCAGTGAAATCAACTTGTACTTTCTCGAAAGGCCTATAAGCTGTTTTTCTGTTTCCATGACAACTCTCCCGGACCCATCATGGTCCCTCTGCCCCAGAGGGCTCACACCGCGATTTAGAGATCTCAGCCTCGGGTTGAGGCGGAACTATTAACATTCCTACATCCTCTTCCCCTGCTCATTCAACTTCAAACAGCTCTGTTAAATACTACATGCCACACAGCCTTTAACACCTTCAACAACCCTTTTAACACTTCCTTTATCTTTCTCCAGCCCGTACTTTTCTAATGCCAACACCAAAGGCTCAGTCAGGGGCCAACTTAATTCCAAACCTTTTCCCTCCAAGATGCTGAAACAACATATCAGTATACAACATTTCATCCTATTTTCCTTCTCTCCTCAAAAACATTAATTGCAAGACACTGTTATAGTCGATTGATCCATAAAGTGGCCATTTAGTTTATATAGTGGCCACCATTGATTGCAATACTTAGTGAAAGTCCTCTTGCTTTCTGTGCCCCCATTTCTAACAATATCCTTCCAATGTGCCAATATGCACCCAAGGAGGCTTTTTTTTTTTTTTTTTTTTTTAGGACGTCTTTTTTTTTTTGGATTTTCCCCTTTTCCTTGATTTCCCATTCCCTTTTATTTATTTATATTACTTACTGTCCCTTGTTTCAATTTCCACGCAAACCTTTTTATTGTCCCAAATAGGATTACAATCAGAGTTTACAATTTATTAAACGAATAGAGGCAAGCAAACAGCGCTGGGTGCGCCGGGAGTCTCTGCTCCACCGGGACGCACACCCGTTACGTAAGGCATCTACTTTTTTATACTCCTAGGCTAATACATATTTATTACTACTTCTAAAAGACGCAAGGTTATTATAATTGGTTTCCCGAATCCGATGTCGCCTGCTTATCAGTCTCTGTTACTTTCTCAGGGGCCGCTCGAACAGGGAGACAGGGAGGCTCATATTTTCCTCCTTATCTAGTGGTCCAGGGAGACAGGGAGACAGGAAGGCTCTTATTCTTCCTCCTTATCTAGTGGTCTCTTGGCCGGCTATCAGAAGTTACTGCACATCCGTGCAAAGTCAGCAGTTTTTCTCCGAAGAAATCCCTTTGTTCTTTTCTCGCCTAAACCCAGGCCTCAATGTTAACCCTTCAAAACCCCTTAGTGGCACGAATTGCTGGACCATTTCTTACAGGCGCCGTCTTTGCCATTCTAGCAGGATTTACTCACTGATTCCCACTACTCACTGGGTTTACCCTACACCAAACATGAGCAAAAGCCCACTTCGGGGTAATATTTACAGGAGTAAACCTAACGTTCTTCCCCCAGCACTTCCTAGGCCTAGCAGGAATACCCCGACGATACTCGGACTATCCCGACGCCTACACACTATGAAACACCATTTCCTCCATCGGCTCCCTAATCTCAATAGTAGCCGTAATCATACTAATATTCATCATCTGAGAAGCCTTTTCGGCCAAACGAAAAGTCCTACAACCAGAACTAACTACCACAAACGTTGAATGAATCCACGGCTGCCCTCCCCCATACCATACTTTCGAGGAACCGGCCTTCGTCCAGGTACAAGAAAGGAAGGAATCGAACCCTCACATGCTGGTTTCAAGCCAACTGCATTCACCGCTCATGCTTCTTTCTTATGAGACGTTAGTAAACCAATTACATAGCCTTGTCAAGACTAAATCACAGGTAAAAATCCTGTACATCTCATGTGGCCAACCACTCCCAACTAGGATTCCAAGACGCCTCATCACCCATCATAGAAGAACTCGTTGAATTCCACGACCACGCCCTAATCGTTGCCCTAGCTATCTGCAGCCTAGTTCTCTACCTTTTAGCCCACATACTAACAGAAAAACTCTCGTCCAATGCTGTAGACGCCCAAGAAGTAGAGCTGATCTGGACAATCCTACCTGCTATCGTCCTGGTACTCCTCGCCCTCCCATCCCTACAAATCCTCTACATAATGGACGAAATCGACGAACCAGACCTCACCCTAAAAGCCATCGGCCACCAATGATACTGAAGCTACGAATACACAGACTTCAAAGACCTATCATTCGACTCCTACATAGTGCCCACCCCAGACTTACCCAACGGCCACTTCCGACTGCTAGAAGTTGACCACCGCGTAGTTATCCCAATAGAATCCCCCATCCGCGTGATCATTACTGCAGGAGACGTACTCCACTCCTGAGCAGTCCCAACGCTCGGAGTTAAAACAGACGCAATCCCAGGCCGACTAAACCAAACTTCATTCATTACCACCCGGCCTGGGATTTTTTACGGACAATGCTCAGAAATTTGCGGGGCTAATCACAGCTACATACCCATTGTAGTAGAATCAACCCCACTCCCACATTTCGAGGCCTGATCGTCCCTTCTATCATCATCCTAATCATTAAGAAGCTATGCAACAGCACTAGCCTTTTAAGCTAGCCAAAGAGGGACTTCCCCCTCCTTAATGATATGCCACAGCTTAACCCCGCACCATGATTTTCAATCATAATTATAACCTGATTAACCCTAGCACTCCTCATCCAACCAAAACTACTAGCCTTCACCACAACCAACCCCCCATCAAATAAGACCTCCCTCACTACCAAACCCACACCATGATCCTGACCATGAACCTAAGCTTCTTTGACCAATTTTCCAGCCCCAATCTATTTGGCATCCCCTTAATCCTACTATCCCTACTCTTCCCAGCCCTACTATTCCCGTCCCCAAACAACCGATGAATCAACAACCGCCTTTCTACTATCCAAACATGACTCCTTCACCTAATCACAAAACAACTAATAGTCCCACTCAACAAAAATGGCCACAAATGAGCCATAATATTTACATCCCTAATAATCATACTTCTTACAATCAACCTTCTAGGCCTCCTTCCATATACATTCACCCCAACCACCCAACTATCTATGAACATAGCCCTAGCCTTCCCACTATGGCTCGCCACACTACTAACAGGCCTACGAAACCAACCATCAGCCTCTTTAGCCCACCTATTACCCGAAGGTACCCCTACACCCCTAATCCCCGCACTAATCCTGATCGAAACAACCAGCCTACTAATCCGCCCCCTAGCCCTCGGAGTCCGCCTTACAGCCAACCTTACAGCAGGACACTTACTCATCCAACTCATCTCTACAGCCTCCATTGCATTAATACCCACCCTTCCTGCAGTATCCATCCTAACAATAATCATCCTACTACTCCTAACCATCCTAGAAGTAGCAGTAGCCATAATCCAGGCCTACGTCTTCGTGCTCCTTCTAAGCCTATACTTACAAGAAAACATCTAATGGCACACCAAGCACACTCATACCACATAGTTGACCCAAGCCCTTGACCAATCTTCGGGGCAGCCGCCGCCCTACTCACAACCTCAGGATTAATCATGTGATTCCACTACAACTCATCCATACTACTAACCCTAGGCCTCATCTCAATACTCCTAGTAATACTCCAATGATGACGAGACATTGTACGAGAAAGCACCTTCCAAGGCCATCACACTCCCACAGTCCAAAAAGGCCTACGATACGGCATAATCCTTTTCATCACATCCGAAGCATTCTTCTTCTTAGGGTTCTTCTGAGCGTTCTTCCACTCGAGCCTGGCCCCAACCCCAGAACTAGGAGGCCAATGACCCCCAACAGGAATTAAACCACTCAACCCGATAGAAGTCCCCCTACTAAACACAGCCATCCTACTAGCCTCAGGCGTTACCGTAACGTGAGCCCATCACAGCATCACAGAAGGAAACCGAAAACACGCCATCCACGCCCTAACCCTAACGATCCTCCTGGGATTCTACTTCACAGCCCTACAAGCAATAGAATACCACGAAGCCCCATTCTCAATCGCCGATAGCGTCTACGGATCTACCTTCTTCGTTGCCACTGGATTCCACGGACTCCACGTAATCATCGGATCCTCCTTCCTGACCGTCTGCCTCTTCCGACTGATCAAGTTCCACTTTACATCAGACCACCACTTCGGATTCGAGGCAGCAGCCTGATACTGACACTTCGTAGACGTCATCTGACTATTCCTCTACATAACCATCTACTGATGAGGATCTTGCTCTTCTAGTATATTAATTACAATTGACTTCCAATCTCTAGAATCTGGTATAAACCCAGAGGAGAGCAATGAACGCACTCATGTTCATATTCGCCCTATCATCAATCCTAAGCGCCGCCCTAACCGCATTAAACTTCTGACTCGCCCAAATAAACCCCGACTCAGAGAAACTCTCACCGTACGAATGTGGATTCGACCCACTTGGATCTGCTCGATTACCATTCTCAGTCCGATTCTTCCTCAGTAGCCATCCTGTTCGTCCTATTCGACCTAGAAATCGCCCTCCTACTCCCCCTGCCATGAGCCGTCCAACTCCAATCCCCCCTAATGACCCTCACCTGAACTGTAGTGATCCTCCTTCTCCTAACACTCGGACTGGCCTACGAGTGAATTCAAGGGGGCCTAGAATGAGCAGAATAACAGGAAGTTAGTCTAACCAAAAAGATAGCTGGTTTCGACCCAGCAGATTACAGCCAACCCTGTAACTTTCTTATGTCGCCCCTACATTTAAGCTTCTACTCAGCCTTCATTTTCAGTGGACTAGGGCTAGCCTTCCACCGAACCCACCTAGTATCCACCCTACTATGCCTTGAAAGCATAATATTATCGATATTCGTAGGCCTATCAATATGATCCATCGAAAACCAAGTCTCCTCATTCACCATGGTACCAATTCTCATGCTAACCTTCTCAGCGTGTGAGGCGGGCACAGGCCTGGCCATCCTAGTAGCCTCCACCCGCACACATGGCTCCGACCATCTACACAACCTAAACCTCCTGCAATGCTAAAAATCATCCTACCCACAATCATACTTCTTCCAACAGCCCTGCTGTCTCCACCAAAATTTCTATGGACTAACACCACCTTATACAGCCTCCTAATCGCTGCCCTAAGCCTACAGTGATTAATCCCAACCTACTACCCCTACAAATTTTTATCCAACTGAACAGGAATTGACCAAATCTCATCCCCCCTCCTAGTACTATCCTGCTGACTACTCCCACTCATAATCATAGCAAGCCAAAACCACCTGCAACAAGAACCCCTACAACGCAAACGAATCTTTATCTCAACCTTAGTCGCAGTCCAGCCATTCATCCTACTAGCCTTTTCCACCACAGAACTAGCACTATTTTACATCTCATTTGAAGCAACCCTCATTCCCACCCTAATCTTAATCACCCGATGGGGGAACCAACCAGAACGCCTAAGCGCTGGCATCTACCTGCTATTCTACACGCCAGTAAGCTCTCTACCCCTGCTAATCACAATCATACACCTATACGTGAAAATTGGCACCCTGCACCTGCCAACCCTACAACTAACCCACCCAACCCTATCCACCTCATGGACAGGAATACTATCAGGTCTAGCACTGCTCATAGCATTCATAGTAAAAGCCCCACTATACGGCCTACACCTCTGACTGCCAAAAGCCCACGTAGAAGCACCCATCGCAGGCTCAATACTCCTCGCCGCCCTACTACTAAAGCTAGGAGGATACGGAATTATACGAGTCACTCTATTTATGGGCCCACTGTCCAACCTCCTGCACTACCCCTTCCTAACCCTGGCCCTATGAGGCGCCCTAATGACTAGCTCAATCTGCCTACGACAGACAGACCTAAAATCACTAATCGCTTATTCATCCGTTAGCCACATAGGCCTAGTTATCGCCGCAGGAATAATCCAAACCCACTGATCATTCTCAGGGGCAATGATCCTAATAATTTCCCATGGACTAACTTCCTCCATACTATTCTGCCTAGCCAACACAAACTATGAACGTACGCACAGCCGAATTCTACTACTCACACGAGGCCTACAACCTCTCCTACCACTCATAGCTACCTGATGATTGCTGGCCAATCTAACAAACATAGCCTTACCCCCAACAACAAACCTCATAGCAGAGCTAACCATTATAATCACCTTATTCAACTGATCTGCCTTCACGATCATCCTAACAGGAATCGCAACCCTACTAACCGCCTCCTACACCTTATTCATACTACTAATGACCCAACGAGGCTCAATCCCCTCCCACATCACATCTATGCAAAACTCAACCACGCGAGAACACCTGCTCATAACACTCCACATTATCCCAATATTCCTCCTAATCCTCAAACCCGAACTGATCTCCGGAATCCCCTCATGCAAGTATAGTTTAAACCAAACATTAGACTGTGATTCTAAGAATAGAAGTTCAAACCTTCTTACCTGCCGAGGGGAGGGTTTAACCAACAAGAGCTGCTAACTCTTACATCTGAGCCTAAAACCTCAGCCCCCTTACTTTTAAAGGATAACAGCAATCCACTGGTCTTAGGAACCACCCATCTTGGTGCAAATCCAAGTAAAAGTAGTGAACCCCACACTACTAATCAACTCCCTCACACTACTCACGCTGACAATCCTCCTAACCCCAATCATCCTGCCATTTCTATTTAAAAACTTTAAAAACACCCCAAAAGCCACCACCCGCGCTGTTAAAACCGCATTCCTAATTAGCCTAGCCCCTACAACCGCATTCATCTACTCGGGAGTAGAATCTGTCACCTGCCACTGGGAGTGAAAATTCATTATAAACTTTAAAATCCCCCTGAGCCTAAAAATAGACCAATACTCAATAACATTTCTTCCAATCGCCCTATTTGTAACATGATCAATCCTACAATTCGCCATATGATACATGGCCTCAGAGCCATACGTAACAAAATTTTTCACCTACCTACTGACATTCCTAGTCGCCATACTCCTCCTAACAACCGCAAACAACATATTCCTCCTATTCGTAGGCTGGGAAGGAGTACGAATCATGTCCTTCCTTCTCATCGGCTGATGACAAGGCCGAGCAGATGCCAACACCGCCGCCCTACGAGCCGTAATCTACAACCGAATCGGAGACATCGGACTGATCCTGAGCATAGCATGACTAGCTTCAACATTCAACACCTGAGAGATCCAACAAGCCGTACACCCCCACCAAACCCCAATCCTCCCCCTCATAGGATTAATCCTCGCAGCCGCAGGAAAATCCGCCCAATTTGGACTCCACCCATGACTGCCCGCAGCAATAGAAGGCCCCACCCCAGTATCAGCCCTACTGCACTCCAGTACCATAGTAGTAGCCGGAATCTTCCTGCTCATCCGCATGCACCCCCTGCTAGCCACCAACCAGACAGCCCTAACTGCCTGCCTATGCCTAGGTGCTCTATCAACCCTATTCGCTGCCACATGCGCCCTAACCCAAAATGACATCAAAAAAATCATTGCTTTCTCAACATCCAGCCAACTAGGACTAATAATAGTCACTATCGGACTAAACCTCCCACAACTAGCCTTCCTACACATCTCAACCCATGCCTTCTTTAAAGCCATACTATTCCTATGCTCAGGGTCTATCATCCACAACCTAAACGGAGAACAAGATATCCGAAAGATAGGAGGCCTACAGAAAATACTCCCAGTCACTACTTCCTGCCTAACCATCGGAAACCTGGCGCTGATAGGAACCTCATTCCTAGCCGGATTCTACTCAAAAGACCTCATCATCGAAAGCTTAAACACATCATACCTAAATACTTGAGCCCTACTCCTAACCCTTATAGCCACAGCATTCACCGCAACCTACAGCATCCGCATAACCATCCTAGTCCAAGCTGGACAAACCCGAATCCCCCCAATAGTATCAATAAACGAAAACAACCCACTAATCACCGCCCCCCTAACCCGACTCGCCCTAGGCAGCATTACAGCAGGAATAATCATTACCTCTTTCATCACACCAACCAAAACCCCCCCAATAACCATACCCCTTATCACCAAAACCGCTGCCATCCTCATAACAATCCTAGGAATCATCCTAGGCCCCTCATGTACAGGGCCACACCCCTCTAACGGCGCAAGCTTACATAGAAACATTATTAACAGACCTAGACAGATACAAAAACCCCTACAAGACCACGTATTAACTAACCCTGTTAACCCGACTCAGGAGCGCCTATAAGAGCGATTAAAATCTGTGAAAGGAACTCGGCAAATTAATAAGGCCCGACTGTTTACCAAAAACATAGCCTTCAGCAAATTAAACAAGTATTGAAGGTGATGCCTGCCCGGTGACTTAGGTTTAACGGCCGCGGTATCCTAACCGTGCAAAGATAGCGCAATCAATTGTCCCATAAATCGAGACTTGTATGAATGGCTAAACGAGGTCTTAACTGTCTCTCACAGATAATCAGTGAAATTGATCTCCCCGTGCAAAAGCGGGGATGTGAACATAAGACGAGAAGACCCTGTGGAACTTAAAAATCAACGACCACCGCGAATCCTCAATCAACCCCACTGGGGCCACTACCATCGCAGAGCCTGGTCGATATTTTTCGGTTGGGGCGACCTTGGAGGAGAACAAATCCTCCAAAAACAAGACCATACCTCTTTACCTAGAGCTACCCCTCAAAGTGCTAACAGTGACCAGACCCAATATAATTGATTAATGGACCAAGCTACCCCAGGGATAACAGCGCAATCCCCCTCAAGAGCCCATATCGACAGGGGGGTTTACGACCTCGATGTTGGATCAGGACATCCTAATGGTGCAGCCGCTATTAAGGGTTCGTTTGTTCAACGATTAACAGTCCTACGTGATCTGAGTTCAGACCGGAGCAATCCAGGTCGGTTTCTATCTATGACACACTCTCCCCAGTACGAAAGGACCGGGAAAGTGGGGCCAATACCACAAGCACGCCCCCCCCCCTCTAAGCAGTGAAACCAACTAAACCGTGAAGAGGGCCTTCCCCCACCACTTTCAATCCTAGAAAAGGACCAGCTAGAGTGGCAGAGCCCGGCAAGTGCAGAAGGCTTAAGCCCTTTCCCCAGAGGTTCAAATCCTATCCCTAGCTTCACCCATGATTCAAATAACAACACTAAGCTGCCTCGTTATATCCCTCCTATACATCATCCCAATCCTGATTGCCGTAGCCTTCCTAACCCTAGTAGAACGGAAAATCCTAAGCTACATACAATCCCGCAAAGGCCCTAACGTTGTCGGGCCTTTTGGCCTACTTCAACCATTTGCGGACGGACTGAAACTATTTACCAAAGAGCCCATCCGACCCTCTACCTCTTCCCCACTTCTATTCATTCTGATACCAATACTAGCCCTTGTCCTAGCCCTCACCACTTGAGCACCACTACCACTCCCATTTCCCCTAGCAGATCTAAACCTCGGAGTTCTCTTCCTAATAGCCATGTCAAGCCTAGCCGTCTACTCAGTCCTATGATCAGGCTGAGCCTCGAACTCAAAATACGCACTAATCGGAGCCCTACGGGCAGTAGCACAGACCATTTCATACGAAGTGACACTGGCCATAATCCTGCTATCAATAATCATACTAAGCGGAAGCTACACACTCAGCTCCTTTGCCATCGCACAGGAGCCTCTATACTTCATTTTCTCCTCATGACCCCTAGCAATAATATGATACGTATCCACCCTAGCAGAGACAAACCGAGCTCCTTTTGACCTCACAGAGGGTGAATCTGAGCTAGTCTCAGGGTTTAACGTTGAATATGCCGCAGGACCCTTCGCCTTATTCTTCCTAGCTGAATATGCGAACATTATGCTAATAAATACACTTACAGCCATCATATTCCTAAACCCAAGCGCCCTAGGGCCACCCACAGAACTATTCCCCGTCATCCTAGCCACAAAAGTCCTCCTACTATCTTCTGGTTTCTTATGGGTCCGAGCTTCATACCCACGATTCCGATATGACCAACTAATGCACCTACTATGAAAAAACTTCCTACCCCTCACACTAGCTCTGTGCCTCTGACACATCAGCATACCTATCTGCTATGCAGGCCTACCTCCTTACATAAGGAAATGTGCCTGAACTACAAAGGGTCACTATGATAAAGTGAACATAGAGGTATAACAGCCCTCTCATTTCCTGTTGACCTTAGAAAAGTAGGAATTGAACCCACACAAGAGAAATCAAAATTCTCCATACTTCCCTTATATTATTTTCTAGTAGAGTCAGCTAATCAAGCTATCAGGCACATACCCCGAAAATGATGGTTTAACCCCCTCCTCTACTAA
This sequence comes from Anser brachyrhynchus, assembly GCF_964034855.1. Lineage (NCBI taxonomy): Eukaryota > Metazoa > Chordata > Aves > Anseriformes > Anatidae > Anser > Anser brachyrhynchus. The sequence continues at coordinate 15,313,679 of NC_137696.1, read as the reverse complement.
TGAACCCTTACGCGACCCCAATCATAACCTTCAGCCTCATCTTGGGCACCACAATCACAATTTCCAGCAACCACTGAGTTCTGGCCTGGACAGGACTGGAGATCAACGCACTAGCCATCATTCCCCTAATTGCCAAATCCCACCACCCACGAGCAGTAGAAGCCGCAACGAAATACTTCCTAACCCAAGCAGCTGCTTCCGCCCTGGTCCTATTCTCTAGCATAACCAATGCCTGAGTCACCGGCCAATGAGACATCACACAAATAAACCACCCAACCTCCTGTCTACTACTGACAGCAGCAATCGCTATTAAACTGGGCCTAGTGCCATTTCACTTCTGATTCCCAGAAGTACTACAAGGATCGCCACTAATAACAGCCCTGCTACTCTCGACCCTCATAAAATTCCCCCCACTAACCCTGCTCCTACTAACATCCAAATCCCTCGACCCAGCTCTACTCACCGCCATGGCCCTAGCCTCAACAGCACTAGGAGGCTGAATAGGACTGAACCAAACACAAACACGCAAAATCCTAGCCTTCTCGTCCATCTCCCACTTAGGCTGAATCGCCATCATCCTAGTTTACAGCCCCAAATTGGCCTTACTTACCTTCTACCTATACACAATCATAACATCAGCCGTATTCCTAGCCCTTAACAAAATCAAAGCCCTTAACCTATCCATGATCACAACCTCATGAACAAAAACCCCAGTGCTAAACGCCACCCTAATACTAGTACTTTTATCCCTAGCAGGCCTCCCCCCATTAACAGGCTTTATACCAAAGTGACTTATCATCCAAGAACTAACTAAACAGGAAATAACACCAGCAGCCATGGCAATTGCCATGCTATCACTGCTCAGCCTCTTCTTCTACCTACGCCTCGCATACCACTCAACAATTACCCTTCCCCCCAACTCCTCTAACCACATAAAACAATGATACACTAGCAAAGCCCCAAGCACACCTACTGCGGTCCTTGCCTCACTATCAATCCTCTTACTTCCCCTGTCCCCAATAATACATGCCATTGTCTAGAAACTTAGGATAACACCCCAAACCGAAGGCCTTCAAAGCCTTAAATAAGAGTTAAACCCTCTTAGTTTCTGCACATTAAGACTTACAGAATATTAACCTGTATCTTCTGAATGCAAGTCAGACGCTTTAATTAAGCTAAAGCCTCCCTAGACAGATGGGCTTCGATCCCACAAAACTCTAGTTAACAGCTAAATGCCTAAACCAATTGGCTTCTGCCTACAAAGACCCTGACGCACCCTAGTGCGCATCGATGAGCTTGCAACTCAACATGAATTTCACTACAGAGCCGATAAGAAGAGGAATTAAACCTCTGTAAAAAGGACTACAGCCTAACGCTTCAACACTCAGCCATCTTACCCGTCACCTTCATCAACCGATGACTATTTTCCACTAACCATAAGGATATTGGCACCCTGTACCTCATCTTCGGGGCATGAGCAGGAATAGTCGGCACCGCACTCAGCCTATTAATCCGCGCAGAACTAGGACAACCAGGAACTCTCCTAGGCGACGACCAAATTTACAATGTAATCGTTACCGCTCACGCCTTTGTAATAAGCTTCTTTATAGTCATACCCATCATGATCGGAGGATTCGGCAACTGATTAGTCCCCCTCATAATCGGTGCCCCCGACATAGCATTCCCGCGAATAAACAACATAAGCTTTTGACTCCTCCCCCCATCATTCCTCCTCCTACTAGCCTCATCCACTGTAGAAGCTGGCGCCGGCACAGGCTGAACTGTCTACCCTCCCCTAGCAGGTGACCTTGCCCACGCCGGAGCTTCAGTAGACCTGGCTATCTTCTCACTCCACTTAGCCGGTATCTCCTCCATCCTTGGGGCCATCAACTTTATCACCACAGCCATCAACATAAAACCCCCCGCACTCTCACAATACCAAACCCCACTATTTGTCTGATCCGTACTAATTACCGCCATCCTACTCCTTCTATCACTCCCCGTACTCGCCGCCGGTATTACAATATTACTAACTGATCGAAACCTAAACACCACATTCTTCGACCCCGCTGGAGGAGGAGACCCAATCCTGTACCAACACCTATTCTGATTCTTCGGACACCCAGAAGTCTATATTCTGATCCTACCGGGGTTCGGAATCATCTCACACGTAGTCACGTACTACTCAGGCAAAAAGGAGCCCTTCGGCTACATGGGAATAGTCTGAGCCATACTATCCATCGGCTTCCTAGGATTCATCGTCTGAGCTCACCACATGTTTACAGTAGGAATAGACGTTGATACCCGAGCCTACTTTACATCAGCCACTATAATCATTGCCATCCCTACCGGAATCAAAGTATTTAGCTGACTAGCCACCCTGCACGGAGGAACAATCAAATGAGACCCCCCCAATACTATGAGCTCTAGGATTTATCTTCCTATTTACCATCGGAGGATTAACAGGAATCGTTCTTGCAAACTCTTCCCTAGACATCGCCCTGCACGACACGTACTACGTAGTTGCCCACTTCCACTACGTCCTATCCATAGGCGCCGTCTTTGCCATTCTAGCAGGATTTACTCACTGATTCCCACTACTCACTGGGTTTACCCTACACCAAACATGAGCAAAAGCCCACTTCGGGGTAATATTTACAGGAGTAAACCTAACGTTCTTCCCCCAGCACTTCCTAGGCCTAGCAGGAATACCCCGACGATACTCGGACTATCCCGACGCCTACACACTATGAAACACCATTTCCTCCATCGGCTCCCTAATCTCAATAGTAGCCGTAATCATACTAATATTCATCATCTGAGAAGCCTTTTCGGCCAAACGAAAAGTCCTACAACCAGAACTAACTACCACAAACGTTGAATGAATCCACGGCTGCCCTCCCCCATACCATACTTTCGAGGAACCGGCCTTCGTCCAAGTACAAGAAAGGAAGGAATCGAACCCTCACATGCTGGTTTCAAGCCAACTGCATTCACCGCTCATGCTTCTTTCTTATGAGACGTTAGTAAACCAATTACATAGCCTTGTCAAGACTAAATCACAGGTAAAAATCCTGTACATCTCATGTGGCCAACCACTCCCAACTAGGATTCCAAGACGCCTCATCACCCATCATAGAAGAACTCGTTGAATTCCACGACCACGCCCTAATCGTTGCCCTAGCTATCTGCAGCCTAGTTCTCTACCTTTTAGCCCACATACTAACAGAAAAACTCTCGTCCAATGCTGTAGACGCCCAAGAAGTAGAGCTGATCTGGACAATCCTACCTGCTATCGTCCTGGTACTCCTCGCCCTCCCATCCCTACAAATCCTCTACATAATGGACAAAATCGATGAACCAGACCTCACCCTAAAAGCCATCGACCACCAATGATACTGAAGCTACGAATACACAGACTTCAAAGACCTATCATTCGACTCCTACATAGTGCCCACCCCAGACTTACCCAACGGCCACTTCCGACTGCTAGAAGTTGACCACCGCGTAGTTATCCCAATAGAATCCCCCATCCGCGTGATCATTACTGCAGGAGACGTACTCCACTCCTGAGCAGTCCCAACGCTCGGAGTTAAAACAGACGCAATCCCAGGCCGACTAAACCAAACTTCATTCATTACCACCCGGCCTGGGATTTTTTACGGACAATGCTCAGAAATTTGCGGGGCTAATCACAGCTACATACCCATTGTAGTAGAATCAACCCCACTCCCACATTTCGAGGCCTGATCGTCCCTTCTATCATCATCCTAATCATTAAGAAGCTATGCAACAGCACTAGCCTTTTAAGCTAGCCAAAGAGGGACTTCCCCCTCCTTAATGATATGCCACAGCTTAACCCCGCACCATGATTTTCAATCATAATTATAACCTGATTAACCCTAGCACTCCTCATCCAACCAAAACTACTAGCCTTCACCACAACCAACCCCCCATCAAATAAGACCTCCCTCACTACCAAACCCACACCATGATCCTGACCATGAACCTAAGCTTCTTTGACCAATTTTCCAGCCCCAATCTATTTGGCATCCCCTTAATCCTACTATCCCTACTCTTCCCAGCCCTACTATTCCCGTCCCCAAACAACCGATGAATCAACAACCGCCTTTCTACTATCCAAACATGACTCCTTCACCTAATCACAAAACAACTAATAGTCCCACTCAACAAAAATGGCCACAAATGAGCCATAATATTTACATCCCTAATAATCATACTTCTTACAATCAACCTTCTAGGCCTCCTTCCATATACATTCACCCCAACCACCCAACTATCTATGAACATAGCCCTAGCCTTCCCACTATGGCTCGCCACACTACTAACAGGCCTACGAAACCAACCATCAGCCTCTTTAGCCCACCTATTACCCGAAGGTACCCCTACACCCCTAATCCCCGCACTAATCCTGATCGAAACAACCAGCCTACTAATCCGCCCCCTAGCCCTCGGAGTCCGCCTTACAGCCAACCTTACAGCAGGACACTTACTCATCCAACTCATCTCTACAGCCTCCATTGCATTAATACCCACCCTTCCTGCAGTATCCATCCTAACAATAATCATCCTACTACTCCTAACCATCCTAGAAGTAGCAGTAGCCATAATCCAGGCCTACGTCTTCGTGCTCCTTCTAAGCCTATACTTACAAGAAAACATCTAATGGCACACCAAGCACACTCATACCACATAGTTGACCCAAGCCCTTGACCAATCTTCGGGGCAGCCGCCGCCCTACTCACAACCTCAGGATTAATCATGTGATTCCACTACAACTCATCCATACTACTAACCCTAGGCCTCATCTCAATACTCCTAGTAATACTCCAATGATGACGAGACATTGTACGAGAAAGCACCTTCCAAGGCCATCACACTCCCACAGTCCAAAAAGGCCTACGATACGGCATAATCCTTTTCATCACATCCGAAGCATTCTTCTTCTTAGGGTTCTTCTGAGCGTTCTTCCACTCGAGCCTGGCCCCAACCCCAGAACTAGGAGGCCAATGACCCCCAACAGGAATTAAACCACTCAACCCGATAGAAGTCCCCCTACTAAACACAGCCATCCTACTAGCCTCAGGCGTTACCGTAACGTGAGCCCATCACAGCATCACAGAAGGAAACCGAAAACATGCCATCCACGCCCTAACCCTAACGATCCTCTTGGGATTCTACTTCACAGCCCTACAAGCAATAGAATACCACGAAGCCCCATTCTCAATCGCCGATAGCGTCTACGGATCTACCTTCTTCGTTGCCACTGGATTCCACGGACTCCACGTAATCATCGGATCCTCCTTCCTGACCGTCTGCCTCTTCCGACTGATCAAGTTCCACTTTACATCAGACCACCACTTCGGATTCGAGGCAGCAGCCTGATACTGACACTTCGTAGACGTCATCTGACTATTCCTCTACATAACCATCTACTGATGAGGATCTTGCTCTTCTAGTATATTAATTACAATTGACTTCCAATCTCTAGAATCTGGTATAAACCCAGAGGAGAGCAATGAACGCACTCATGTTCATATTCGCCCTATCATCAATCCTAAGCGCCGCCCTAACCGCATTAAACTTCTGACTCGCCCAAATAAACCCCGACTCAGAGAAACTCTCACCGTACGAATGTGGATTCGACCCACTTGGATCTGCTCGATTACCATTCTCAGTCCGATTCTTCCTCAGTAGCCATCCTGTTCGTCCTATTCGACCTAGAAATCGCCCTCCTACTCCCCCTGCCATGAGCCGTCCAACTCCAATCCCCCCTAATGACCCTCACCTGAACTGTAGTGATCCTCCTTCTCCTAACACTCGGACTGGCCTACGAGTGAATTCAAGGGGGCCTAGAATGAGCAGAATAACAGAAAGTTAGTCTAACCAAAAAGATAGCTGGTTTCGACCCAGCAGATTACAGCCAACCCTGTAACTTTCTTATGTCGCCCCTACATTTAAGCTTCTACTCAGCCTTCATTTTCAGCGGACTAGGGCTAGCCTTCCACCGAACCCACCTAGTATCCGCCCTACTATGCCTTGAAAGCATAATATTATCGATATTCGTAGGCCTATCAATATGATCCATCGAAAACCAAGTCTCCTCATTCACCATGGTACCAATTCTCATGCTAACCTTCTCAGCGTGTGAGGCGGGCACAGGCCTGGTCATCCTAGTAGCCTCCACCCGCACACATGGCTCCGACCATCTACACAACCTAAACCTCCTGCAATGCTAAAAATCATCCTACCCACAATCATACTTCTTCCAACAGCCCTGCTGTCTCCACCAAAATTTCTATGGACTAACACCACCTTATACAGCCTCCTAATCGCTGCCCTAAGCCTACAGTGATTAATCCCAACCTACTACCCCTACAAATTTTTATCCAACTGAACAGGAATTGACCAAATCTCATCCCCCCTCCTAGTACTATCCTGCTGACTACTCCCACTCATAATCATAGCAAGCCAAAACCACCTGCAACAAGAACCCCTACAACGCAAACGAATCTTTATCTCAACCTTAGTCGCAGTCCAGCCATTCATCCTACTAGCCTTTTCCACCACAGAACTAGCACTATTTTACATCTCATTTGAAGCAACCCTCATTCCCACCCTAATCTTAATCACCCGATGGGGGAACCAACCAGAACGCCTAAGCGCTGGCATCTACCTGCTATTCTACACGCCAGTAAGCTCTCTACCCCTGCTAATCACAATCATACACCTATACGTGAAAATTGGCACCCTGCACCTGCCAACCCTACAACTAACCCACCCAACCCTATCCACCTCATGGACAGGAATACTATCAGGTCTAGCACTGCTCATAGCATTCATAGTAAAAGCCCCACTATACGGCCTACACCTCTGACTGCCAAAAGCCCACGTAGAAGCACCCATCGCAGGCTCAATACTCCTCGCCGCCCTACTACTAAAGCTAGGAGGATACGGAATTATACGAGTCACTCTATTTATGGGCCCACTGTCCAACCTCCTGCACTACCCCTTCCTAACCCTGGCCCTATGAGGCGCCCTAATGACTAGCTCAATCTGCCTACGACAGACAGACCTAAAATCACTAATCGCTTATTCATCCGTTAGCCACATAGGCCTAGTTATCGCCGCAGGAATAATCCAAACCCACTGATCATTCTCAGGGGCAATGATCCTAATAATTTCCCATGGACTAACTTCCTCCATACTATTCTGCCTAGCCAACACAAACTATGAACGTACGCACAGCCGAATTCTACTACTCACACGAGGCCTACAACCTCTCCTACCACTCATAGCTACCTGATGATTGCTGGCCAATCTAACAAACATAGCCTTACCCCCAACAACAAACCTCATAGCAGAGCTAACCATTATAATCACCTTATTCAACTGATCTGCCTTCACGATCATCCTAACAGGAATCGCAACCCTACTAACCGCCTCCTACACCTTATTCATACTACTAATGACCCAACGAGGCTCAATCCCCTCCCACATCACATCTATGCAAAACTCAACCACGCGAGAACACCTGCTCATAACACTCCACATTATCCCAATATTCCTCCTAATCCTCAAACCCGAACTGATCTCCGGAATCCCCTCATGCAAGTATAGTTTAAACCAAACATTAGACTGTGATTCTAAGAATAGAAGTTCAAACCTTCTTACCTGCCGAGGGGAGGGTTTAACCAACAAGAGCTGCTAACTCTTACATCTGAGCCTAAAACCTCAGCCCCCTTACTTTTAAAGGATAACAGCAATCCACTGGTCTTAGGAACCACCCATCTTGGTGCAAATCCAAGTAAAAGGAGTGAACCCCACACTACTAATCAACTCCCTCACACTACTCACGCTGACAATCCTCCTAACCCCAATCATCCTGCCATTTCTATTTAAAAACTTTAAAAACACCCCACAAGCCACCACCCGCGCTGTTAAAACCACATTCCTAATTAGCCTAGCCCCTACAACCGCATTCATCTACTCGGGAGTAGAATCTGTCACCTGCCACTGGGAGTGAAAATTCATTATAAACTTTAAAATCCCCCTGAGCCTAAAAATAGACCAATACTCAACAACATTTCTTCCAATCGCCCTATTTGTAACATGATCAATCCTACAATTCGCCATATGATACATGGCCTCAGAGCCATACGTAACAAAATTTTTCACCTACCTACTGACATTCCTAGTCGCCATACTCCTCCTAACAACCGCAAACAACATATTCCTCCTATTCGTAGGCTGGGAAGGAGTACGAATCATGTCCTTCCTTCTCATCGGCTGATGACAAGGCCGAGCAGATGCCAACACCGCCGCCCTACGAGCCGTAATCTACAACCGAATCGGAGACATCGGACTGATCCTGAGCATAGCATGACTAGCTTCAACATTCAACACCTGAGAGATCCAACAAGCCGTACACCCCCACCAAACCCCAATCCTCCCCCTCATAGGATTAATCCTCGCAGCCGCAGGAAAATCCGCCCAATTTGGACTCCACCCATGACTGCCCGCAGCAATAGAAGGCCCCACCCCAGTATCAGCCCTACTGCACTCCAGTACCATAGTAGTAGCCGGAATCTTCCTGCTCATCCGCATGCACCCCCTGCTAGCCACCAACCAGACAGCCCTAACTGCCTGCCTATGCCTAGGTGCTCTATCAACCCTATTCGCTGCCACATGCGCCCTAACCCAAAATGACATCAAAAAAATCATTGCTTTCTCAACATCCAGCCAACTAGGACTAATAATAGTCACTATCGGACTAAACCTCCCACAACTAGCCTTCCTACACATCTCAACCCATGCCTTCTTTAAAGCCATACTATTCCTATGCTCAGGGTCTATCATCCACAACCTAAACGGAGAACAAGATATCCGAAAGATAGGAGGCCTACAGAAAATACTCCCAGTCACTACTTCCTGCCTAACCATCGGAAACCTGGCGCTGATAGGAACCCCATTCCTAGCCGGATTCTACTCAAAAGACCTCATCATCGAAAGCTTAAACACATCATACCTAAATACTTGAGCCCTACTCCTAACCCTTATAGCCACAGCATTCACCGCAACCTACAGCATCCGCATAACCATCCTAGTCCAAGCTGGACAAACCCGAATCCCCCCAATAGTATCAATAAACGAAAACAACCCACTAATCACCGCCCCCCTAACCCGACTCGCCCTAGGCAGCATTACAGCAGGAATAATCATTACCTCTTTCATCACACCAACCAAAACCCCCCCAATAACCATACCCCTTATCACCAAAACCGCTGCCATCCTCATAACAATCCTAGGAATCATCCTAGCCCTAGAACTATCGAACATAACACACACCCTCACTCACCCCAAACCAAACCCCCTCATAAACTTCTCCTCTGCATTAGGGTACTTCAACCCCCTAGTACACCGATTCTTCTCCAAAAACCTACTAGAAAAGGGACAAAACATTGCCCTACACTTGATCGACCTCTCCTGACTCAAAAAAATAGGGCCAGAGGGCCTTGCTGAACTACAAGTAGCCGCAAGCAAAGCCGCAACCTCAATACACACAGGGCTAATTAAGGCCTACCTAGGATCCTTCGCCCTCTCCATCCTGGTAATAATCCTAATAACACACAGACTCACTAATGGCCCCTAACATCCGCAAATCCCATCCCCTACTAAAAATAATCAACAACTCCCTAATCGACCTACCCGCCCCCTCCAACATCTCTGCCTGATGAAACTTCGGCTCCCTTCTAGCCATCTGCTTAGCCACACAAATCCTAACAGGCCTGCTACTAGCCATACACTACACCGCAGACACTTCACTCGCCTTCTCCTCAGTAGCTCACACATGCCGAGACGTCCAGTACGGATGGCTCATCCGCAACCTCCACGCCAACGGTGCTTCGCTCTTCTTTATCTGCATCTACTTACACATCGGACGAGGCCTCTACTACGGCTCCTACCTATACAAAGAAACCTGAAACACAGGAGTAATCCTCCTACTCACCCTAATAGCAACTGCCTTCGTAGGGTATGTCCTACCATGAGGACAAATGTCATTCTGAGGGGCCACCGTAATCACCAACCTATTCTCAGCCATCCCGTACATTGGGCAAACTCTAGTAGAATGAGCCTGAGGAGGATTCTCAGTAGACAATCCAACCTTAACCCGATTCTTCGCCATCCACTTCCTACTGCCCTTCCTAATTGCAGGAATCACCCTAGTCCACCTAACCTTCCTACACGAATCAGGCTCAAATAACCCACTAGGAATCGTATCAGACTGATGTCTGACTCTCGTCCAGAGAGTGCACTGGCAGCACTGGGGATGCAGTGCAGTGAGTCCAGAGAGTGCACTGGCACCACAGGTGATGCACTCTAGTGAGTCCAGAGAGTGCACTTGCACCACGGGGGATGCAGTGCAGTGACGCCAGAGAGTGCACTGGCACCACTGGGGATGCAGTGCAGTGAGTCCAGAGAGTGCACTGGCACCACTGGGGATGCACTGCAGTGAGTCCTGAGAGTACACTGGCTCCACCGGGGATGCAGTGCAGTGAGTCCAGAGAGTGCACTGGCAGCACTGGGGATGCAGTGCAGTGAGTCCAGAGAGTGCACTGGCACCACTGGGGATGCAGCGCAGTGAGTCCAGAGAGTGCACTGGCACCACTGGGGATGCCCTGCAGTGAGTCCAGAGAGTGCACTGGCACCACTGGGGATGCACTACAGTGAGTCCAGGGATAGCACTGGCACCACTGGGGATGCAGTGCAGTGAGTCCATAGAGTGCTCTGGCACCACTGGGGATGCCCTGCAGTGAGCCCAGAGAGTGCACTGGCACCACTGGGGATGCAGTGCAGTGAGTCCAGTGAGTGCACTGGCACCACTGGGGATGCACTGCAGTGAGTCCAGAGAGTGCACTGGCACCACAGAGAATGCACTTCAGTGAGTCCAGAGAGTGCACTGGCACCACTGGGGATGCCGTGCAGTGAGTCCAGAGAGTGCACTGGCACCACTGGGGATGCACTACAGTGAGTCCAGGGATAGCACTGGCACCACTGGGGATGCAGTGCAGTGAGTCCAGAGAGTGCACTGGCACCACTGGGGATGCAGTGCAGTGAGTCCAGAGAGTGCACTGGCACCACTGGGGATGCACTGCACTTTGTCCAGAGTGCACTAGCACCACTGGGGATGCACTGCAGTGAGTCCAGAGAGTGCACTGGCACCACCGGGAATGCACTGCAGTGAGTCCAGAGAGTGCTCTGGCACCACTGGGGATGCACTTCAGTGAGTCCAGAGAGTGCACTGGCACCACTGGGGATGCAGTGACGCGAGTCCAGAGAGTGCACTGGCACCACTGGGGATGCAGTGACGCGAGTCCAGAGAGTGCACTGGCACCACTGGGGATGCAGTGCAGTGAGTCCAGAGAGTGCACTGGCACCACTGGGGATGCACTGCAGTGAGTCCAGAGAGTGCACTGGCACAACTGGGGATGCAGCGCAGTGACTCTAGAGAGTGCACTGGCACCACTGCGGATGCGGTGCAGTGAGTCCAGAGAGTGCACTGGCACCACAGGTGATGCACTGCAGTGAGTCCAGAGAGTGCACTGGCAGCACTGGGGATGCAGTGCAGTGAGTCCAGAGAGTGCACTGGCACCACAGGTGATGCACTCTAGTGAGTCCAGAGAGTGCACTTGCACCACGGGGGATGCAGTGCAGTGACGCCAGAGAGTGCACTGGCACCACTGGGGATGCAGTGCAGTGAGTCCAGAGAGTGCACTGGCACCACTGGGGATGCACTGCAGTGAGTCCTGAGAGTACACTGGCTCCACCGGGGATGCAGTGCAGTGAGTCCAGAGAGTGCACTGGCAGCACTGGGGATGCAGTGCAGTGAGTCCAGAGAGTGCACTGGCACCTCTGGGGATGCAGCGCAGTGAGTCCAGAGAGTGCACTGGCACCACTGGGGATGCCCTGCAGTGAGTCCAGAGAGTGCACTGGCACCACTGGGGATGCACTACAGTGAGTCCAGGGATAGCACTGGCACCACTGGGGATGCAGTGCAGTGAGTCCATAGAGTGCTCTGGCACCACTGGGGATGCCCTGCAGTGAGCCCAGAGAGTGCACTGGCACCACTGGGGATGCAGTGCAGTGAGTCCAGTGAGTGCACTGGCACCACTGGGGATGCACTGCAGTGAGTCCAGAGAGTGCACTGGCACCACAGAGAATGCACTTCAGTGAGTCCAGAGAGTGCACTGGCACCACTGGGGATTCACTGCAGTGAGTCCAGAGAGTGCACTGGCACCACTGGGGATGCACTACAGTGAGTCCAGGGATAGCACTGGCACCACTGGGGATGCAGTGCAGTGAGTCCAGAGAGTGCACTGGCACCACTGGGGATGCAGTGCAGTGAGTCCAGAGAGTGCACTGGCACCACTGGGGATGCACTGCACTTTGTCCAGAGTGCACTAGCACCACTGGGGATGCACTGCAGTGAGTCCAGAGAGTGCACTGGCACCACCGGGAATGCACTGCAGTGAGTCCAGAGAGTGCACTGGCACCACTGGGGATGCACTTCAGTGAGTCCAGAGAGTGCACTGGCACCACTGGGGATGCAGTGACGCGAGTCCAGAGAGTGCACTGGCACCACTGGGGATGCAGTGACGCGAGTCCAGAGAGTGCACTGGCACCACTGGGGATGCAGTGCAGTGAGTCCAGAGAGTGCACTGGCACCACTGGGGATGCACTGCAGTGAGTCCAGAGAGTGCTCTGGCACAACTGGGGATGCAGCGCAGTGACTCTAGAGAGTGCACTGGCACCACTGCGGATGCGGTGCAGTGAGTCCAGAGAGTGCACTGGCACCACAGGTGATGCACTGCAGTGAGTCCAGAGAGTGCACTGGCAGCACTGGGGATGCAGTGCAGTGACTCCAGAGAGTGCACTGGCACCACAGGTGATGCACTCTGGTGAGTCCAGAGAGTGCACTTGCACCACGGGGGATGCAGTGCAGTGACGCCAGAGAGTGCACTGGCACCACTGGGGATGCAGTGCAGTGAGTCCAGAGAGTGCACTGGCACCACTGGGGATGCACTGCAGTGAGTCCTGAGAGTACACTGGCTCCACCGGGGATGCAGTGCAGTGAGTCCAGAGAGTGCACTGGCAGCACTGGGGATGCAGTGCAGTGAGTCCAGAGAGTGCACTGGCACCACTGGGGATGCAGCGCAGTGAGTCCAGAGAGTGCACTGGCACCACTGGGGATGCCCTGCAGTGAGTCCAGAGAGTGCACTGGCACCACTGGGGATGCACTACAGTGAGTCCAGGGATAGCACTGGCACCACTGGGGATGCAGTGCAGTGAGTCCATAGAGTGCTCTGGCACCACTGGGGATGCCCTGCAGTGAGCCCAGAGAGTGCATTGGCACCACTGGGGATGCAGTGCAGTGAGTCCAGTGAGTGCACTGGCACCACTGGGGATGCACTGCAGTGAGTCCAGAGAGTGCACTGGCACCACAGAGAATGCACTTCAGTGAGTCCAGAGAGTGCACTGGCACCACTGGGGATTCACTGCAGTGAGTCCAGAGAGTGCACTGGCACCACTGGGGATGCACTACAGTGAGTCCAGGGATAGCACTGGCACCACTGGAGATGCAGTGCAGTGAGTCCAGAGAGTGCACTGGCACCACTGGGGATGCAGTGCAGTGAGTCCAGAGAGTGCACTGGCACCACTGATGATGCAGTACAGTGAGTCCAGTGAGTGCACTGGCAAACTGGGGATGTAGTGCAGTGACTAGAGAGTGCACTGGAACCACTGGGGATGCGGTGCCGGAGGTCCAGAGAGTTCATTGGCACCACTGGGGATGCAGTGCAGTGACTCCAGAGAGTGCACTGGCACCACTGGGGATGCAGTGCAGTGAGCCCAGAGAGTGCACTGGCACCACTGGGGATGCGGTGCCGGGAGTCCAGAGAGTGCTTTGGCACCGCTGGGGATGCACTGCAGTTACTCCAGAGAGTGCACTGGCACCAATGGGGATGCACATCAGTGAGTCCAGAGAGTGCACTGGCACCACTGGGGATGCAGTGCAGCAAGTCCAGAGAGTTCACTGGCACCACTGGGGATGCAGTGCAGTGAGTCCAGTGAGTGTACTGGCGCCACTGGGGATGCACTGCAGTGAGTCCAGAGAGTGCATTGGCACCACTTGGGATGCACTGCAGTGAGTCCAGAGAGTGCACTTGCACCACTGGGGATGCAGTGCAGTGAGTCCACAGAGTGCACTGGCACCACTGGGGATGCAGTGCAGTGAGTCCAGAGAGTGCACTGGCACCAATGGGGATGCACAGCAGTGAGTCCACAGAGTGCACTGGCACCACTGGGGATGCAGTGCAGTGAGTCCAGAGAGTGCACTGGCACCACTGGGGATGCACTGCAGTGAGTCCAGAGAGTGCACTGGCACCACTGGAGATGCAGTGCAGTGAGTCCAGAGAGTGCACTGGCACCACTGTGGATGCAGTGCAGTCAGTCCAGTGAGTGTACTGGCACCACTGGGGATGCCCTTCAGTGAGTCCAGAGAGTGCACTGGCACCACTGGGGATGCACTGCAGTGAGTCCACAGAGTGCACGGGCTCCACTGGGGATGCACTGCAGTGAGTCCACAGAGTGCACTGGCACCACTGGGGATGCAGTGCAGTGAGTCCAGAGATCGCACTGGCTCCACTGGGGATGCAGTGCAGTGAGTCCAGAGAGTGCTCTGGCACCACTGGGGATGCAGTGCAGTGAGTCCAGAGAGTGCTCTGGCACCACTGGGGATGCAGTGCAGTGAGTCCAGAGAGTGCAGTGGCACCACTGGTGATGCACTGCAGTTACTCCAGAGAGTGCACTGGCATCACTGGGGATGCGGTGCGGTGAGTCCAGAGAATGCACTGGCACCACTGGGGATGCACTGCAGTGAGTCCAGAGAGTGCACTGGCACCACTGAGAATGCCCTTCAGTGAGTCCAGAGAGTGTACTGGCACCACTGGGGATGCACTTCAGTGAGTCCAGAGAGCGCACTGGCACCACTGGGGATGCAGTGCAGTGAGTCCAGAGAGTGCACTTGCACCACTGAGAATGCACTTCAGTGAGTCCAAAGAGTGCACTGGCACCACTGGGGATGCACTGCAGTGAGTCCAGAGAGTGCACTGGCACCACTGGGGATGCAGTGGAGTGAGTCCAGAGAGTGCACGGGCTCCACTGGGGATGCAGTGCAGTGAGTCCAGAGAGTGCACTGGCAACACTGGGGATGCAGTACAGTGAGTCCAGAGAGTGCACTGGCACCACTGGGGATGCAGTGCAGCAAGTCCAGAGAGTGCACTGGCACCACTGGGGATGCAGTGCAGTGAGTCCAGAGAGTGCACTGGCACCAATGGGGATGCAGTGCAGTGAGTCCAGAGAGTGCACTGGCACCACTGGGGATGCAGTACACTGAGTCCAGAGAGTGCACTGGCACCACTGGGGATGCACAGCAGTGAGTCCAGAGAGTGCATTGGCACCACTGGGGATGCAGTGCAGTGAGTCCAGAGAGTGCACTGGCACCATTGGAGATGCAGTGCAGTGAGTCCAGAGAGTGCACTGGCACCACTGGGGATGCAGTGCAGTGAGTCCAGAGAGTGCACTGGCACCACTGGGGATGCAGTGCAGTGAGTCCAGAGAGTGCACTGGCACCACTGGGGATGCACTGCAGTGAGTCCAGAGAGTTCACTGGCACCACCGGAGATGCACTTCAGTGAGTGCAGAGACTGCACTGGCACCACTGGGGATGCAGTGCAGTGAGTCCAGTGAGTGTACTGGCACCACTGGGGATGCACTGCAGTGAGTCCAGAGAGTGCATTGGCACCACTTGGGATGCACTGCAGTGAGTCCAGAGAGTGCACTTGCACCACTGGGGATGCAGTGCAGTGAGTCCAGAGAGTGCACTGACACCACTGGGGATGCAGTGCAGTGAGTCCAGAGAGTGTACTGGCACCAATGGGGATGCACAGCAGTGAGTCCACAGAGTGCACTGGCACCACTGGGGATGCAGTGCAGTGAGTCCAGAGAGTGCACTGGCACCACAGGGGATGCAGTACAGTGAGTCCAGAGAGTGCACTGGCAGCACTGGGGATGCAGTGCAGTGAGTCCAGAGAGTGCATTGGCACCACTGGGGATGCAGTACAGTGAGTCCAGAGAGTGCACTGGCACCATTGGAGATGCAGTGCAGTGAGTCCAGAGAGTGCACTGGCACCACTGGGGATGCAGTGCAGTGAGTCCAGAGAGTGCACTGGCACCACTGGGGATGCATTGCAGTGAGTCCAGAGAGTTCACTGGCACCACTGGAGATGCACTTCAGTGAGTGCAGAGACTGCACTGGCACCACTGGGGATGCAGTGACGCGAGTCCAGAGAGTGCACTGGCACCACTGGGGATGCAGTGCAGTGAGTCCAGAGAGTGCACTGGCACCACTGGGGATGCACTGCAGTGAGTCCAGAGAGTGCACTGGCACAACTGGGGATGCAGCGCAGTGACTCTAGAGAGTGCACTGGCACCACTGCGGATGCGGTGCAGTGAGTCCAGAGAGTGCACTGGCACCACAGGTGATGCACTGCAGTGAGTCCAGAGAGTGCACTGGCAGCACTGGGGATGCAGTGCAGTGAGTCCAGAGAGTGCACTGGCACCACAGGTGATGCACTCCAGTGAGTCCAGAGAGTGCACTTGCACCACGGGGGATGCAGTGCAGTGACGCCAGAGAATGCACTGGCACCACTGGGGATGCAGTGCAGTGAGTCCAGAGAGTGCACTGGCACCACTGGGGATGCACTGCAGTGAGTCCTGAGAGTACACTGGCTCCACCGGGGATGCAGTGCAGTGAGTCCAGAGAGTGCACTGGCAGCACTGGGGATGCAGTGCAGTGAGTCCAGAGAGTGCACTGGCACCACTGGGGATGCAGCGCAGTGAGTCCAGAGAGTGCACTGGCACCACTTGGGATGCACTGCAGTGAGTCCAGAGAGTGCACTGGCACCACTGGGGATGCAGTGCAGTGAGTCCAGAGAGTGCACTGACACCACTGGGGATGCAGTGCAGTGAGTCCAGAGAGTGCACTGGCACCAATGGGGATGCACAGCAGTGAGTCCACAGAGTGCACTGGCACCACTGGGGATGCAGTGCAGTGAGTCCAGAGAGTGCACTGGCACCACTGGGGATGCAGTACAGTGAGTCCAGAGAGTGCACTGGCAGCACTGGGGATGCAGTGCAGTGAGTCCAGAGAGTGCATTGGCACCACTGGGGATGCAGTACAGTGAGTCCAGAGAGTGCACTGGCACCATTGGAGATGCAGTGCAGTGAGTCCAGAGAGTGCACTGGCACCACTGGGGATGCAGTGCAGTGAGTCCAGAGAGTGCACTGGCACCACTGGGGATGCATTGCAGTGAGTCCAGAGAGTTCACTGGCACCACTGGAGATGCACTTCAGTGAGTGCAGAGACTGCACTGGCACCACTGGGGATGCAGTGCAGTGAGTCCAGTGAGTGTACTGGCACCACTGGGGATGCACTGCAGTGAGTCCAGAGAGTGCATTGGCACCACTTGGGATGCACTGCAGTGAGTCCAGAGAGTGCACTTGCACCACTGGGGATGCAGTGCAGTGAGTCCAGAGAGTGCACTGGCACCACTGGGGATGCAGTGCAGTGAGTCCAGAGAGTGCACTGGCACCATTGGAGATGCAGTGCAGTGAGTCCAGAGAGTGCACTGGCACCACTGGGGATGCAGTGCAGTGAGTCCAGAGAGTGCACTGGCACCACTGGGGATGCAGTGCAGTGAGTCCAGAGAGTGCACTGGCACCACTGGGGATGCACTGCAGTGAGTCCAGAGAGTCCACTGGCACCACTGGAGATGCACTTCAGTGAGTGCAGAGACTGCACTGGCACCACTGGGGATGCAGTGCAGTGAGTCCAGAGAGTGCATTGGCACCACTTGGGATGCACTGCAGTGAGTCCAGAGAGTGCACTTGCACCACTGGGGATGCAGTGCAGTGAGTCCAAAGAGTGCACTGACACCACTGGGGATGCAGTGCAGTGAGTCCAGAGAGTGCACTGGCACCACTGGGGATGCACTGCAGTGAGTCCAGAGAGTGCACTGGCACCACTGGGGATGCACAGCAGTGAGTCCAGAGAGTGCATTGGCACCACTGGGGATGCAGTGCAGTGAGTCCAGAGAGTGCACTGGCACCATTGGAGATGCAGTGCACTGAGTCCAGAGAGTGCACTGGCACCACTGGGGATGCAGTGCAGTGAGTCCAGAGAGTGCACTGGCACCACTGGGGATGCACTGCAGTGAGTCCAGAGAGTTCTCTGGCACCACTGGAGATGCACTTCAGTGAGTGCAGAGACTGCACTGGCACCACTGGGGATGCAGTGCAGTGAGTCCAGTGAGTGTACTGGCACCATTGGGGATGCACTGAAGTGAGTCCAGAGAGTGCATTGGCACCACTTGGGATGCACTGCAGTGAGTCCAGAGAGTGCACTTGCACCACTGGGGATGCAGTGCAGTGAGTCCAGAGAGTGCACTGGCACCACTGGGGATGCAGTGCAGTGAGTCCAGAGAGTGCACTGGCACCAATGGGGATGCACTTCAGTGAGTCCACAGAGTGCACTGGCACCACTGGGGATGCAGTGCAGTGAGTCTAGAGAGTGCACTGGCACCACTGGGGATGCAGTGCAGTGAGTCCAGAGAGTGCACTGGCACCACTGGGGATGCAGTGCAGTGAGTCCAGAGAGTGCACTGGCACCACTGGGGATGCACTGCAGTGAGTCCAGAGAGTTCACTGGCACCACTGGGGATGCACTTCAGTGAGTGCAGAGACTGCACTGGCACCACTGGGGATGCAGTGCAGTGAGTCCAGTGAGTGTACTGGCACCACTGGGGATGCACTGCAGTGAGTCCAGAGAGTGCATTGGCACCACTTGGGATGCACTGCAGTGAGTCCAGAGAGTGCACTTGCACCACTGGGGATGCAGTGCAGTGAGTCCAGAGAGTGCACTGGCACCACTGGGGATGCAGTGCAGTGAGTCCAGAGAGTGCACTGGCACCAATGGGGATGCACAGCAGTGAGTCCACAGAGTGCACTGGCAACACTGGGGATGCAGTACAGTGAGTCCAGAGAGTGCACTGGCACCACTGGGGATGCACTGCAGTGAGTCCAGAGAGTGCTCTGGCACCACTGGCGATGCAGTGCAGTGAGTCCAGAGAGTGCACTAGCACCACTGGGGATGCAGTGCAGTCAGTCCAGTGAGTGTACTGGCACCACTGGGGATGCACTGCAGTGAGTCCAGAGAGTGCACTGGCACCACTGGGAATGCACTTCAGTGAGTCCAGAGAGTGCACTGGCACCACTGGGGATGCACTGCAGTGAGTCCACAGAGTGCACTGGCACCACTGGGGATGCAGTGCAGTGAGTCCAGAGAGTGCACTGGCACCACTGGGGATGCACTTCAGTGAGTCCAGAGAGTGCACGGGCTCCACTGGGGATGCACTGCAGTGAGTCCACAGAGTGCACTGGCACCACTGGGGATGCAGTGCAGTGAGTCCAGAGAGTGCACTAGCACCACTGGGGATGCAGTGCAGTGAGTCCAGAGAGTGCACTGTCACCGCTGGGGTTGCACTGCAGTGAGTCCAGAGAGTGCACTGGCACCACTGGGGATGCAGTGCAGTGAGTCCAGAGTGTGCACTGGCACCATTGGAGATGCAGTGCAGTGAGTCCAGAGAGTGCACTGGCACCACTGGGGATGCAGTGCAGTGAGTCCAGAGAGTGCACTGGCACCACTGGTGATGCAGTGCAGTGAGTCCAGAGAGTGCACTGGCACCACTGGGGATGCACTGCAGTGAGTCCAGAGAGTTCACTGGCACCACTGGGGATGCACTTCAGTGAGTGCAGAGACTGCACTGGCACCACTGGGGATGCAGTGCAGTGAGTCCAGTGAGTGTACTGGCACCACTGGGGATGCACTGCAGTGAGTCCAGAGAGTGCATTGGCACCACTTGGGATGCACTGCAGTGAGTCCAGAGAGTGCGCTTGCACCACTGGGGATGCAGTGCAGTGAGTCCAGAGAGTGCACTGGCACCACTGGGGATGCAGTGCAGTGAGTCCAGAGAGTGCACTGGCACCAATGGGGATGCACAGCAGTGAGTCCACAGAGTGCACTGGAACCACTGGGGATGCAGTACAGTGAGTCCAGAGAGTGCACTGGCACCACTGGTGATGCACTGCAGTGAGTCCAGAGAGTGCTCTGGCACCACTGGCGATGCAGTGCAGTGAGTCCAGAGAGTGCACTAGCACCACTGGGGATGCAGTGCAGTCAGTCCAGTGAGTGTACTGGCACCACAGGGGATGCACTGCAGTGAGTCCAGAGAGTGCACTGGCACCACTGGGAATGCACTTCAGTGAGTCCAGAGAGTGCACTGGCACCACTGGGGATGCACTGCAGTGAGTCCACAGAGTGCAGTGGCACCACTGGGGATGCAGTGCAGTGAGTCCAGAGAGTGCACTGGCACTACTGGGGATGCACTTCAGTGAGTCCAGAGAGTGCACGGGCTCCACTGGGGATGCACTGCAGTGAGTCCACAGAGTGCACTGGCACCACTGGGGATGCAGTGCAGTGAGTCCAGAGAGTGCACTGGCTCCACTGGGGATGCAGTGCAGTGAGTCCAGAGAGTGCTCTGGCACCACTGGGGATGCAGTGCAGTGAGTCCACAGAGTGCACTAGCACCACTGGGGATGCAGTGCAGTGAGTCCAGAGAGTGCACTGGCACCACTGGGGATGCACTGCAGTGAGTCCAGAGAGTGCACTGGCACCACTGGGGATGCAGTGCAGTGAGTCCAGAGTGTGCACTGGCACTACTGGGAATGCAGTGCAGTGAGTCCAGAGATCGCACTGGCACCACGGGGGATGCACTTCAGTGAGTCCAGAGAGTGCACTGGCACCACTGGGGATGCAGTGCAGTGAGTCCAGAGAGTGCACTCGCACCACTGGGGATGCACTGCAGTGAGTCCAGAGAGTGCACTGGCACCACTGGGGATGCAGTGCAGTGAGTCCAGAGAGTGCACTGGCACCAGAGAGAATGCACTGCAGTGAGTCCAGTGAGTGCACAGGCACCACTGGGGATGCAGTGCAGTGAGTGCAGGGAGTGCACTGGCACCACTGGGGATGCAGTGCAGTGAGTCCAGAGAGTGCAGTGGCACCACTGGGGATGCAGTGCAGTGAGTCCAGAGAGTGCACAGGCAGCACTGAGAATGCCCTTCAGTGAGTCCAGAGAGTGCACAGGCACCACTGGGGATGCACTGCAGTGAATCCACAGAGTGCACTAGCACCACTGGGGATGCAGTGCAGTGAGTCCAGAGAGTGTACTGGCACCACTGGGGATGCACTGCAGTGAGTCCAGAGAGTGCACTGGCACCACTGAGAATGCACTTCAGTGAGTCCACAGAGCGCACTGGCACCACTGGGGATGCACTGCAGTGAGTCCAGAGAGTGCACTGACACCACTGAGAATGCACTTCAGTGAGTCCAAAGAGTGCACTGGCACCACTGGGGATGCACTGCAGTGAGTCCAGAGAGTGCACAAGCACCCCTGGGAATGTAGTGCAGTGAATCCAGTGAGTGCACTGGCACCAGTGGGGATGCACTGCAGTGAGTCCAGAGAGTGCACTGGCACCACTGGGGATGCACTGCAGTGAGCCCAGAGAGTGCACTGGCACCACTGGAGATGCAGTACAGTGAGTCCAGTGAATGCACTGGCAACACTGGGGATGCAGTGCAGTGAGTCCAGAGAGTGCACTGGCACCACTGGTGATGCAGTATAGTGAGTCCAGTGAGTGCACTGGCACCACTGGGGATGCAGTGCAGTGAGTCCAGAGAGTGCACTGGCACCACTGGGGATGCAGTGCAGTGAGTACAGAGAGTGCACTGGCACCAGTGATGATGCAGTACAGTGAGTCCAGTGAGTGCACTGGCACCACTGGGGATGTAGTGCAGTGACTCGAGAGAGTGCACTGGCACCACTGGGGATGCAGTGCAGTGACTCCAGAGAGTGCACTGGCACCACTTGGGATGCAGTGCAGTGAGTCCAGAGAGTGCACTGGCACCACTGGGGATGCAGTGCAGTGAGTCCAGAGAGTGCATTGGCACCACTGGTGATGCAGTGCAGTGAGTCCAGAGAGTGCACTGGCACCACTGGGGATGCACTGCAGTGAGTCCACAGAGTGCACTGGTACCACTGGGGATGCAGTGCAGTGAGTCCAGAGAGTGCACTGGCACCACTGGGGATGCACTGCAGTGAGTCCAGAGAGTGCACTGGCACCACTGGGGATGCAGTGCAGTGAGTCCAGAGAGTGCACTGGCACCACTGGGGATGCACTGCAGTGAGTCCAGAGAGTGCACTGGCACCACTGGGGATGCAGTGCAGTGAGTCCAGAGAGTGCACTGGCACCACTGGGGATGCACTGCAGTGAGTCCAGAGAGCGCACTGGCACCACTGGGGATGCACTGCAGTGAGTCCACAGAGTGCACTGGCACCACTGAGAATGCACTTCAGTGAGTCCAGAGAGTGCACTGGTACCACTGGGGATGCAGTGCAGTGAGTCCAGAGAGTGCACTGGCACCACTGGGGATGCAGTGCAGTGAGTCAAGAGAGTGCACTGGCACCACTAGGGATGCGGTGCGGTGAGTCCAGAGAGTGCACTGGCACCACTGGGGATGCACTGCAGTGAGCCCAGAGAGTGCACTGGCACCACTGGGGATGCAGTGCAGTGAATCCAGTGAGTGCACTGGCACCACTGGGGATGCAGTGCAGTGAGTCAAGAGAGTGCACTGGCACCACTGGGGATGCACTGCAGTGAGCCCAGAGAGTGCACTGGCACCACTGGGGATGCGGTGCCGGGAGTCCAGAGAGTGCACTGGCACCACTGGGGATGCAGTGCAGTGAGTCCAGAGAGTGCACTGGCACCACTGGGGATGCAGTGCAGTGAGTCCAGAGAGTGCACTGGCACCACTGGGGATGCACTGAAGTGAGTCCAGAGAGTGCTCTGGCACCACTGGGGATGCAGTGCAGTGAGTCCAGAGAGTGCACTGGCACCACTGGGGATGCAGTGCAGTGAGTCCAGAGAGTGCACTGGCACCACTGGTGATGCACTGCAGTTACTCCAGAGAGTGCACTGGCACCACTGGGGATGCGGTGCGGTGAGTCCAGAGAGTGCACTGGCACCACTGGGGATGCAGTGCAGTGACTCCAGAGAGTGCACTGGCACCAGTGGGGATGCACTTCAGTGAGTCCAGAGAGTGCACTGGCACCACTGGGGATGCAGTGCAGTGAGTCCAGAGAGTGCATTGGCACCACTGGGGATGCACTGCAGTGAGTCCAGAGAGTGCACTGGCACCACTGAGAATGCCCTTCAGTGAGTCCAGAGAGTGCACTGGCACCACTGGGGATGCACTGCAGTGAGTCCAGAGAGTGCACTAGCACCACTGGGGATGCAGTGCAGTGACTCCAGAGAGTGCACTGGCACCAGTGGGGATGCACTTCAGTGAGTCCAGAGAGTGCACTGGCACCACTGGGGATGCAGTGCAGTGAGTCCAGAGAGTGCATTGGCACCACTGGGGATGCAGTGCAGTGAGTCCAGAGAGTGCACTGGCAGCACTGGGGATGCAGTGCAGTGAGTCCAGAGAGTGCACTGGCACCACTGGGGATGCAGTGCAGTGAGTCCAGAGAGTGCACTGGCACCACTGGGGATGCACTTCAGTGAGTCCAGAGAGTGCACTGGCACCACTGGGGATGCACTTCAGTGAGTCCAGAGAGTGCATTGGCACCACTGGGGATGCAGTGCAGTTTGTCCAGAGTGCACTAGCACCACTGGGGATGCACTGCAGTGAGTCCAGAGAGTGCACTGGCACCACCGGGAATGCACTGCAGTGAGTCCAGAGAGTGCACTGGCACCACTGGGGATGCACTTCAGTGAGTCCAGAGAGTGCACTGGCACCACTGGGGATGCAGTGACGCGAGTCCAGAGAGTGCACTGGCACCACTGGGGATGCAGTGCAGTGAGTCCAGAGAGTGCACTGGCACCACTGGGGATGCACTGCAGTGAGTCCAGAGAGTGCACTGGCACAACTGGGGATGCAGCGCAGTGACTCTAGAGAGTGCACTGGCACCACTGCGGATGCGGTGCAGTGAGTCCAGAGAGTGCACTGGCACCACAGGTGATGCACTGCATTGAGTCCTGAGAGTGCACTGGCAGCACTGGGGATGCAGTGCAGTGAGTCCAGAGAGTGCACTGGCACCACAGGTGATGCACTCCAGTGAGTCCAGAGAGTGCACTTGCACCACGGGGGATGCAGTGCAGTGACGCCAGAGAGTGCACTGGCACCACTGGGGATGCAGTGCAGTGAGTCCAGAGAGTGCACTGGCACCACTGGGGATGCACTGCAGTGAGTCCTGAGAGTACATTGGCTCCACCGGGGATGCCCTGCAGTGAGTCCAGAGAGTGCACTGGCAGCACTGGGGATGCAGTGCAGTGAGTCCAGAGAGTGCACTGGCACCACTGGGGATGCAGCGCAGTGAGTCCAGAGAGTGCACTGGCACCACTGGGGATGCCCTGCAGTGAGTCCAGAGAGTGCACTGGCACCACTGGGGATGCACTACAGTGAGTCCAGGGATAGCACTGGCACCACTGGGGATGCAGTGCAGTGAGTCCATAGAGTGCTCTGGCACCACTGGGGATGCCCTGCAGTGAGCCCAGAGAGTGCACTGGCACCACTGGGGATGCAGTGCAGTGAGTCCAGTGAGTGCACTAGCACCACTGGGGATGCACTGCAGTGAGTCCAGAGAGTGCACTGGCACCACAGAGAATGCACTTCAGTGAGTCCAGAGAGTGCACTGGCACCACTGGGGATTCACTGCAGTGAGTCCAGAGAGTGCACTGGCACCACTGCGGATGCACTACAGTGAGTCCAGGGATAGCACTGGCACCACTGGGGATGCAGTGCAGTGAGTCCAGAGAGTGCACTGGCACCACTGGGGATGCAGTGCAGTGAGTCCAGAGAGTGCACTGGCACCACAGATGATGCAGTACAGTGAGTCCAGTGAGTGCACTGGCAAACTGGGGATGTAGTGCAGTGACTAGAGAGTGCACTGGAACCACTGGGGATGCAGTGCCGCGAGTCCAGAGAGTGCACTGGCTCCACTGGGGATGCGGTGCCGGAGGTCCAGAGAGTGCATTGGCACCACTGGGGATGCAGTGCAGTGACTCCAGAGAGTGCACTGGCACCACTGGGGATGCAGTGCAGTGAGCCCAGAGAGTGCACTGGCACCACTGGGGATGCGGTGCCGGGAGTCCAGAGAGTGCTTTGGCACCGCTGGGGATGCACTGCAGTTACTCCAGAGAGTGCACAGGCACCAATGGGGATGCACATCAGTGAGTCCAGAGAGTGCACTGGCACCACTGGGGATGCAGTGCAGCAAGTCCAGAGAGTTCACTGGCACCACTGGGGATGCAGTGCAGTGAGTCCAGTGAGTGTACTGGCGCCACTGGGGATGCACTGCAGTGAGTCCAGAGAGTGCATTGGCACCACTTGGGATGCACTGCAGTGAGTCCAGAGAGTGCACTTGCACCACTGGGGATGCAGTGCAGTGAGTCCACAGAGTGCACTGGCACCACTGGGGATGCACTGCAGTGAGTCCAGAGAGTGCACTGGCACCAATGGGGATGCACAGCAGTGAGTCCACAGAGTGCACTGGCACCACTGGGGATGCAGTGCAGTGAGTCCAGAGAGTGCACTGGCACCACTGGGGATGCACTGCAGTGAGTCCAGAGAGTGCACTGGCACCACTGGAGATGCAGTGCAGTGAGTCCAGAGAGTGCACTGGCACCACTGTGGATGCAGTGCAGTCAGTCCAGTGAGTGTACTGGCACCACTGGGGATGCCCTTCAGTGAGTCCAGAGAGTGCACTGGCACCACTGGGGATGCACTGCAGTGAGTCCACAGAGTGCACGGGCTCCACTGGGGATGCACTGCAGTGAGTCCACAGAGTGCACTGGCACCACTGGGGATGCAGTGCAGTGAGTCCAGATATCGCACTGGCTCCACTGGGGATGCAGTGCAGTGAGTCCAGAGAGTGCTCTGGCACCACTGGGGATGCAGTGCAGTGAGTCCAGAGAGTGCTCTGGCACCACTGGGGATGCAGTGCAGTGAGTCCAGAGAGTGCAGTGGCAACCCTGGTGATGCACTGCAGTTACTCCAGAGAGTGCACTGGCACCACTGGGGATGCGGTGCGGTGAGTCCAGAGAGTGCACTGGCACCACTGGGGATGCACTGCAGTGAGTCCAGAGAGTGCTCTGGCACCACTGGGGATGCAGTGCAGTGACTCGAGAGAGTGCACTGGCACCACTGGGGATGCAGTGCAGTGACTCCAGAGAGTGCACTGGCACCACTTGGGATGCAGTGCAGTGAGTCCAGAGAGTGCACTGGCACCACTGGGGATGCAGTGCAGTGAGTCCAGAGAGTGCATTGGCACCACTGGTGATGCAGTGCAGTGAGTCCAGAGAGTGCACTGGCACCACTGGGGATGCACTGCAGTGAGTCCACAGAGTGCACTGGTACCACTGGGGATGCAGTGCAGTGAGTCCAGAGAGTGCACTGGCACCACTGGGGATGCACTGCAGTGAGTCCAGAGAGTGCACTGGCACCACTGGGGATGCAGTGCAGTGAGTCCAGAGAGTGCACTGGCACCACTGGGGATGCACTGCAGTGAGTCCAGAGAGTGCACTGGCACCACTGGGGATGCAGTGCAGTGAGTCCAGAGAGTGCACTGGCACCACTGGGGATGCACTGCAGTGAGTCCAGAGAGCGCACTGGCACCACTGGGGATGCACTGCAGTGAGTCCACAGAGTGCACTGGCACCACTGAGAATGCACTTCAGTGAGTCCAGAGAGTGCACTGGTACCACTGGGGATGCACTGCAGTGAGTCCAGAGAGTGCACTGGCACCACTGGGGATGCAGTGCAGTGAGTCAAGAGAGTGCACTGGCACCACTGGGGATGCGGTGCGGTGAGTCCAGAGAGTGCACTGGCACCACTGGGGATGCACTGCAGTGAGCCCAGAGAGTGCACTGGCACCACTGGGGATGCAGTGCAGTGAATCCAGTGAGTGCACTGGCACCACTGGGGATGCAGTGCAGTGAGTCAAGAGAGTGCACTGGCACCACTGGGGATGCACTGCAGTGAGCCCAGAGAGTGCACTGGCACCACTGGGGATGCGGTGCCGGGAGTCCAGAGAGTGCACTGGCACCACTGGGGATGCAGTGCAGTGAGTCCAGAGAGTGCACTGGCACCACTGGGGATGCACTGAAGTGAGTCCAGAGAGTGCTCTGGCACCACTGGGGATGCAGTGCAGTGAGTCCAGAGAGTGCACTGGCACCACTGGGGATGCAGTGCAGTGAGTCCAGAGAGTGCACTGGCACCACTGGTGATGCACTGCAGTTACTCCAGAGAGTGCACTGGCACCACTGGGGATGCGGTGCGGTGAGTCCAGAGAGTGCACTGGCACCACTGGGGATGCAGTGCAGTAAGTCCAGTGAGTGTACCGGCACCACTGGGGATGCACTGCAGTGAGTCCAGAGAGTGCACTGGCACCACTGAGAATGCCCTTCAGTGAGTCCAGAGAGTGCACTGGCACCACTGGGGATGCACTGCAGTGAGTCCAGAGAGTGCACTAGCACCACTGGGGATGCAGTGCAGTGACTCCAGAGAGTGCACTGGCACCAGTGGGGATGCACTTCAGTGAGTCCAGAGAGTGCACTGGCACCACTGGGGATGCAGTGCAGTGAGTCCAGAGCGTGCATTGGCACCACTGGGGATGCAGTGCAGTGAGTCCAGAGAGTGCACTGGCACCACTGGGGATGCAGTGCAGTGAGTCCAGAGAGTGCACTGGTACCACTGGGGATGCAGTGCAGTGAGTCCAGAGAGTGCACTGGCACCACTGGGGATGCAGTGCAGTGAGTCCAGAGAGTGCACTGGCACCACTGGGGATGCAGTGCAGTGAGTCCAGAGAGTGCACTGGTAGCACTGGGGATGCAGTGCAGTGAGTCCAGAGAGTGCACTGGCACCACTGGGGATGCACTTCAGTGAGTCCAGAGAGTGCACTGGCACCACTGGGGATGCACTTCAGTGAGTCCAGAGAGTGCATTGGCACCACTGGGGATGCAGTGCAGTTTGTCCAGAGTGCACTAGCACCACTGGGGATGCACTGCAGTGAGTCCAGAGAGTGCACTGGCACCACCGGGAATGCACTGCAGTGAGTCCAGAGAGTGCACTGGCACCACTGGGGATGCACTTCAGTGAGTCCAGAGAGTGCACTGGCAGCACTGGGGATGCAGTGCAGTGAGTCCAGAGAGTGCACTGGCACCACTGGGGATGCAGCGCAGTGAGTCCAGAGAGTGCACTGGCACCACTGGGGATGCCCTGCAGTGAGTCCAGAGAGTGCACTGGTACCACTGGGGATGCACTACAGTGAGTCCAGGGATAGCACTGGCACCACTGGGGATGCAGTGCAGTGAGTCCATAGAGTGCTCTGGCACCACTGGGGATGCCCTGCAGTGAGCCCAGAGAGTGCACTGGCACCACTGGGGATGCAGTGCAGTGAGTCCAGTGAGTGCACTAGCACCACTGGGGATGCACTGCAGTGAGTCCAGAGAGTGCACTGGCACCACAGAGAATGCACTTCAGTGAGTCCAGAGAGTGCACTGGCACCACTGGGGATTCACTGCAGTGAGTCCAGAGAGTGCACTGGCACCAATGGGGATGCACAGCAGTGAGTCCACAGAGTGCACTGGCACCACTGGGGATGCAGTGCAGTGAGTCCAGAGAGTGCACTGGCACCACTGGGGATGCACTGCAGTGAGTCCAGAGAGTGCACTGGCACCACTGGGGATGCAGTGCAGCAAGTCCAGAGAGTGCACTGGCACCACTGGGGATGCAGTGCAGTGAGTCCAGAGAGTGCACTGGCACCACTGGGGATGCAGTGCAGTGAGTCCAGAGAGTGCACTGGCACCACTGGGGATGCAGTACAGTGTGTCCAGAGAGTGCACTGGCACCACTGGGGATGCACAGCAGTGAGTCCAGTGAGTGTACTGGCACCACTGGGGATGCAGTGCAGTGAGTCCAGAGAGTGCATTGGCACCACTTGGGATGCACTGCAGTGAGTCCAGAGAGTGCACTTGCACCACTGGGGATGCAGTGCAGTGAGTCCAGAGAGTGCACTGACACCACTGGGGATGCAGTGCAGTGAGTCCAGAGAGTGCACTGGCACCAATGGGGATGCACAGCAGTGAGTCCACAGAGTGCACTGGCACCACTGGGTATGCAGTGCAGTGAGTCCAGAGAGTGCACTGGCACCACTGGGGATGCAGTACAGTGAGTCCAGAGAGTGCACTGGCAGCACTGGGGATGCAGTGCAGTGAGTCCAGAGAGTGCATTGGCACCACTGGGGATGCAGTACAGTGAGTCCAGAGAGTGCACTGGCACCACTTGGGATGCACTGCAGTGAGTCCAGAGAGTGCAGTGGCACCACTGGGGATGCAGTGCAGTGAGTCCAGAGAGTGCACTGGCACCACTGGGGATGCACTGCAGTGAGTCCAGAGAGTTCACTGGCACCTCTTGAGATGCACTTCAGTGAGTGCAGAGACTGCACTGGCACCACTGGGGATGCAGTGCAGTGAGTCCAGTGAGTGTACTGGCACCACTGGGGATGCACTGCAGTGAGTCCAGAGAGTGCATTGGCACCACTTGGGATGCACTGCAGTGAGTCCAGAGAGTGCACTTGCACCACTGGGGATGCAGTGCAGTGAGTCCAGAGAGTGCACTGGCACCACTGGCGATGCAGTGCAGTGAGTCCAGAGAGTGCACTGGCACCATTGGAGATGCAGTGCAGTGAGTCCAGAGAGTGCACTGGCACCACTGGGGATGCAGTGCAGTGAGTCCAGAGAGTGCACTGGCACCACTGGGGATGCACTGCAGTGAGTCCAGAGAGTTCACTGGCACCACTGGAGATGCACTTCAGTGAGTGCAGAGACTGCACTGGCACCACTGGGGATGCAGTGCAGTGAGTCCAGTGAGTGTACTGGCACCACTGGGGATGCACTGCAGTGAGTCCAGAGAGTGCATTGGCACCACTTGGGATGCACTGCAGTGAGTCCAGAGAGTGCACTTCCACCACTGGGGATGCAGTGCAGTGAGTCCAAAGAGTGCACTGACACCACTGGGGATGCAGTGCAGTGAGTCCAGAGAGTGCACTGGCACCAATGGGGATGCACAGCAGTGAGTCCACAGAGTGCACTGGCACCACTGGGGATGCAGTGCAGTGAGTCCAGAGAGTGTACTGGCACCTTGGGGATGCAGTGCAGTGAGTCCAGAGAGTGCACTGGCACCACTGGGGATGCACAGCAGTGAGTCCAGAGAGTGCATTGGCACCACTGGGGATGCAGTGCAGTGAGTCCAGAGAGTGCACTGGCACCACTGGGGATGCACTGCAGTGAGTCCAGAGAGTGCACTGGCACCACTGGGGATGCACAGCAGTGAGTCCAGAGAGTGCATTGGCACCATTGGAGATGCAGTGCAGTGAGTCCAGAGAGTGCACTGGCACCACTGGGGATGCAGTGCAGTGAGTTCAGAGAGTGCACTGGCAACACTGGGGATGCAGTGCAGTGAGTCCAGAGAGTGCACTGGCACCACTGGGGATGCACTGCAGTGAGTCCAGAGAGTTCACTGGCACCACTGGAGATGCACTTCAGTGAGTGCAGAGACTGCACTGGCACCACTGGGGATGCAGTGCAGTGAGTCCAGTGAGTGTACTGGCACCATTGGGGATGCACTGCAGTGAGTCCAGAGAGTGCATTGGCACCACTTGGGATGCACTGCAGTGAGTCCAGAGAGTGCACTTGCACCACTGGGGATGCAGTGCAGTGAGTCCAGAGAGTGCACTGGCACCACTGGGGATGCAGTGCAGTGAGTCCAGAGAGTGCACTGGCACCAATGGGGATGCACTTCAGTGAGTCCACAGAGTGCACTGGCACCACTGGGG
The DNA here is from genome assembly GCF_964034855.1 of Anser brachyrhynchus. NCBI lineage: Eukaryota > Metazoa > Chordata > Aves > Anseriformes > Anatidae > Anser > Anser brachyrhynchus. The sequence goes on along the minus strand of NC_137696.1, from coordinate 15,282,531 downwards.
ATGCAGTGCAGTGAGTCTAGAGAGTGCACTGGCACCATTGGAGATGCAGTGCAGTGAGTCCAGAGAGTGCACTGGCACCACTGGGGATGCAGTGCAGTGAGTCCAGAGAGTGCACTGGCACCACTGGGGATGCAGTGCAGTGAGTCCAGAGAGTGCACTGGCACCACTGGGGATGCACTGCAGTGAGTCCAGAGAGTTCACTGGCACCACTGGGGATGCACTTCAGTGAGTGCAGAGACTGCACTGGCACCACTGGGGATGCAGTGCAGTGAGTCCAGTGAGTGTACTGGCACCACTGGGGATGCACTGCAGTGAGTCCAGAGAGTGCATTGGCACCACTTGGGATGCACTGCAGTGAGTCCAGAGAGTGCACTTGCACCACTGGGGATGCAGTGCAGTGAGTCCAGAGAGTGCACTGGCACCACTGGGGATGCAGTGCAGTGAGTCCAGAGAGTGCACTGGCACCAATGGGGATGCACAGCAGTGAGTCCACAGAGTGCAGTGGCACCACTGGGGATGCAGTACAGTGAGTCCAGAGAGTGCACTGGCACCACTGGGGATGCACTGCAGTGAGTCCAGAGAGTGCTCTGGCACCACTGGCGATGCAGTGCAGTGAGTCCAGAGAGTGCACTAGCACCACTGGGGATGCAGTGCAGTCAGTCCAGTGAGTGTACTGGCACCACTTTGGATGCACTGCAGTGAGTCCAGAGAGTGCACTGGCACCACTGGGAATGCACTTCAGTGAGTCCAGAGAGTGCACTGGCACCACTGGGGATGCACTGCAGTGAGTCCACAGAGTGCACTGGCACCACTGGGGATGCAGTGCAGTGAGTCCAGAGAGTGCACTGGCACCACTGGGGATGCACTTCAGTGAGTCCAGAGAGTGCACGGGCTCCACTGGGGATGCACTGCAGTGAGTCCACAGAGTGCACTGGCACCACTGGGGATGCAGTGCAGTGAGTCCAGAGAGTGCACTGGCACCACTGGGGATGCAGTGCAGTGAGTCCAGAGAGTGCACTGGCACCACTGAGAATGCAGTGCAGTGAGTACACAGAGTGCACTAGCACCACTGGGGATGCAGTGCAGTGAGTCCAGAGAGTGCACTGGCAACACTGGGGTTGCACTGCAGTGAGTCCAGAGAGTGCACTGGCACCACTGGGGATGCAGTGCAGTGAGTCCAGAGTGTGCACTGGCACCATTGGAGATGCAGTGCAGTGAGTCCAGAGAGTGCACTGGCACCACTGGGGATGCAGTGCAGTGAGTCCAGAGAGTGCTCTGGCACCACTGGCGATGCAGTGCAGTGAGTCCAGAGAGTGCACTAGCACCACTGGGGATGCAGTGCAGTCAGTCCAGTGAGTGTACTGGCACCACAGGGGATGCACTGCAGTGAGTCCAGAGAGTGCACTGGCACCACTGGGAATGCACTTCAGTGAGTCCAGAGAGTGCACTGGCACCACTGGGGATGCACTGCAGTGAGTCCACAGAGTGCACTGGCACCACTGGGGATGCAGTGCAGTGAGTCCAGAGAGTGCACTGGCACCACTGGGGATGCACTTCAGTGAGTCCAGAGAGTGCACGGGCTCCACTGGGGATGCACTGCAGTGAGTCCACAGAGTGCACTGGCACCACTGGGGATGCAGTGCAGTGAGTCCAGAGAGTGCACTGGCTCCACTGGGGATGCAGTGCAGTGAGTCCAGAGAGTGCTCTGGCACCACTGGGGATGCAGTGCAGTGAGTCCACAGAGTGCACTAGCACCACTGGGGATGCAGTGCAGTGAGTCTAGAGAGTGCACTGGCACCACTGGGGATGCACTGCAGTGAGTCCCGAGAGTGCACTGGCACCACTGGCGATGCAGTGCAGTGAGTCCAGAGTGTGCACTGGCACCACTGGGAATGCAGTGCAGTGAGTCCAGAGATCGCACTGGCACCACGGGGGATGCACTTCAGTGAGTCCAGAGAGTGCACTGGCACCACTGGGGATGCAGTGCAGTGAGTCCAGAGAGTGCACTCGCACCACTGGGGATGCACTGCAGTGAGTCCAGAGAGTGCACTGGCACCACTGGGGATGCACTGCAGTGAGTCCAGAGAGTGCACTGGCACCAGACGGAATGCACTGCAGTGAGTCCAGTGAGTGCACAGGCACCACTGGGGATGCAGTGCAGTGAGTCCAGAGAGTGCACTGGCACCACTGGGGATGCACTTCAGTGAGTCCAGAGAGTGCACGGGCTCCACTGGGGATGCACTGCATTGAGTCCACAGAGTGCACTGGCACCACTGGGGATGCAGTGCAGTGAGTCCAGAGAGTGCACTGGCTCCACTGGGGATGCAGTGCAGTGAGTCCAGAGAGTGCTCTGGCACCACTGGGGATGCAGTGCAGTGAGTCCACAGAGTGCACTAGCACCACTGGGGATGCAGTGCAGTGAGTCTAGAGAGTGCACTGGCACCACTGGGGATGCACTGCAGTGAGTCCAGAGAGTGCACTGGCACCACTGGGGATGCAGTGCAGTGAGTCCAGAGTGTGCACTGGCACCACTGGGAATGCAGTGCAGTGAGTCCAGAGATCGCACTGGCACCACGGGGGATGCACTTCAGTGAGTCCAGAGAGTGCACTCGCACCACTGGGGATGCACTGCAGTGAGTCCAGAGAGTGCACTGGCACCACTGGGGATGCAGTGCAGTGAGTCCAGAGAGTGCACTGGCACCAGAGGAAATGCACTGCAGTGAGTCCAGTGAGTGCACAGGCACCACTGGGGATGCAGTGCAGTGAGTGCAGGGAGTGCACTGGCACCACTGGGTATGCAGTGCAGTGAGTCCAGAGAGTGCAGTGGCACCACTGGGGATGCAGTGCAGTGAGTCCAGAGAGTGCACAGGCAGCACTGAGAATGCCCTTCAGTGAGTCCAGAGAGTGCACTGGCACCACTGGGGATGCACTGCAGTGAGTCCACAGAGTGCACTAGCACCACTGGGGATGCAGTGCAGTGAGTCCAGAGAGTGTACTGGCACCACTGGGGATGCACTGCAGTGAGTCCAGAGAGTGCACTGGCACCACTGAGAATGCACTTCAGTGAGTTCAGAGAGCGCACTGGCACCACTGGGGATGCACTGTAGTGAGTCCAGAGAGTGCACAACCACCCCTGGGAATGTAGTGCAGTGAATCCAGTGAGTGCACTGGCACCAGTGGGGATGCACTGCAGTGAGTCCAGAGAGTGCACTGGCACCACTGGGGATGCACTGCAGTGAGCCCAGAGAGTGCACTGGCACCACTGGCGATGCAGTGCAGTGAGTCCAGAGAGTGCACTGGCACCACTGGGGATGCAGTGCAGTGAGTCCAGAGAGTGCACTGGCACCAATGGGGATGCACAGCAGTGAGTCCACAGAGTGCACTGGCACCACTGGGGATGCTGTACAGTGAGTCCAGAGAGTGCACTGGCACCACTGGTGATGCACTGCAGTGAGTCCAGAGAGTGCTCTGGCACCACTGGCGATGCAGTGCAGTGAGTCCAGAGAGTGCACTAGCACCACTGGGGATGCAGTGCAGTCAGTCCAGTGAGTGTACTGGCACCACAGTGGATGCACTGCAGTGAGTCCAGAGAGTGCACTGGCACCACTGGGAATGCACTTCAGTGAGTCCAGAGAGTGCACTGGCACCACTGGGGATGCACTGCAGTGAGTCCACAGAGTGCACTGGCACCACTGGGGATGCAGTGCAGTGAGTCCAGAGAGTGCACTGGCACCACTGGGGATGCACTTCAGTGAGTCCAGAGAGTGCACGGGCTCCACTGGGGATGCACTGCAGTGAGTCCACAGAGTGCACTGGCACCACTGGGGATGCAGTGCAGTGAGTCCAGAGAGTGCACTGGCTCCACTGGGGATGCAGTACAGTGAGTCCAGAGAGTGCTCTGGCACCACTGGGGATGCAGTGCAGTGAGTCCACAGAGTGCACTAGCACCACTGGGGATGCAGTGCAGTGAGTCTAGAGAGTGCACTGGCACCACTGGGGATGCACTGCAGTGAGTCCAGAGAGTGCACTGGCACCACTGGGGATGCAGTGCAGTGAGTCCAGAGTGTGTACTGGCACCACTGGGAATGCAGTGCAGTGAGTCCAGAGATCGCACTGGCACCACGGGGGATGCACTTCAGTGAGTCCAGAGAGTGCACTGGCACCACTGGGGATGCAGTGCAGTGAGTCCAGAGAGTGCACTCGCACCACTGGGGATGCACTGCAGTGAGTCCAGAGAGTGCACTGGCACCACTGGGGATGCAGTGCAGTGAGTCCAGAGAGTGCACTGGCACCAGAGGGAATGCACTGCAGTGAGTCCAGTGAGTGCACAGGCACCACTGGGGATGCAGTGCAGTGAGTCCAGAGAGTGCACTGGCACCACTGGGGATGCACTTCAGTGAGTCCAGAGAGTGCACGGGCTCCACTGGGGATGCACTGCATTGAGTCCACAGAGTGCACTGGCACCACTGGGGATGCAGTGCAGTGAGTCCAGAGAGTGCACTGGCTCCACTGGGGATGCAGTGCAGTGAGTCCAGAGAGTGCTCTGGCACCACTGGGGATGCAGTGCAGTGAGTCCACAGAGTGCACTAGCACCACTGGGGATGCAGTGCAGTGAGTCTAGAGAGTGCACTGGCACCACTGGGGATGCACTGCAGTGAGTCCAGAGAGTGCACTGGCACCACTGGGGATGCAGTGCAGTGAGTCCAGAGTGTGCACTGGCACCACTGGGAATGCAGTGCAGTGAGTCCAGAGATCGCACTGGCACCACGGGGGATGCACTTCAGTGAGTCCAGAGAGTGCACTGGCACCACTGGGGATGCAGTGCAGTGAGTCCAGAGAGTGCACTCGCACCACTGGGGATGCACTGCAGTGAGTCCAGAGAGTGCACTGGCACCACTGGGGATGCAGTGCAGTGAGTCCAGAGAGTGCACTGGCACCAGAGGGAATGCACTGCAGTGAGTCCAGTGAGTGCACAGGCACCACTGGGGATGCAGTGCAGTGAGTGCAGGGAGTGCACTGGCACCACTGGGGATGCAGTGCAGTGAGTCCAGAGAGTGCAGTGGCACCACTGGGGATGCAGTGCAGTGAGTCCAGAGAGTGCACAGGCAGCACTGAGAATGCCCTTCAGTGAGTCCAGAGAGTGCACTGGCACCACTGGGGATGCACTGCAGTGAGTCCACAGAGTGCACTAGCACCACTGGGGATGCAGTGCAGTGAGTCCAGAGAGTGTACTGGCACCACTGGGGATGCACTGCAGTGAGTCCAGAGAGTGCACTGGCACCACTGAGAATGCACTTCAGTGAGTTCAGAGAGCGCACTGGCACCACTGGGGATGCACTGTAGTGAGTCCAGAGAGTGCACAAGCACCCCTGGGAATGTAGTGCAGTGAATCCAGTGAGTGCACTGGCACCAGTGGGGATGCACTGCAGTGAGTCCAGAGAGTGCACTGGCACCACTGGGGATGCACTGCAGTGAGCCCAGAGAGTGCACTGGCACCACTGGAGATGCAGTACAGTGAGTCCATTGAATGCACTGGCAACACTGGGGATGCAGTGCAGTGAGTCCAGAGAGTGCACTGGCCCCACTGGTGATGCAGTATAGTGAGTCCAGTGAGTGCACTGGCACCACTGGGGATGCAGTGCAGTGAGTCCAGAGAGTGCACTGGCACCACTGGGGATGCAGTGCAGTGAGTACAGAGAGTGCACTGGCACCAGTGATGATGCAGTACAGTGAGTCCAGTGAGTGCACTGGCACCACTGGGGATGTAGTGCAGTGACTCGAGAGAGTGCACTGGCACCACTGGGGATGCAGTGCAGTGACTCCAGAGAGTGCACTGGCACCACTTGGGATGCAGTGCAGTGAGTCCAGAGAGTGCACTGGCACCACTGGGGATGCAGTGCAGTGAGTCCAGAGAGTGCATTGGCACCACTGGTGAAGCAGTGCAGTGAGTCCAGAGAGTGCACTGGCACCACTGGGGATGCACTGCAGTGAGTCCACAGAGTGCACTGGTACCACTGGGGATGCAGTGCAGTGAGTCCAGAGAGTGCACTTGCACCACTGGGGATGCACTGCAGTGAGTCCAGAGAGTGCACTGGCACCACTGGGGATGCAGTGCAGTGAGTCCAGAGAGTGCACTGGCACCACTGGGGATGCACTGCAGTGAGTCCAGAGAGTTCACTGGCACCACTGGGGATGCACTTCAGTGAGTGCAGAGACTGCACTGGCACCACTGGGGATGCAGTGCAGTGAGTCCAGTGAGTGTACTGGCACCACTGGGGATGCACTGCAGTGAGTCCAGAGAGTGCATTGGCACCACTTGGGATGCACTGCAGTGAGTCCAGAGAGTGCACTTGCACCACTGGGGATGCAGTGCAGTGAGTCCAGAGAGTGCACTGGCACCACTGGGGATGCAGTGCAGTGAGTCCAGAGAGTGCACTGGCACCACTGGGGATGCACTGCAGTGAGTGCAGAGAGTGCTCTGGCACCACTGGCGATGCAGTGCAGTGAGTCCAGAGAGTGCACTAGCACCACTGGGGATGCAGTGCAGTCAGTCCAGTGAGTGTACTGGCACCACTGGGGATGCACTGCAGTGAGTCCAGAGAGTGCACTGGCACCACTGGGAATGCACTTCAGTGAGTCCAGAGAGTGCACTGGCACCACTGGGGATGCACTGCAGTGAGTCCACAGAGTGCACTGGCACCACTGGGGATGCAGTGCAGTGAGTCCAGAGAGTGCACTGGCACCACTGGGGATGCACTTCAGTGAGTCCAGAGAGTGCACGGGCTCCACTGGGGATGCACTGCAGTGAGTCCACAGAGTGCACTGCCACCACTGGGGATGCAGTGCAGTGAGTGCAGAGAGTGCACTGGCACCACTGGGGATGCAGTGCAGTGAGTCCAGAGAGTGCTCTGGCACCACTGGGGATGCAGTGCAGTGAGTCCACAGAGTGCACTAGCACCACTGGGGATGCAGTGCAGTGAGTCCAGAGAGTGCACTGGCAACACTGGGGTTGCACTGCAGTGAGTCCAGAGAGTGCACTGGCACCACTGGGGATGCAGTGCAGTGAGTCCAGAGTGTGCACTGGCACCATTGGAGATGCAGTGCAGTGAGTCCAGAGAGTGCACTGGCACCACTGGGGATGCAGTGCAGTGAGTCCAGAGAGTGCACTGGCACCACTGGGGATGCAGTGCAGTGAGTCCAGAGAGTGCACTGGCACCACTGGGGATGCACTGCAGTTACTCCAGAGAGTGCACTGGCACCACTGGGGATGCACTTCAGTGAGTGCAGAGACTGCACTGGCACCACTGGGGATGCAGTGCAGTGAGTCCAGTGAGTGTACTGGCACCACTGGGGATGCACTGCAGTGAGTCCAGAGAGTGCATTGGCACCACTTGGGATGCAGTGCAGTGAGTCCAGAGAGTGCACTTGCACCACTGGGGATGCAGTGCAGTGAGTCCAGAGAGTGCACTGGCACCACTGGGGATGCAGTGCAGTGAGTCCAGAGAGTGCACTGGCACCAATGGGGATGCACAGCAGTGAGTCCACAGAGTGCACTGGCACCACTGGGGATGCAGTACAGTGAGTCCAGAGAGTGCACTGGCACCACTGGTGATGCACTGCAGTGAGTCCAGAGAGTGCTCTGGCACCACTGGCGATGCAGTGCAGTGAGTCCAGAGAGTGCACTAGCACCACTGGGGATGCAGTGCAGTCAGTCCAGTGAGTGTACTGGCACCACAGGGGATGCACTGCAGTGAGTCCAGAGAGTGCACTGGCACCACTGGGAATGCACTTCAGTGAGTCCAGAGAGTGCACTGGCACCACTGGGGATGCACTGCAGTGAGTCCACAGAGTGCACTGGCACCACTGGGGATGCAGTGCAGTGAGTCCAGAGAGTGCACTGGCACCACTGGGGATGTACTTCAGTGAGTCCAGAGAGTGCACGGGCTCCACTGGGGATGCACTGCAGTGAGTCCACAGAGTGCACTGGCACCACTGGGGATGCAGTGCAGTGAGTCCGGAGAGTGCACTGGCTCCACTGGGGATGCAGTGCAGTGAGTCCAGAGAGTGCTCTGGCACCACTGGGGATGCAGTGCAGTGAGTCCAGAGAGTGCACTAGCACCACTGGGGATGCAGTGCAGTGAGTCCAGAGAGTGCACTGGCACCACTGGGGATGCACTGCAGTGAGTCCAGAGAGTGCACTGGCACCACTGGGGATGCAGTGCAGTGAGTCCAGAGTGTGCACTGGCACCACTGGGAATGCAGTGCAGTGAGTCCAGAGATCGCACTGGCACCACGGGGGATGCACTTCAGTGAGTCCAGAGAGTGCACTGGCACCACTGGGGATGCAGTGCAGTGAGTCCAGAGAGTGCACTCGCACCACTGGGGATGCACTGCAGTGAGTCCAGAGAGTGCACTGGCACCACTGGGGATGCAGTGCAGTGAGTCCAGAGAGTGCACTGGCACCAGAGGGAATGCACTACAGTGAGTCCAGTGAGTGCACAGGCACCACTGGGGATGCAGTGCAGTGAGTGCAGGGAGTGCACTGGCACCACTGGGGATGCAGTGCAGTGAGTCCAGAGAGTGCAGTGGCACCACTGGGGATGCAGTGCAGTGAGTCCAGAGAGTGCACTGGCACCACTGGTGATGCAGCATAGTGAGTCCAGTGAGTGCACTGGCACCACTGGGGATGCAGTGCAGTGAGTCCACAGAGTGCACTAGCACCACTGGGGATGCACTGCAGTGAGTCCAGAGAGTGCACTGGCACCACTGAGAATGCACTTCAGTGAGTCCAGAGAGCGCACTGGCACCACTGGGGATGCACTGCAGTGAGTCCAGAGAGTGCACTGACACCACTGAGAATGCACTTCAGTGAGTCCAAAGAGTGCACTGGCACCACTGGGGATGCACTGCAGTGAGTCCAGAGAGTGCACAAGCACCCCTGGGAATGTAGTGCAGTGAATCCAGTGAGTGCACTGGCACCAGTGGGGATGCACTGCAGTGAGTCCAGAGAGTGCACTGGCACCACTGGGGATGCACTGCAGTGAGCCCAGAGAGTGCACTGGCACCACTGGAGATGCAGTACAGTGAGTCCAGTGAATGCACTGGCAACACTGGGGATGCAGTGCAGTGAGTCCAGAGAGTGCACTGGCACCACTGGTGATGCAGCATAGTGAGTCCAGTGAGTGCACTGGCACCACTGGGGATGCAGTGCAGTGAGTCCAGAGAGTGCACTGGCACCACTGGGGATGCAGTGCAGTGAGTACAGAGAGTGCACTGGCACCAGTGATGATGCAGTACAGTGAGTCCAGTGAGTGCACTGGCACCACTGGGGATGTAGTGCAGTGACTCGAGAGAGTGCACTGGCACCACTGGGGATGCAGTGCAGTGACTCCAGAGAGTGCACTGGCACCACTTGGGATGCAGTGCAGTGAGTCCAGAGAGTGCACTGGCACCACTGGGGATGCAGTGCAGTGAGTCCAGAGAGTGCATTGGCACCACTGGTGATGCAGTGCAGTGAGTCCAGAGAGTGCACTGGCACCACTGGGGATGCACTGCAGTGAGTCCACAGAGTGCACTGGTACCACTGGGGATGCAGTGCAGTGAGTCCAGAGAGTGCACTTGCACCACTGGGGATGCACTGCAGTGAGTCCAGAGAGTGCACTGGCACCACTGGGGATGCAGTGCAGTGAGTCCAGAGAGTGCACTGGCACCACTGGGGATGCACTGCAGTGAGTCCAGAGAGTGCACTGGCACCACTGGGGATGCAGTGCAGTGAGTCCAGAGAGTGCACTGGCACCACTGGGGATGCACTGCAGTGAGTCCAGAGAGCGCACTGGCACCACTGGGGATGCACTGCAGTGAGTCCACAGATTGCACTGGCACCACTGAGAATGCACTTCAGTGAGTCCAGAGAGTGCACTGGTACCACTGGGGATGCACTGCAGTGAGTCCAGAGAGTGCACTGGCACCACTGGGGATGCAGTGCAGTGAATCCAGTGAGTGCACTGGCACCACTGGGGATGCAGTGCAGTGAGTCAAGAGAGTGCACTGGCACCACTGGGGATGCGGTGCCGGGAGTCCAGAGAGTGCACTGGCACCACTGGGGATGCAGTGCAGTGAGTCCAGAGAGTGCACTGGCACCACTGGGGATGCAGTGCAGTGAGTCCAGAGAGTGCACTGGCACCACTGGGGATGCACTGCAGTGAGTCCAGAGAGTGCTCTGGCACCACTGGGGATGCAGTGCAGTGAGTCCAGAGAGTGCACTGTCACCGCTGGGGTTGCACTGCAGTGAGTCCAGAGAGTGCACTGGCACCACTGGGGATGCAGTGCAGTGAGTCCAGAGAGTGCACTGGCACCACTGGGGATGCAGTGCAGTGAGTCCAGAGAGTGCACTGGCACCACTGGGGATGCACTGCAGTTACTCCAGAGAGTGCACTGGCACCACTGGGGATGCACTTCAGTGAGTGCAGAGACTGCACTGGCACCACTGGGGATGCAGTGCAGTGAGTCCAGTGAGTGTACTGGCACCACTGGGGATGCACTGCAGTGAGTCCAGAGAGTGCATTGGCACCACTTGGGATGCAGTGCAGTGAGTCCAGAGAGTGCACTTGCACCACTGGGGATGCAGTGCAGTGAGTCCAGAGAGTGCACTGGCACCACTGGGGATGCAGTGCAGTGAGTCCAGAGAGTGCACTGGCACCAATGGGGATGCACAGCAGTGAGTCCACAGAGTGCACTGGCACCACTGGGGATGCAGTACAGTGAGTCCAGAGAGTGCACTGGCACCACTGGTGATGCACTGCAGTGAGTCCAGAGAGTGCTCTGGCACCACTGGCGATGCAGTGCAGTGAGTCCAGAGAGTGCACTAGCACCACTGGGGATGCAGTGCAGTCAGTCCAGTGAGTGTACTGGCACCACAGGGGATGCACTGCAGTGAGTCCAGAGAGTGCACTGGCACCACTGGGAATGCACTTCAGTGAGTCCAGAGAGTGCACTGGCACCACTGGGGATGCACTGCAGTGAGTCCACAGAGTGCACTGGCACCACTGGGGATGCAGTGCAGTGAGTCCAGAGAGTGCACTGGCACCACTGGGGATGTACTTCAGTGAGTCCAGAGAGTGCACGGGCTCCACTGGGGATGCACTGCAGTGAGTCCACAGAGTGCACTGGCACCACTGGGGATGCAGTGCAGTGAGTCCGGAGAGTGCACTGGCTCCACTGGGGATGCAGTGCAGTGAGTCCAGAGAGTGCTCTGGCACCACTGGGGATGCAGTGCAGTGAGTCCAGAGAGTGCACTAGCACCACTGGGGATGCAGTGCAGTGAGTCCAGAGAGTGCACTGGCACCACTGGGGATGCACTGCAGTGAGTCCAGAGAGTGCACTGGCACCACTGGGGATGCAGTGCAGTGAGTCCAGAGTGTGCACTGGCACCACTGGGAATGCAGTGCAGTGAGTCCAGAGATCGCACTGGCACCACGGGGGATGCACTTCAGTGAGTCCAGAGAGTGCACTGGCACCACTGGGGATGCAGTGCAGTGAGTCCAGAGAGTGCACTCGCACCACTGGGGATGCACTGCAGTGAGTCCAGAGAGTGCACTGGCACCACTGGGGATGCAGTGCAGTGAGTCCAGAGAGTGCACTGGCACCAGAGGGAATGCACTACAGTGAGTCCAGTGAGTGCACAGGCACCACTGGGGATGCAGTGCAGTGAGTGCAGGGAGTGCACTGGCACCACTGGGGATGCAGTGCAGTGAGTCCAGAGAGTGCAGTGGCACCACTGGGGATGCAGTGCAGTGAGTCCAGAGAGTGCACTGGCACCACTGGTGATGCAGCATAGTGAGTCCAGTGAGTGCACTGGCACCACTGGGGATGCAGTGCAGTGAGTCCACAGAGTGCACTAGCACCACTGGGGATGCACTGCAGTGAGTCCAGAGAGTGCACTGGCACCACTGAGAATGCACTTCAGTGAGTCCAGAGAGCGCACTGGCACCACTGGGGATGCACTGCAGTGAGTCCAGAGAGTGCACTGACACCACTGAGAATGCACTTCAGTGAGTCCAAAGAGTGCACTGGCACCACTGGGGATGCACTGCAGTGAGTCCAGAGAGTGCACAAGCACCCCTGGGAATGTAGTGCAGTGAATCCAGTGAGTGCACTGGCACCAGTGGGGATGCACTGCAGTGAGTCCAGAGAGTGCACTGGCACCACTGGGGATGCACTGCAGTGAGCCCAGAGAGTGCACTGGCACCACTGGAGATGCAGTACAGTGAGTCCAGTGAATGCACTGGCAACACTGGGGATGCAGTGCAGTGAGTCCAGAGAGTGCACTGGCACCACTGGTGATGCAGCATAGTGAGTCCAGTGAGTGCACTGGCACCACTGGGGATGCAGTGCAGTGAGTCCAGAGAGTGCACTGGCACCACTGGGGATGCAGTGCAGTGAGTACAGAGAGTGCACTGGCACCAGTGATGATGCAGTACAGTGAGTCCAGTGAGTGCACTGGCACCACTGGGGATGTAGTGCAGTGACTCGAGAGAGTGCACTGGCACCACTGGGGATGCAGTGCAGTGACTCCAGAGAGTGCACTGGCACCACTTGGGATGCAGTGCAGTGAGTCCAGAGAGTGCACTGGCACCACTGGGGATGCAGTGCAGTGAGTCCAGAGAGTGCATTGGCACCACTGGTGATGCAGTGCAGTGAGTCCAGAGAGTGCACTGGCACCACTGGGGATGCACTGCAGTGAGTCCACAGAGTGCACTGGTACCACTGGGGATGCAGTGCAGTGAGTCCAGAGAGTGCACTTGCACCACTGGGGATGCACTGCAGTGAGTCCAGAGAGTGCACTGGCACCACTGGGGATGCAGTGCAGTGAGTCCAGAGAGTGCACTGGCACCACTGGGGATGCACTGCAGTGAGTCCAGAGAGTGCACTGGCACCACTGGGGATGCAGTGCAGTGAGTCCAGAGAGTGCACTGGCACCACTGGGGATGCACTGCAGTGAGTCCAGAGAGCGCACTGGCACCACTGGGGATGCACTGCAGTGAGTCCACAGATTTCACTGGCACCACTGAGAATGCACTTCAGTGAGTCCAGAGAGTGCACTGGTACCACTGGGGATGCACTGCAGTGAGTCCAGAGAGTGCACTGGCACCACTGGGGATGCAGTGCAGTGAATCCAGTGAGTGCACTGGCACCACTGGGGATGCAGTGCAGTGAGTCAAGAGAGTGCACTGGCACCACTGGGGATGCGGTGCCGGGAGTCCAGAGAGTGCACTGGCACCACTGGGGATGCAGTGCAGTGAGTCCAGAGAGTGCACTGGCACCACTGGGGATGCAGTGCAGTGAGTCCAGAGAGTGCACTGGCACCACTGGGGATGCACTGCAGTGAGTCCAGAGAGTGCTCTGGCACCACTGGGGATGCAGTGCAGTGAGTCCAGAGAGTGCACTGTCACCGCTGGGGTTGCACTGCAGTGAGTCCAGAGAGTGCACTGGCACCACTGGGGATGCAGTGCAGTGAGTCCAGAGTGTGCACTGGCACCATTGGAGATGCAGTTCAGTGAGTCCAGAGAGTGCACTGGCACCACTGGGGATGCAGTGCAGTGAGTCCAGAGAGTGCACTGGCACCACTGGTGATGCAGTGCAGTGAGTCCAGAGAGTGCACTGGCACCACTGGGGATGCACTGCAGTGAGTCCAGAGAGTTCACTGGCACCACTGGGGATGCGGTGCGGTGAGTCCAGAGAGTGCACTGGCACCACTGGGGATGCACTTCAGTGAGTGCAGAGACTGCACTGGCACCACTGGGGATGCAGTGCAGTGAGTCCAGAGAGTGCACTGGCACCACTGGGGATGCAGTGCAGTCAGTCCAGAGAGTGCACTGGCACCACTGGGGATGCGGTGCGGTGAGTCCAGAGAGTGCACTGGCACCACTGGGGATGCAGTGCAGTCAGTCCAGAGAGTGCACTGGCACCACTGCACTGCATCCCCAGTGGAGCCAGTGCACTCTCTGGACTCACTGCACTGCATCCCCAGTGGTGCCAGAGCACTCTCTGGACTCACTTCAGTGCATCCCCAGTGGTGCCAGTGCACTCTCTGGACTCACTGCACTGCATCCCCAGTGGTGCCAGTGCACTCTCTGGACTCACTGCACTGCATCCCCAGTGGTGCCAGTGCACTCTCTGGACTCCCGGCACCGCATCCCCAGTGGTGCCAGTGCACTCTCTGGGCTCACTGCAGTGCATCCCCAGTGGTGCCAGTGCACTCTCTTGACTCACTGCACTGCATCCCCAGTGGTGCCAGTGCACTCACTGGATTCACTGCACTGCATCCCCAGTGGTGCCAGTGCACTCTCTGGGCTCACTGCAGTGCATCCCCAGTGGTGCCAGTGCACTCTCTGGACTCACCACACCGCATCCCCAGTGGTGCCAGTGCACTCTCTGGACTCACAGCACTGCATCCCCATTGGTGCCAGTGCACTCTCTGGAGTAACTGCAGTGCATCACCAGTGGTGCCAGTGCACTCTCTGGACTCACTGCACTGCATCCCCAGTGGTGCCAGTGCACTCTCTGGACTCACCGCACCGCATCCCCAGTGGTGCCAGTGCACTCTCTGGATTCACTGCACTGCATCCCCAGTGGTGCCAGAGCACTCTCTGGACTCACTGCAGTGCATCCCCAGTGGTGCCAGTGCACTCTCTGGACTCACTGCACTGCATCCCCAGTGGTGCCAGTGCACTCTCTGGACTCACTGCACTGCATCCCCAGTGGTGCCAGTGCACTCTCTGGACTCCCGGCACCGCATCCCCAGTGGTGCCAGTGCACTCTCTTGACTCACTGCACTGCATCCCCAGTGGTGCCAGTGCACTCACTGGATTCACTGCACTGCATCCCCAGTGGTGCCAGTGCACTCTCTGGACTCACTGCAGTGCATCCCCAGTGGTACCAGTGCACTCTCTGGACTCACTGAAGTGCATTCTCAGTGGTGCCAGTGCACTCTGTGGACTCACTGCAGTGCATCCCCAGTGGTGCCAGTGCACTGTCTGGACTCACTGCACTGCATCCCCAGTGGTGCCAGAGCACTCTCTGGACTCACTTCAGTGCATCCCCAGTGGTGCCAGTGCACTCTCTGGACTCACTGCACTGCATCCCCAGTGGTGCCAGTGCACTCTCTGGACTCACTGCACTGCATCCCCAGTGGTGCCAGTGCACTCTCTGGACTCCCGGCACCGCATCCCCAGTGGTGCCAAAGCACTCTCTGGACTCCGAGCACCGCATCCCCAGTGGTGCCAGTGCACTCTCTTGACTCACTGCACTGCATCCCCAGTGGTGCCAGTGCACTCACTGGATTCACTGCACTGCATCCCCAGTGGTGCCAGTGCACTCTCTGGGCTCACTGCAGTGCATCCCCAGTGGTGCCAGTGCACTCTCTGGACTCACCACACCGCATCCCCAGTGGTGCCAGTGCACTCTCTGGACTCACAGCACTGCATCCCCAGTGGTGCCAGTGCACTCTCTGGAGTAACTGCAGTGCATCACCAGTGGTGCCAGTGCACTCTCTGGACTGACTGCACTGCATCCCCAGTGGTGCCAGTGCACTCTCTGGACTCACCGCACCGCATCCCCAGTGGTGCCAGTGCACTCTCTGGATTCACTGCACTGCATCCCCAGTGGTGCCAGAGCACTCTCTGGACTCACTTCAGTGCATCCCCAGTGGTGCCAGTGCACTCTCTGGACTCACTGCACTGCATCCCCAGTGGTGCCAGTGCACTCTCTGGACTCACTGCACTGCATCCCCAGTGGTGCCAGTGCACTCTCTGGACTCCCGGCACCGCATCCCCAGTGGTGCCAGTGCACTCTCTTGACTCACTGCACTGCATCCCCAGTGGTGCCAGTGCACTCACTGGATTCACTGCACTGCATCCCCAGTGGTGCCAGTGCACTCTCTGGACTCACTGCAGTGCATCCCCAGTGGTACCAGTGCACTCTCTGGACTTACTGAAGTGCATTCTCAGTGGTGCCAGTGCACTCTGTGGACTCACTGCAGTGCATCCCCAGTGGTGCCAGTGCGCTCTCTGGACTCACTGCAGTGCATCCCCAGTGGTGCCAGTGCACTCTCTGGACTCACTGCACTGCATCCCCAGTGGTGCCAGTGCACTCTCTGCACTCACTGCACTGCATCCCCAGTGGTGCCAGTGCACTCTCTGGACTCACTGCACTGCATCCCCAGTGGTGCCAGTGCACTCTCTGGACTCACTGCAGTGCATCCCCAGTGGTGCAAGTGCACTCTCTGGACTCACTGCACTGCATCCCCAGTGGTACCAGTGCACTCTGTGGACTCACTGCAGTGCATCACCAGTGGTGCCAGTGCACTCTCTGGACTCACTGCACTTCATCACCAGTGGTGCCAATGCACTCTCTGGACTCACTGCACTGCATCCCCAGTGGTGCCAGTGCACTCTCTGGACTCACTGCACTGCATCCCAAGTGGTGCCAGTGCACTCTCTGGAGTCACTGCACTGCATCCCCAGTGGTGCCAGTGCACTCTCTCGAGTCACTGCACTACATCCCCAGTGGTGCCAGTGCACTCACTGGACTCAATGTACTGCATCATCACTGGTGCCAGTGCACTCTCTGTACTCACTGCACTGCATCCCCAGTGGTGCCAGTGCACTCTCTGGACTCACTGCACTGCATCCCCAGTGGTGCCAGTGCACTCACTGGACTCACTATACTGCATCACCAGTGGTGCCAGTGCACTCTCTGGACTCACTGCACTGCATCCCCAGTGGTACCAGTGCACTCTCTGGAGTCACTGCACTGCATCCCCAGTGGTGCCAGTGCACTCTCTGGACTCACTGCACTGCATCCCCAGTGGAGCCAGTGCACTCTCTGGACTCACTGCACTGCATCCCCAGTGGTGCCAGTGCACTCTCTGGACTCACTGAAGTGCATCCCCACTGGTGCCAGTGCACTCTCTGGAGTCACTGCACTGCATCCCCAGTGGTGCTAGTGCACTCTCTGGACTCACTGCAGTGCATCCCCAGTGGTGCCAGTGCACTCTCTGGACTCACTGAAGGGCATTCTCAGTGGTGCCAGTGCACTCTCTGGACTCACTGCAGTGCATCCCCAGTGGTGCCGGTACACTCACTGGACTTACTGCACTGCATCCCCAGTGGTGCCACTGCACTCTCTGGACTCACCGCACCGCATCCCCAGTGGTGCCAGTGCACTCTCTGGAGTAACTGCAGTGCATCACCAGTGGTGCCAGTGCACTCTCTGGACTCACTGCACTGCATCCCCAGTGGTGCCAGTGCACTCTCTGGACTCACTGCACTGCATCCCCAGTGGTGCCAGAGCACTCTCTGGACTCACTTCAGTGCATCCCCAGTGGTGCCAGTGCACTCTCTGGACTCACTGCACTGCATCCCCAGTGGTGCCAGTGCACTCTCTGGACTCATTGCACTGCATCCCCAGTGGTGCCAGTGCACTCTCTGGACTCCCGGCACCGCATCCCCAGTGGTGCCAGTGCACTCTCTGGGCTCACTGCAGTGCATCCCCAGTGGTGCCAGTGCACTCTCTTGACTCACTGCACTGCATCCCCAGTGGTGCCAGTGCACTCTCTGGATTCACTGCACTGCATCCCCAGTGGTGCCAGTGCACTCTCTGGGCTCACTGCAGTGCATCCCCAGTGGTGCCAGTGCACTCTCTGGACTCACCGCACCGCATCCCCAGTGGTGCCAGTGCACTCTCTGGACTCACAGCACTGCATCCCCAGTGGTGCCAGTGCACTCTCTGGAGTAACTGCAGTGCATCACCAGTGGTGCCAGTGCACTCTCTGGACTGACTGCACTGCATCCCCAGTGGTGCCAGTGCACTCTCTGGACTCACCGCACCGCATCCCCAGTGGTGCCAGTGCACTCTCTGGACTCACTGCACTGCATCCCCAGTGGTGCCAGAGCACTCTCTGGACTCACTGCAGTGCATCCCCAGTGGTGCCAGTGCACTCTCTGGACTCACTGCACTGCATCCCCAGTGGTGCCAGTGCACTCTCTGGACTCACTGCACTGCATCCCCAGTGGTGCCAGTGCACTCTCTGGACTCCCGGCACCGCATCCCCAGTGGTGCCAGTGCACTCTCTTGACTCACTGCACTGCATCCCCAGTGGTGCCAGTGCACTCACTGGATTCACTGCACTGCATCCCCAGTGGTGCCAGTGCACTCTCTGGACTCACTGCAGTGCATCCCCAGTGGTACCAGTGCACTCTCTGGACTCACTGAAGTGCATTCTCAGTGGTGCCAGTGCAATCTGTGGACTCACTGCAGTGCATCCCCAGTGGTGCCAGTGCGCTCTCTGGACTCACTGCAGTGCATCCCCAGTGGTGCCAGTGCACTCTCTGGACTCACTGCACTGCATCCCCAGTGGTCCCAGTGCACTCTCTGGACTCACTGCAGTGCATCCCCAGTGGTGCCAGTGCACTCTCTGGACTCACTGCACTGCATCCCCAGTGGTGCCAGTGCACTCTCTGGACTCACTGCAGTGCATCCCCAGTGGTGCCAGTGCACTCTCTGGACTCACTGCACTGCATCCCCAGTGGTACCAGTGCACTCTGTGGACTCACTGCAGTGCATCCCCAGTGGTGCCAGTGCACTCTCTGGACTCACTGCACTGCATCACCAGTGGTGCCAATGCACTCTCTGGACTCACTGCACTGCATCCCCAGTGGTGCCAGTGCACTCTCTGGACTCACTGCACTGCATCCCAAGTGGTGCCAGTGCACTCTCTGGAGTCACTGCACTGCATCCCCAGTGGTGCCAGTGCACTCTCTCGAGTCACTGCACTACATCCCCAGTGGTGCCAGTGCACTCACTGGACTCACTGTACTGCATCATCACTGGTGCCAGTGCACTCTCTGTACTCACTGCACTGCATCCCCAGTGGTGCCAGTGCACTCTCTGGACTCACTGCACTGCATCCCCAGTGGTGCCAGTGCACTCACTGGACTCACTATACTGCATCACCAGTGGTGCCAGTGCACTCTCTGGACTCACTGCACTGCATCCCCAGTGTTGCCAGTGCATTCACTGGACTCACTGTACTGCATCTCCAGTGGTGCCAGTGCACTCTCTGGGCTCACTGCAGTGCATCCCCAGTGGTGCCAGTGCACTCTCTGGACTCACTGCAGTGCATCCCCACTGGTGCCAGTGCACTCACTGGATTCACTGCACTACATTCCCAGGGGTGCTTGTGCACTCTCTGGACTCACTGCAGTGCATCCCCAGTGGTGCCAGTGCGCTCTCTGGACTCACTGAAGTGCATTCTCAGTGGTGCCTGTGCACTCTCTGGACTCACTGCAGTGCAACCCCAGTGGTGCTAGTGCACTCTGTGGACTCACTGCAGTGCATCCCCAGTGGTGCCAGTGCACTCTCTGGACTCACTGAAGGGCATTCTCAGTGCTGCCTGTGCACTCTCTGGACTCACTGCACTGCATCCCCAGTGGTGCCACTGCACTCTCTGGACTCACTGCACTGCATCCCCAGTGGTGCCAGTGCACTCCCTGCACTCACTGCACTGCATCCCCAGTGGTGCCTGTGCACTCACTGGACTCACTGTAGTGCATTCCCTCTGGTGCCAGTGCACTCTCTGGACTCACTGCACTGCATCCCCAGTGGTGCCAGTGCACTCTCTGGACTCACTGCAGTGCATCCCCAGTGGTGCGAGTGCACTCTCTGGACTCACTGCACTGCATCCCCAGTGGTGCCAGTGCACTCTCTGGACTCACTGAAGTGCATCCCCCGTGGTGCCAGTGCGATCTCTGGACTCACTGCACTGCATTCCCAGTGGTGCCAGTGCACACTCTGGACTCACTGCACTGCATCCCCAGTGGTGCCAGTGCACTCTCTGGACTCACTGCAGTGCATCCCCAGTGGTGCCAGTGCACTCTCTGGACTCACTGCACTGCATCCCCAGTGGTGCTAGTGCACTCTCTGGACTCACTGCACTGCATCCCCAGTGGTGCCAGAGCACTCTCTGGACTCACTGCACTGCATCCCCAGTGGAGCCAGTGCACTCTCCGGACTCACTGCACTGCATCCCCAGTGGTGCCAGTGCACTCTGTGGACTCACTGCAGTGCATCCCCAGTGGAGCCCGTGCACTCTCTGGACTCACTGAAGTGCATCCCCAGTGGTGCCAGTGCACTCTCTGGACTCACTGCACTGCATCCCCAGTGGTGCCAGTGCACTCTGTGGACTCACTGCAGTGCATCCCCAGTGGTGCCAGTGCACTCTCTGGACTCACTGAAGTGCATTCCCAGTGGTGCCAGTGCACTCTCTGGACTCACTGCAGTGCATCCCCTGTGGTGCCAGTACACTCACTGGACTGACTGCACTGCATCCCCAGTGGTGCTAGTGCACTCTCTGGACTCACTGCACTGCATCGCCAGTGGTGCCAGAGCACTCTCTGGACTCACTGCAGTGCATCACCAGTGGTGCCAGTGCACTCTCTGGACTCACTGTACTGCATCCCCAGTGGTGCAAGTGCACTCTGTGGACTCACTGCTGTGCATCCCCATTGGTGCCAGTGCACTCTCTGGACTCACTGCACTGCATCCCCAGTGGTGCAAGTGCACTCTCTGGACTCACTGCACTGCATCCCAAGTGGTGCCAATGCACTCTCTGGACTCACTGCAGTGCATCCCCAGTGGTGCCAGTACACTCACTGGACTCACTGCACTGCATCCCCAGTGGTGCCAGTGCAGTCTCTGCACTCACTGAAGTGCATCCCCAGTGGTGCCAGTGCACTCTCTGGACTCACTGCAGTGCATCCCCAGTGGTGCCAGTGCACTCTCTGGACTCACTGCACTGCATCCCCAGTGGTGCCAGTGCACTCTCTGGACTCACTGCACTGCATCCCCAGTGGTGCCAGTGCACTCTCTGGACTCACTGCACTGCATCTCCAATGGTGCCAGTGCACACTCTGGACTCACTGCACTGCATCCCCAGTGGTGCCAGTGCACTCTCTGGACTCACTGCAGTGCAACCCCAGTGTTGCCAGTGCACTCTCTGGACTCACTGCACTGCATCCCCAGTGGTGCTAGTGCACTCTGTGGACTCACTGCACTGCATCCCCAGTGGTGCCAGAGCACTCTCTGGACTCACTGCACTGCATCCCCAGTGGTGCCAGTGCACTCTCTGCACTCACTGCACTGCATCCCCAGTGGTGGCAGTGCACTCTGTGGACTCACTGCAGTGCATCCCCAGTGGAGCCCGTGCACTCTCTGGACTCACTGAAGTGCATCCCCAGTGGTGCCAGTGCACTCTCTGGACTCACTGAAGTGCATTCCCAGTGGTGCCAGTGCACTCTCTGGACTCACTGCAGTGAATCCCCAGTGGTGCCAGTGCACTCTCTGGACTCACTGAAGTGCATTCTCTGTGGTGCCAGTGCACTCTCTGGACTCACTGCACTGCATCCCCAGTGGTGCTAGTGCACTCTGTGGACTCACTGCACTGCATCCCCAGTGGTGCCAGAGCACTCTCTGGACTCACTGCACTGCATCCCCAGTGGTGCCAGTGCACTCTCTGCACTCACTGCACTGCATCCCCAGTGGTGGCAGTGCACTCTGTGGACTCACTGCAGTGCATCCCCAGTGGTGCCAGTGCACTCTCTGGACTCACTGAAGTGCATTCCCAGTGGTGCCAGTGCACTCTCTGGACTCACTGCAGTGAATCCCCAGTGGTGCCAGTGCACTCTCTGGACTCACTGAAGTGCATTCTCTGTGGTGCCAGTGCACTCTCTGGACTCACTGCACTGCATCGCCAGTGGTGCCAGAGCACTCTCTGCACTCACTGCAGTGCATCCCCAGTGGTGCCAGTGCACTCTCTGGACTCACTGCACTGCATCCCCAGTGGTGCCAGTGCACTCTCTGGACTCACTGCACTGCATCCCCAGTGGTGCAAGTGCACTCTCTGGACTCACTGCAGTGCATCCCAAGTGGTGTCAATGCACTCTCTGGACTCACTGCAGTGCATCCCCAGTGGTGCCAGTACACTCACTGGACTCACTGCACTGCATCCCCAGTGGTGCCAGTGCAGTCTCTGCACTCACTGAAGTGCATCCCCAGTGGTGCCAGTGAACTCTCTGGACTCACTGCAGTGCATCCCCAGTGGTGCCAGTGCACTCTCTGGACTCACTGCACTGCATCCCCAGTGGTGCCAGTGCACTCTCTGGACTCACTGCAGTGCATCCCCAGTGGTGCAAGTGCACTCTCTGGACTCACTGCACTGCATCCCCAGTGGTACCAGTGCACTCTGTGGACTCACTGCAGTGCATCCCCAGTGGTGCCAGTGCACTCTCTGGACTCACTGCACTGCTTCACCAGTGGTGCCAATGCACTCTCTGGACTCACTGCACTGCATCCCCAGTGGTGCCAGTGCACTCTCTGGACTCACTGCACTGCATCCCAAGTGGTGCCAGTGCACTCTCTGGAGTCACTGCACTGCATCCCCAGTGGTGCCAGTGCACTCTCTCGAGTCACTGCACTACATCCCCAGTGGTGCCAGTGCACTCACTGGACTCACTGTACTGCATCATCACTGGTGCCAGTGCACTCTCTGTACTCACTGCACTGCATCCCCAGTGGTGCCAGTGCACTCTCTGGACTCACTGCACTGCATCCCCAGTGGTGCCAGTGCACTCACTGGACTCACTATACTGCATCACCAGTGGTGCCAGTGCACTCTCTGGACTCACTGCACTGCATCCCCAGTGTTGCCAGTGCATTCACTGGACTCACTGTACTGCATCTCCAGTGGTGCCAGTGCACTCTCTGGGCTCACTGCAGTGCATCCCCAGTGGTGCCAGTGCACTCTCTGGACTCACTGCAGTGCATCCCCACTGGTGCCAGTGCACTCACTGGATTCACTGCACTACATTCCCAGGGGTGCTTGTGCACTCTCTGGACTCACTGAAGTGCATCCCCAGTGGTGCCAGTGCGCTCTCTGAACTCACTGAAGTGCATTCTCAGTGGTGCCAGTGCACTCTCTGGACTCACTGCAGTGCATCCCCAGTGGTGCCAGTACACTCTCTGGACTCACTGCACTGCATCCCCAGTGGTGCTAGTGCACTCTGTGGACTCACTGCAGTGCATCCCCAGTGGTGCCAGTGCACTCTCTGGACTCACTGAAGGGCATTCTCAGTGCTGCCTGTGCACTCTCTGGACTCACTGCACTGCATCCCCAGTGGTGCCACTGCACTCTCTGGACTCACTGCACTGCATCCCCAGTGGTGCCAGTGCACTCCCTGCACTCACTGCACTGCATCCCCAGTGGTGCCTGTGCACTCACTGGACTCACTGCAGTGCATTCCCTCTGGTGCCAGTGCACTCTCTGGACTCACTGCACTGCATCCCCAGTGGTGCCAGTGCACTCTCTGGACTCACTGCAGTGCATCCCCAGTGGTGCGAGTGCACTCTCTGGACTCACTGCACTGCATCCCCAGTGGTGCCAGTGCACTCTCTGGACTCACTGAAGTGCATCCCCCGTGGTGCCAGTGCGATCTCTGGACTCACTGCACTGCATTCCCAGTGGTGCCAGTGCACACTCTGGACTCACTGCACTGCATCCCCAGTGGTGCCAGTGCACTCTCTGGACTCACTGCAGTGCATCCCCAGTGGTGCCAGTGCACTCTCTAGACTCACTGCACTGCATCCCCAGTGGTGCTAGTGCACTCTGTGGACTCACTGCACTGCATCCCCAGTGGTGCCAGAGCACTCTCTGGACTCACTGCACTGCATCCCCAGTGGAGCCAGTGCACTCTCTGGACTCACTGCACTGCATCCCCAGTGGTGCCAGTGCACTCTGTGGACTCAATGCAGTGCATCCCCAGTGGAGCCCGTGCACTCTCTGGACTCACTGAAGTGCATCCCCAGTGGTGCCAGTGCACTCTCTGGACTCACTGCACTGCATCCCCAGTGGTGCCTGTGCACTCACTGGACTCACTGCAGTGCATTCCCTCTGGTGCCAGTGCACTCTCTGGACTCACTGCACTGCATCCCCAGTGGTGCCAGTGCACTCTCTGGACTCACTGCAGTGCATCCCCAGTGGTGCGAGTGCACTCTCTGGACTCACTGCACTGCATCCCCAGTGGTGCCAGTGCACTCTCTGGACTCACTGAAGTGCATCCCCCGTGGTGCCAGTGCGATCTCTGGACTCACTGCACTGCATTCCCAGTGGTGCCAGTACACACTCTGGACTCACTGCACTGCATCCCCAGTGGTGCCAGTGCACTCTCTGGACTCACTGCAGTGCATCCCCAGTGGTGCCAGTGCACTCTCTAGACTCACTGCACTGCATCCCCAGTGGTGCTAGTGCACTCTCTGGACTCACTGCACTGCATCCCCAGTGGTGCCAGAGCACTCTCTGGACTCACTGCACTGCATCCCCAGTGGAGCCAGTGCACTCTCTGGACTCACTGCACTGCATCCCCAGTGGTGCCAGTGCACTCTGTGGACTCACTGCAGTGCATCCCCAGTGGAGCCCGTGCACTCTCTGGACTCACTGAAGTGCATCCCCAGTGGTGCCAGTGCACTCTCTGGACTCACTGCACTGCATCCCCAGTGGTGCCAGTGCACTCTGTGGACTCACTGCAGTGCATCCCCAGTGGTGCCAGTGCACTCTCTGGACTCACTGAAGTGCATTCCCAGTGGTGCCAGTGCACTCTCTGGACTCACTGCAGTGCATCCCCTGTGGTGCCAGTACACTCACTGGACTGACTGCACTGCATCCCCAGTGGCGCTAGTGCACTCTCTGGACTCACTGCACTGCATAGCAAGTGGTGCCAGAGCACTCTCTGGACTCACTGCAGTGCATCACCAGTGGTGCCAGTGCACTCTCTGGACTCACTGTACAGCATCCCCAGTGGTGCCAGTGCACTCTGTGGACTCACTGCTGTGCATCCCCATTGGTGCCAGTGCACTCTCTGGACTCACTGCACTGCATCCCCAGTGGTGCCAGTGCACTCTCTGGACTCACTGCACTGCATCGCCAGTGGTGCCAGTGCACTCTCTGGGCTCACTGCAGTGCATCCCCAGTGGTGCCAGTGCACTCTCTGGACTCACTGCAGTGCATCCCCACTGGTGCCAGTGCACTCACTGGATTCACTGCACTACATTCCCAGGGGTGCTTGTGCACTCTCTGGACTCACTACAGTGCATCCCCAGTGGTGCCAGTGCGCTCTCTGAACTCACTGAAGTGCATTCTCAGTGGTGCCAGTGCACTCTCTGGACTCACTGCAGTGCATCCCCAGTGGTGCCAGTACACTCTCTGGACTCACTGCACTGCATCCCCAGTGGTGCTAGTGCACTCTGTGGACTCACTGCAGTGCATCCCCAGTGGTGCCAGTGCACTCTCTGGACTCACTGAAGGGCATTCTCAGTGCTGCCTGTGCACTCTCTGGACTCACTGCACTGCATCCCCAGTGGTGCCACTGCACTCTCTGGACTCACTGCACTGCATCCCCAGTGGTGCCAGTGCACTCCCTGCACTCACTGCACTGCATCCCCAGTGGTGCCTGTGCACTCACTGGACTCACTGCAGTGCATTCCCTCTGGTGCCAGTGCACTCTCTGGACTCACTGCACTGCATCCCCAGTGGTGCCAGTGCACTCTCTGGACTCACTGCAGTGCATCCCCAGTGGTGCGAGTGCACTCTCTGGACTCACTGAAGTGCATCCCCCGTGGTGCCAGTGCGATCTCTGGACTCACTGCACTGCATTCCCAGTGGTGCCAGTGCACACTCTGGACTCACTGCACTGCATCCCCAGTGGTGCCAGTGCACTCTCTGGACTCACTGCAGTGCATCCCCAGTGGTGCCAGTGCACTCTCTAGACTCACTGCACTGCATCCCCAGTGGTGCTAGTGCACTCTGTGGACTCACTGCACTGCATCCCCAGTGGTGCCAGAGCACTCTCTGGACTCACTGCACTGCATCCCCAGTGGAGCCAGTGCACTCTCTGGACTCACTGCACTGCATCCCCAGTGGTGCCAGTGCACTCTGTGGACTCAATGCAGTGCATCCCCAGTGGAGCCCGTGCACTCTCTGGACTCACTGAAGTGCATCCCCAGTGGTGCCAGTGCACTCTCTGGACTCACTGCACTGCATCCCCAGTGGTGCCTGTGCACTCACTGGACTCACTGCAGTGCATTCCCTCTGGTGCCAGTGCACTCTCTGGACTCACTGCAGTGCATCCCCAGTGGTGCCAGTGCACTCTCTGGACTCACTGCAGTGCATCCCCAGTGGTGCGAGTGCACTCTCTGGACTCACTGCACTGCATCCCCAGTGGTGCCAGTGCACTCTCTGGACTCACTGAAGTGCATCCCCCGTGGTGCCAGTGCGATCTCTGGACTCACTGCACTGCATTCCCAGTGGTGCCAGTGCACACTCTGGACTCACTGCACTGCATCCCCAGTGGTGCCAGTGCACTCTCTGGACTCACTGCAGTGCATCCCCAGTGGTGCCAGTGCACTCTCTAGACTCACTGCACTGCATCCCCAGTGGTGCTAGTGCACTCTGTGGACTCACTGCACTGCATCCCCAGTGGTGCCAGAGCACTCTCTGGACTCACTGCACTGCATCCCCAGTGGAGCCAGTGCACTCTCTGGACTCACTGCACTGCATCCCCAGTGGTGCCAGTGCACTCTGTGGACTCACTGCAGTGCATCCCCAGTGGAGCCCGTGCACTCTCTGGACTCACTGAAGTGCATCCCCAGTGGTGCCAGTGCACTCTCTGGACTCACTGCACTGCATCCCCAGTGGTGCCAGTGCACTCTGTGGACTCACTGCAGTGCATCCCCAGTGGTGCCAGTGCACTCTCTGGACTCACAGAAGTGCATTCCCAGTGGTGCCAGTGCACTCTCTGGACTCACTGCAGTGCATCCCCTGTGGTGCCAGTACACTCACTGGACTGACTGCACTGCATCCCCAGTGGTGCTAGTGCACTCTCTGGACTCACTGCACTGCATCGCCAGTGGTGCCAGAGCACTCTCTGGACTCACTGCAGTGCATCACCAGTGGTGCCAGTGCACTCTCTGGACTCACTGTACAGCATCCCCAGTGGTGCCAGTGCACTCTGTGGACTCACTGCTGTGCATCCCCATTGGTGCCAGTGCACTCTCTGGACTCACTGCACTGCATCCCCAGTGGTGCCAGTGCACTCTCTGGACTCACTGCACTGCATCCCCAGTGGTGCAAGTGCACTCTCTGGACTCACTGCAGTGCATCCCAAGTGGTGCCAATGCACTCTCTGGACTCACTGCACTGCATCCCCAGTGGTGCCAGTACACTCACTGGACTCACTGCACTGCATCCCCAGTGGTGCCAGTGCAGTCTCTGCACTCACTGAAGTGCATCCCCAGTGGTGCCAGTGAACTCTCTGGACTCACTGCAGTGCATCCCCAGTGGTGCCAGTGCACTCTCTGGACTCACTGCACTGCATCCCCAGTGGTGCCAGTGCACTCTCTGGACTCACTGCACTGCATCCCCAGTGGTGCCAGTGCACTCTCTGGACTCACTGCACTGCATCTCCAATGGTGCCAGTGCACACTCTGGACTCACTGCACTGCATCCCCAGTGGTGCCAGTGCACTCTCTGGACTCACTGCAGTGCAACCCCAGTGTTGCCAGTGCACTCTCTGGACTCACTGCACTGCATCCCCAGTGGTGCTAGTGCACTCTGTGGACTCACTGCACTGCATTCTCAGTGGTGCCAGTGCACTCTCTGGACTCACTGCACTGCATCCCCAGTGGTGCCAGTGCACTCTCTGGACTCACTGCACTGCATCCCCAGTGGTGCCAGTGCACTCTGTGGACTCACTGCAGTGCATCCCCAGTGGAGCCCGTGCACTCTCTGGACTCACTGAAGTGCATCCCCAGTGGTGCCAGTGCACTCTCTGGACTCACTGCACTGCATCCCCAGTGGTGCCAGTGCACTCTGTGGACTCACTGCAGTGCATCCCCAGTGGTGCCAGTGCACTCTCTGGACTCACTGAAGTGCATTCCCAGTGGTGCCAGTGCACTCTCTGGACTCACTGCAGTGCATCCAAAGTGGTGCCAGTACACTCACTGGACTGACTGCACTGAATCCCCAGTGGTGCTAGTGCACTCTCTGGACTCACTGCACTGCATCGCCAGTGGTGCCAGAGCACTCTCTGGACTCACTGCAGTGCATCCCCAGTGGTGCCAGTGCACTCTCTGGACTCACTGTACTGCATCCCCAGTGGTGCCACTGCACTCTGTGGACTCACTGCTGTGCATCCCCATTGGTGCCAGTGCACTCTCTGGACTCACTGCACTGCATCCCCAGTGGTGCCAGTGCACTCTCTGGACTCACTGCACTGCATCCCCAGTGGTGCAAGTGCACTCTCTGGACTCACTGCAGTGCATCCCAAGTGGTGCCAATGCACTCTCTGGACTCACTGCAGTGCATCCCCAGTGGTGCCAGTACACTCACTGGACTCACTGCACTGCATCCCCAGTGGTGCCAGTGCAGTCTCTGCACTCACTGAAGTGCATCCCCAGTGGTGCCAGTGAACTCTCTGGACTCACTGCAGTGCATCCCCAGTGGTGCCAGTGCACTCTCTGGACTCACTGCACTGCATCCCCAGTGGTGCCAGTGCACTCTCTGGACTCACTGCACTGCATCCCCAGTGGTGCCAGTGCACTCTCTGGACTCACTGCACTGCATCTCCAATGGTGCCAGTGCACTCTCTAGACTCACTGCACTGCATCCCCAGTGGTGCCAGTGCACTCTGTGGACTCACTGAAGTGCATCCCCATTGGTGCCAGTGCACTCTCTGGACTCACTGCACTGCATCCCCAGTGGTGCCAGTGCACTCTCTGGACTCACTGCACTGCATCCCCAGTGGTGCAAGTGCACTCTCTGGACTCACTGCAGTGCATCCCAAGTGGTGCCAATGCACTCTCTGGACTCACTGCAGTGCATCCCCAATGGTGCCAGTACACTCACTGGACTCACTGCACTGCATCCCCAGTGGTGCCAGTGCAGTCTCTGCACTCACTGAAGTGCATCTCCAGTGGTGCCAGTGAACTCTCTGGACTCACTGCAGTGCATCCCCAGTGGTGCCAGTGCACTCTCTGGACTCACTGCACTGCATCCCCAGTGTTGCCAGTGCACTCTCTGAACTCACTGCACTGCATCCCCAGTGGTGCCAGTGCACTCTCTGGACTCACTGCACTGCATCTCCAATGGTGCCAATGCACTCTCTGGACTCACTGCTGTGCATCCCCAGTGGTGCCAGTGCACTCTCTGGACTCACTGCAGTGCATCCCCAGTGGTGCCAGTGCACTCTCTGGACTCACTGCACTGCATCCCCAGTGGTGCCAATGCACTCTCTGGACTCACTGCTGTGCATCCCCAGTGGTGCCAGTGCACTCTCTGGACTCACTGCACTGCATCCCCAAGGTGCCAGTGCACTCTCTGGACTCACTGCACTGCATCCCCAGTGGTGCCAGTGCACTCTGTGGACTCACTGCTGTGCATCCCCATTGGTGCCAGTGCACTCTCTGGACTCACTGCACTGCATCCCCAGTGGTGTCAGTGCACTCTTTGGACTCACTGCACTGCATCCCCAGTGGTGGAAGTGCACTCTCTGGACTCACTGCAGTGCATCCCAAGTGGTGCCAATGCACTCTCTGGACTCACTGCAGTGCATCCCCAGTGGTGCCAGTACACTCACTGGACTCACTGCACTGCATCCCCAGTGGTGCTAGTGCAGTCTCTGCACTCACTGAAGTGCATCTCCAGTGGTGCCAGTGAACTCTCTGGACTCACTGCAGTGCATCCCCAGTGGTGCCAGTGCACTCTCTGGACTCACTGCACTGCATCCCCAGTGGTGCCAGTGCACTCTCTGGACTCACTGCACTGCATCTCCAATGGTGCCAGTGCACTCTCTGGACTCACTGCACTGCATCGCCAGTGGTGCCAGTGCACTCTCTGGACTCACTGCACTGCATCCCCAGTGGTGCAAGTGCACTCTCTGGACTCACTGCAGTGCATCCCAAGTGGTGCCAATGCACTCTCTGGACTCACTGCAGTGCATCCCCAGTGGTGCCAGTACACTCACTGGACTCACTGCACTGCATCCCCAGTGGTGCCAGTGCAGTCTCTGCACTCACTGAAGTGCATCTCAAGTGGTGCCAGTGAACTCTCTGGACTCACTGCAGTGCATCCCCAGTGGTGCCAGTGCACTCTCTGGACTCACTGCACTGCATCCCCAGTGGTGCCACTGCACTCTCTGGACTCACTGCAGTGCATCCCAAGTGGTGCCAGTGCACTCTCTGGACTCACTGTACTGCATCCCCAGTGGTGCCAATGCACTCTCTGGACTCACTGCACTGCATCCCCAGTGCTGCCAGTGCACTCTCTGGACTCACTGTACTGCATCCCCAGTGGTGCCAGTGCACTCTCTGGACTCACTGCACTGCATACCCAGTGGTGCCAGTGCACTCTGTGGACTCACTGCTGTGCATCCCCATTGGTGCCAGTGCACTCTCTGGACTCACTGCACTGCATCCCCAGTGGTGTCAGTGCACTCTCTGGACTCACTGCACTGCATCCCCAGTGGTGCAAGTGCACTCTCTGGACTCACTGCAGTGCATCCCAAGTGGTGCCAATGCACTCTCTGGACTCACTGCAGTGCATCCCCAGTGGTGCCAGTACACTCACTGGACTCACTGCTGTGCATCCCCAGTGGTGCCAGTGCACTCTCTGGACTCACTGTACTGCATCCCCAGTGGTGCCAGTGCACTCTCTGGACTCACTGCACTGCATCCCCAGTGGTGCCAGTGCACTCTCTGGACTCACTGCACTGCATCCCCAGTGGTGCCAGTGCACTCTCTGGACTTGCTGCACTGCATCCCCAGTGGTGCCAGTGCACTCTCTGGACTCACTGCAGTGCATCCCCAGTGGTGCCAGTGCACTCTCTGGACTCACTGCACTGCATCCCCAGTGGTGCCAGTGCACTCTGTGGACTCACTGCTGTGCATCCCCATTGGTGCCAGTGCACTCTCTGGACTCACTGCAGTGAATCCCCAGTGGTGCCAGTGCACTCTCTGGACTCACTGAAGTGCATTCTCTGTGGTGCCAGTGCACTCTCTGGACTCACTGCAGTGCATCCCCAGTGGTGCTAGTGCACTCACTGGACTCACTGCACTGCATCCCCAGTGGTGCCAGTGCACTCTCTGGGCTCACTGCAGGGCATCCCCAGTGGTGCCAGTGCACTCTATGGACTCACTGCACTGCATCCCCAGTGGTGCCAGTGCTATCCCTGGACTCACTGTAGTGCATCCCCAGTGGTACCAGTGCACTCTCTGGACTCACTGCAGGGCATCCCCAGTGGTGCCAGTGCACTCTCTGGACTCACTGCGCTGCATCCCCAGTGGTGCCAGTGCACTCTCTGGACTCACTGCACTGCATCCCCAGTGCTGCCAGTGCACTCTCTGGACTCACTGAAGTGCATCCCCAGTGGTGCCAGTGCACTCTCTGGACTCACTGCAGTGCATTCCCGGTGGTGCCAGTGCACTCTCTGGACTCACTGCAGTGCATCCCCAGTGGTGCTAGTGCACTCTGGACAAACTGCACTGCATCCCCAGTGGTGCCAATGCACTCTCTGGACTCACTGAAGTGCATCCCCAGTGGTGCCAGTGCACTCTCTGGACTCACTGCACTGCATCCCCAGTGGGGCCAGTGCACTCTCTGGACTCACTGCACTGCATCCCCAGTGGTGCCAGTGCACTCTCTGGACTCACTGCACTGCATCCCCAGTGCTACCAGTGCACTCTCTGGACTCACTGCACTGCATCCCCAGTGGTGCCAGTGCACTCTCTGGACTCACTGCACTGCATCCCCAGTGGTGCCAGTGCACTCTCTGGACTCACTGCACTGCATCCCCAGTGGTACCAGTGCACTCTGTGGACTCACTGCACTGCATCCCCAGTGGTGCCAGTGCACTCTCTGGACTCACTGCACTGCATCCCCAGTGGTGCCAATGCACTCTCTGGACTCACTGCACTGCATCCCCAGTGGTGCCAGTGCACTCTCTGGACTCACTGAAGTGCATCCCCACTGGTGCCAGTGCACTCTCTGGAGTCACTGCACTGCATCCCCAGTGGTGCTAGTGCACTCTCTGGACTCACTGCAGTGCATCCCCAGTGGTGCCAGTGCACTCTCTGGACTCACTGAAGGGCATTCTCAGTGGTGCCAGTGCACTCTCTGGACTCACTGCAGTGCATCCCCAGTGGTGCCGGTACACTCACTGGACTTACTGCACTGCATCCCCAGTGGTGCCAGTGCACTCTCTGGACTCACCGCACCGCATCCCCAGTGGTGCCAGTGCACTCTCTGGAGTAACTGCAGTGCATCACCAGTGGTGCCAGTGCACTCTCTGGACTCACTGCACTGCATCCCCAGTGGTGCCAGTGCACTCTCTGGACTCACTGCACTGCATCCCCAGTGGTGCCAGAGCACTCTCTGGACTCACTTCAGTGCATCCCCAGTGGTGCCAGTGCACTCTCTGGACTCACTGCACTGCATCCCCAGTGGTGCCAGTGCACTCTCTGGACTCCCGGCACCGCATACCCAGTGGTGCCAGTGCACTCTCTGGGCTCACTGCAGTGCATCCCCAGTGGTGCCAGTGCACTCTCTTGACTCACTGCACTGCATCCCCAGTGGTGCCAGTGCACTCACTGGATTCACTGCACTGCATCCCCAGTGGTGCCAGTGCACTCTCTGGGCTCACTGCAGTGCATCCCCAGTGGTGCCAGTGCACTCTCTGGACTCACCGCACCGCATCCCCAGTGGTGCCAGTGCACTCTCTTGACTCACTGCACTGCATCCCCAGTGGTGCCAGTGCACTCTCTGGACTCACTGCAGTGCATCCCCAGTGGTACCAGTGCACTCTCTGGACTCACTGAAGTGCATTCTCAGTGGTGCCAGTGCACTCTCTGGACTCACTGCACTGCATCCCCAGTGGTGCCAGTGCGCTCTCTGGACTCACTGCAGTGCATCCCCAGTGGTGCCAGTGCACTCTCTGGACTCACTGCACTGCATCCCCAGTGGTGCCAGTGCACTCTCTGGACTCACTGCACTGCATCCCCAGTGGTGCCAGAGCACTCTCTGGACTCACTGCAGTGCATCCCCAGTGGTGCCAGTGCACTCTCTGGACTCACCGCACCGCATCCCCAGTGGTGCCAGTGCACTCTCTGGAGTAACTGCAGTGCATCACCAGGGTTGCCACTGCACTCTCTGGACTCACTGCACTGCATCCCCAGTGGTGCCAGAGCACTCTCTGGACTCACTGCACTGCATCCCCAGTGGTGCCAGAGCACTCTCTGGACTCACTGCACTGCATCCCCAGTGGAGCCAGTGCGATCTCTGGACTCACTGCACTGCATCCCCAGTGGTGCCAGTGCACTCTGTGGACTCACTGCAGTGCATCCCCAGTGGAGCCCGTGCACTCTGTGGACTCACTGCAGTGCATCCCCAGTGGTGCCAGTGCACTCTCTGGACTCACTGAAGGGCATCCCCAGTGGTGCCAGTACACTCACTGGACTGACTGCACTGCATCCACAGTGGTGCCAGTGCACTCTCTGGACTCACTGCACTGCATCTCCAGTGGTGCCAGTGCACTCTCTGGACTCACTGCACTGCATCCCCAGTGGTGCCAGTGCACTCTCTGGACTCACTGCACTGCATCCCCAGTGGTGCCAGTGCACTCTGTGGACTCACTGCTGTGCATCCCCATTGGTGCCAGTGCACTCTCTGGACTCACTGCAGTGCATCCCCAGTGGTGCCAGTGCACTCTGTGGACTCACTGCACTGCATCCCCAGTGGTGCAAGTGCACTCTCTGGACTCACTGCAGTGCATCCCAAGTGGTGCCAATGCACTCTCTGGAGTCACTGCAGTGCATCCCAAGTGGCGCCAGTACACTCACTGGACTCACTGCACTGCATCCCCAGTGGTGCCAGTGAACTCTCTGGACTTGCTGCACTGCATCCCCAGTGGTGCCAGTGCACTCTCTGGACTCACTGATGTGCATCCCCATTGGTGCCTGTGCACTCTCTGGAGTAACTGCAGTGCATCCCCAGCGGTGCCAAAGCACTCTCTGGACTCCCGGCACCGCATCCCCAGTGGTGCCAGTGCACTCTCTGGGCTCACTGCACTGCATCCCCAGTGGTGCCAGTGCACTCTCTGGAGTCACTGCACTGCATCCCCAGTGGTGCCAATGCACTCTCTGGACCTCCGGCACCGCATCCCCAGTGGAGCCAGTGCACTCTCTGGACTCGCGGCACTGCATCCCCAGAGGTTCCAGTGCACTCTCTAGTCACTGCACTACATCCCCAGTTTGCCAGTGCACTCACTGGACTCACTGTACTGCATCATCTGTGGTGCCAGTGCACTCTCTGGACTCACTGCACTGCATCCCCAGTGGTGCCAGTGCACTCTCTGGACTCACTGCACTGCATCCCCAGTGGTGCCAGTGCTATCCCTGGACTCACTGTAGTGCATCCGCAGTGGTGCCAGTGCACTCTCTGGACTCACTGCAGTGAATCCCCAGTGGTGCCAGTGCACTCTCTGGACTCACTGAAGTGCATTCTCTGTGGTGCCAGTGCACTCTCTGGACTCACTGCAGTGCATCCCCAGTGGTGCTAGTGCACTCACTGGACTCACTGCACTGCATCCCCAGTGGTGCCAGTGCACTCTCTGGGCTCACTGCAGGGCATCCCCAGTGGTGCCAGAGCACTCTATGGACTCACTGCACTGCATCCCCAGTGGTGCCAGTGCTATCCCTGGACTCACTGTAGTGCATCCCCAGTGGTGCCAGTGCACTCTCTGGACTCACTGCAGGGCATCCCCAGTGGTGCCAGTGCACTCTCTGGACTCACTGCGCTGCATCCCCAGTGGTGCCAGTGCACTCTCTGGACTCACTGCACTGCATCCCCAGTGCTGCCAGTGCACTCTCTGGACTCACTGCAGGGCATCCCCGGTGGAGCCAGTGTACTCTCAGGACTCACTGCAGTGCATCCCCAGTGGTGCCAGTGCACTCTCTGGACTCACTGCACTGCATCCCCAGTGGTGCCAGTGCACTCTCTGGCGTCACTGCACTGCATCCCCCGTGGTGCAAGTGCACTCTCTGGACTCACTGGAGTGCATCACCTGTGGTGCCAGTGCACTCTCTGGACTCACTGCACTGCATCCCCAGTGCTGCCAGTGCACTCTCAGGACTCACTGCAGTGCATCACCTGTGGTGCCAGTGCACTCTCTGGACTCACTGCACCGCATCCGCAGTGGTGCCAGTGCACTCTCTAGAGTCACTGCGCTGCATCCCCAGTTGTGCCAGTGCACTCTCTGGACTCACTGCACTGCATCCCCAGTGGTGCCAGTGCACTCTCTGGACTCACTGCACTGCATCCCCAGTGGTGCCAGTGCACTCTCTGGACTCGCGTCACTGCATCCCCAGTGGTGCCAGTGCACTCTCTGGACTCACTGAAGTGCATCCCCAGTGGTGCCAGTGCACTCTCTGGACTCACTGCAGTGCATTCCCGGTGGTGCCAGTGCACTCTCTGGACTCACTGCAGTGCATCCCCAGTGGTGCTAGTGCACTCTGGACAAACTGCACTGCATCCCCAGTGGTGCCAATGCACTCTCTGGACTCACTGAAGTGCATCCCCAGTGGTGCCAGTGCACTCTCTGGACTCACTGAAGTGCATCCCCAGTGGTGCCAGTGCACTCTCTGGACTCACTGCACTGCATCCCCAGTGGTGCCAGTGCACTCTCTGGACTCACTGCACTGCATCCCCAGTGCTGCCAGTGCACTCTCTGGACTCACTGCACTGCATCCCCAGTGGTGCCAATGCACTCTCTGGACTCACTGCACTGCATCCCCAGTGGTGCCAGTGCACTCTCTGGACTCACTGAAGTGCATCCCCACTGGTGCCAGTGCACTCTCTGGAGTCACTGCACTGCATCCCCAGTGGTGCTAGTGCACTCTCTGGACTCACTGCAGTGCATCCCCAGTGGTGCCAGTGCACTCTCTGGACTCACTGAAGGGCATTCTCAGTGGTGCCAGTGCACTCTCTGGACTCACTGCAGTGCATCCCCAGTGGTGCCGGTACACTCACTGGACTTACTGCACTGCATCCCCAGTGGTGCCAGTGCACTCTCTGGACTCACCGCACCGCATCCCCAGTGGTGCCAGTGCACTCTCTGGAGTAACTGCAGTGCATCACCAGTGGTGCCAGTGCACTCTCTGGACTCACTGCACTGCATCCCCAGTGGTGCCAGTGCACTCTCTGGACTCACTGCACTGCATCCCCAGTGGTGCCAGAGCACTCTCTGGACTCACTTCAGTGCATCCCCAGTGGTGCCAGTGCACTCTCTGGACTCACTGCACTGCATCCCCAGTGGTGCCAGTGCACTCTCTGGACTCACTGCACTGCATCCCCAGTGGTGCCAGTGCACTCTCTGGACTCCCGGCACCGCATCCCCAGTGGTGCCAGTGCACTCTCTGGGCTCACTGCAGTGCATCCCCAGTGGTGCCAGTGCACTCTCTTGACTCACTGCACTGCATCCCCAGTGGTGCCAGTGCACTCACTGGATTCACTGCACTGCATCCCCAGTGGTGCCAGTGCACTCTCTGGGCTCACTGCAGTGCATCCCCAGTGGTGCCAGTGCACTCTCTGGACTCACCGCACCGCATCCCTAGTGGTGCCAGTGCACTCTCTTGACTCACTGCACTGCATCCCCAGTGGTGCCAGTGCACTCTCTGGACTCACTGCAGTGCATCCCCAGTGGTACCAGTGCACTCTCTGGACTCACTGAAGTGCATTCTCAGTGGTGCCAGTGCACTCTGTGGACTCACTGCAGTGCATCCCCAGTGGTGCCAGTGCGCTCTCTGGACTCACTGCAGTGCATCCCCAGTGGTGCCAGTGCACTCTCTGGACTCACTGCACTGCATCCCCAGTGGTGCCAGTGCACTCTCTGGACTCACTGCAGTGCATCCCCAGTGGTGCCAGTGCACTCTCTGGACTCACTGCACTGCATCCCCAGTGGTGCCAGTGCACTCTCTGGACTCACTGCAGTGCATCCCCAGTGGTGCCAGTGCACTCTCTGGACTCACTGCACTGCATCCCCAGTGGTACCAGTGCACTCTGTGGACTCACTGCAGTGCATCCCCAGTGGTGCCAGTGCACTCTCTGGACTCACTGCACTGCATCACCAGTGGTGCCAATGCACTCTCTGGACTCACTGCACTGCATCCCCAGTGGTGCCAGTGCACTCTCTGGACTCACTGCACTGCATCCCAAGTGGTGCCAGTGCACTCTCTGGAGTCACTGCACTGCATCCCCAGTGGTGCCAGTGCACTCTCTCGAGTCACTGCACTACATCCCCAGTGGTGCCAGTGCACTCACTGGACTCACTGTACTGCATCATCACTGGTGCCAGTGCACTCTCTGTACTCACTGCACTGCATCCCCAGTGGTGCCAGTGCACTCTCTGGACTCACTGCACTGCATCCCCAGTGGTGCCAGTGCACTCACTGGACTCACTATACTGCATCACCAGTGGTGCCAGTGCACTCTCTGGACTCACTGCACTGCATCCCCAGTGTTGCCAGTGCATTCACTGGACTCACTGTACTGCATCTCCAGTGGTGCCAGTGCACTCTCTGGGCTCACTGCAGTGCATCCCCAGTGGTGCCAGTGCACTCTCTGGACTCACTGCAGTGCATCCCCACTGGTGCCAGTGCACTCACTGGATTCACTGCACTACATTCCCAGGGGTGCTTGTGCACTATCTGGACTCACTGCAGTGCATCCCCAGTGGTGCCAGTGCACTCTTTGGACTCACTGAAGTGCATTCTCAGTGGTGTCAGTGCACTCTCTGGACTCACTGCAGTGCATCCCCAGTGGTGCCAGTGCGCTCTCTGGACTCACTGAAGTGCATTCTCAGTGGTGCCAGTGCACTCTCTGGACTCACTGCAGTGCATCCCCAGTGGTGCCTGTGCACTCTCTGGACTCACTGAAGGGCATTCTCAGTGCTGCCTGTGCACTCTCTGGACTCACTGCACTGCATCCCCAGTGGTGCCACTGCACTCTCTGGACTCACTGCACTGCATCCCCAGTGGTGCCAGTGCACTCCCTGCACTCACTGCACTGCATCCCCAGTGGTGCCTGTGCACTCACTGGACTCACTGCAGTGCATTCTCTCTGGTGCCAGTGCACTCTCTGGACTCACTGCACTGCATCCCCAGTGGTGCCAGTGCACTCTCTGGACTCACTGCAGTGCATCCCCAGTGGTGCGAGTGCACTCTCTGGACTCACTGCACTGCATCCCCAGTGGTGCCAGTGCACTCTCTGGACTCACTGAAGTGCATCCCCCGTGGTGCCAGTGCGATCTCTGGACTCACTGCACTGCATTCCCAGTAGTGCCAGTGCACACTCTGGACTCACTGCACTGCATCCCCAGTGGTGCCAGTGCACTCTCTGGACTCACTGCAGTGCATCCCCAGTGGTGCCAGTGCACTCTCTGGACTCACTGCACTGCATCCCCAGTGGTGCTAGTGCACTCTCTGGACTCACTGCACTGCATCCCCAGTGGTGCCAGAGCACTCTCTGGACTCACTGCACTGCATCCCCAGTGGAGCCAGTGCACTCTCTGGACTCACTGCACTGCATCCCCAGTGGTGCCAGTGCACTCTGTGGACTCACTGCAGTGCATCCCCAGTGGAGCCCGTGCACTCTCTGGACTCACTGAAGTGCATCCCCAGTAGTGCCAGTGCACTCTCTGGACTCACTGCACTGCATCCCCAGTGGTGCCACTGCACTCTGTGGACTCACTGCAGTGCATCCCCAGTGGTGCCAGTGCACTCTCTGGACTCACTGAAGTGCATTCCCAGTGGTGCCAGTGCACTCTCTGGACTCACTGCAGTGCATCCCCTGTGGTGCCAGTACACTCACTGGACTGACTGCACTGCATCCCCAGTGGTGCTAGTGCACTCTCTGGACTCACTGCACTGCATCGCCAGTGGTGCCAGAGCACTCTCTGGACTCACTGCAGTGCATCACCAGTGGTGCCAGTGCACTCTCTGGACTCACTGTACTGCATCCCCAGTGGTGCCAGTGCACTCTGTGGACTCACTGCTGTGCATCCCCATTGGTGCCAGTGCACTCTCTGGACTCACTGCACTGCATCCCCAGTGGTGCCAGTGCACTCTCTGGACTCACTGCACTGCATCCCCAGTGGTGCAAGTGCACTCTCTGGACTCACTGCAGTGCATCCCAAGTGGTGCCAATGCACTCTCTGGACTCACTGCAGTGCATCCCCAGTGGTGCCAGTACACTCACTGGACTCACTGCACTGCATCCCCAGTGGTGCCAGTGCAGTCTCTGCACTCACTGAAGTGCATCCCCAGTGGTGCCAGTGAACTCTCTGGACTCACTGCAGTGCATCCCCAGTGGTGCCAGTGCACTCTCTGGACTCACTGCACTGCATCACCAGTGGTGCCAGTGCACTCTCTGGACTCACTGCACTGCATCCCCAGTGGTGCCAGTGCACTCTCTGGACTCACTGCACTGCATCTCCAATGGTGCCAGTGCACACTCTGGACTCACTGCACTGCATCCCCAGTGGTGCCAGTGCACTCTCTGGACTCACTGCAGTGCAACCCCAGTGGTGACAGTGCACTCTCTGGACTCACTGCACTGCATCCCCAGTGGTGCTAGTGCACTCTCTGGACTCACTGCACTGCATCCCCAGTGGTGCCAGTGCACTCTGTGGACTCACTGCAGTGCATCCCCAGTGGAGCCCGTGCACTCTCTGGACTCACTGAAGTGCATCCCCAGTGGTGCCAGTGCACTCTCTGGACTCACTGCACTGCATCCCCAGTGGTGCCAGTGCACTCTGTGGACTCACTGCAGTGCATCCCCAGTGGTGCCAGTGCACTCTCTGGACTCACTGAAGTGCATTCCCAGTGGTGCCAGTGCACTCTCTGGACTCACTGCAGTGCATCCCCAGTGGTGCCAGTACACTCACTGGACTGACTGCACTGCATCCCCAGTGGTGCTAGTGCACTCTCTGGACTCACTGCACTGCATCGCCAGTGGTGCCAGAGCACTCTCTGGACTCACTGCAGTGCATCCCCAGTGGTGCCAGTGCACTCTCTGGACTCACTGTACTGCATCCCCAGTGTTGCCAGTGCACTCTGTGGACTCACTGCTGTGCATCCCCATTGGTGCCAGTGCACTCTCTGGACTCACTGCACTGCATCCCCAGTGGTGCCAGTGCACTCTCTGGACTCACTGCACTGCATCCCCAGTGGTGCAAGTGCACTCTCTGGACTCACTGCAGTGCATCCCAAGTGGTGCCAATGCACTCTCTGGACTCACTGCAGTGCATCCCCAGTGGTGCCAGTACACTCTCTGGACTCACTGCACTGCATCCCCAGTGGTGCCAGTGCAGTCTCTGCACTCACTGAAGTGCATCCCCAGTGGTGCCAGTGAACTCTCTGGACTCACTGCAGTGCATCCCCAGTGGTGCCAGTGCACTCTCTGGACTCACTGCACTGCATCCCCAGTGGTGCCAGTGCACTCTCTGGACTCACTGCACTGCATCCCCAGTGGTGCCAGTGCACTCTCTGGACTCACTGCACTGCATCTCCAATGGTGCCAGTGCACTCTCTAGACTCACTGCACTGCATCCCCAGTGGTGCCAGTGCACTCTGTGGACTCACTGCACTGCATCCCCATTGGTGCCAGTGCACTCTCTGGACTCACTGCACTGCATCCCCAGTGGTGCCAGTGCACTCTCTGGACTCACTGCACTGCATCCCCAGTGGTGCAAGTGCACTCTCTGGACTCACTGCAGTGCATCCCAAGTGGTGCCAATGCACTCTCTGGACTCACTGCAGTGCATCCCCAATGGTGCCAGTACACTCACTGGACTCACTGCACTGCATCCCCAGTGGTGCCAGTGCAGTCTCTGCACTCACTGAAGTGCATCTCCAGTGGTGCCAGAGAACTCTCTGGACTCACTGCAGTGCATCCCCAGTGGTGCCAGTGCACTCTCTGGACTCACTGCACTGCATCCCCAGTGGTGCCAGTGCACTCTCTGGACTCACTGCACTGCATCCCCAGTGGTGCCAGTGCACTCTCTGGACTCAGTGCACTGCATCTCCAATGGTGCCAGTGCACTCTCTGGACTCACTGCACTGCATCCCCAGTGGTGCCAATGCACTCTCTGGACTCACTGCTGTGCATCCCCAGTGGTGCTAGTGCACTCTCTGGACTCACTGCAGTGCATCCCCAGTGGTGCCAGTGCACTCTCTGGACTCACTGCACTGCATCCCCAGTGGTGTCAGTGCACTCTTTGGACTCACTGCACTGCATCCCCAGTGGTGCAAGTGCACTCTCTGGACTCACTGCAGTGCATCCCAAGTGGTGCCAATGCACTCTCTGGACTCACTGCACTGCATCCCCAGTGGTGCCAGTGCAGTCTCTGCACTCACTGAAGTGCATCTCCAGTGGTGCCAGCGAACTCTCTGGACTCACTGCAGTGCATCCCCAGTGGTGCCAGTGCACTCTCTGGACTCACTGCACTGCATCCCCAGTGGTGCCAGTGCACTCTCTGGACTCACTGCACTGCATCCCCAGTGGTGCCAGTGCACTCTCTGGACTCACTGCACTGCATCTCCAATGGTGCCAGTGCACTCTCTGGACTCACTGCACTGCATCCCCAGTGGTGCCAGTGCACTCTCTGGACTCACTGCACTGCATCCCCAGTGGTGCAAGTGCACTCTCTGGACTCACTGCAGTGCATCCCAAGTGGTGCCAATGCACTCTCTGGACTCACTGCAGTGCATCCCCAGTGGTGCCAGTACACTCACTGGACTCACTGCACTGCATCCCCAGTGGTGCCAGTGCAGTCTCTGCACTCACTGAAGTGCATCTCCAGTGGTGCCAGTGAACTCTCTGGACTCACTGCAATGCATCCCCAGTGGTGCCAGTGCACTCTCTGGACTCACTGCACTGCATCCCCAGTGGTGCCAGTGCACTCTCTGGACTCACTGCACTGCATCTCCAATGGTGCCAGTGCACTCTCTGGACTCACTGTACTGCATCCCCAGTGGTGCCAATGCACTCTCTGGACTCACTGCACTGCATCCCCAGTGCTGCCAGTGCACTCTCTGGACTCACTGTACTGCATCCCCAGTGGTGCCAGTGCACTCTCTGGACTCACTGCACTGCATCCCCAGTGGTGCCAGTGCACTCTGTGGACTCACTGCTGTGCATCCCCATTGGTGCCAGTGCACTCTCTGGACTCACTGCACTGCATCCCCAGTGGTGTCAGTGCACTCTCTGGACTCACTGCACTGCATCCCCAGTGGTGCCAGTGCACTCTCTGGACTCACTGCAGTGCATCCCAAGTGGTGCCAGTGCACTCTCTGGACTCACTGCGCTGCATCCCCAGTGGTGCCAGTGCACTCTCTGGACTCACTGCACTGCATCCCCAGTGCTGCCAGTGCACTCTCTGGACTCACTGCACTGCATCCCCGGTGGAGCCAGTGTACTCTCAGGACTCACTGCAGTGCATCCCCAGTGGTGCCAGTGCACTCTCTGGACTCACTGCACTGCATCCCCAGTGGTGCCAGTGCACTCTCTGGCGTCACTGCACTGCATCCCCCGTGGTGCAAGTGCACTCTCTGGACTCACTGGAGTGCATCACCTGTGGTGCCAGTGCACTCTCTGGACTCACTGCACTGCATCCCCAGTGCTGCCAGTGCACTCTCTGGACTCACTGCAGTGCATCACCTGTGGTGCCAGTGCACTCTCTGGACTCACTGCACCGCATCCGCAGTGGTGCCAGTGCACTCTCTAGAGTCACTGCGCTGCATCCCCAGTTGTGCCAGTGCACTCTCTGGACTCACTGCAGTGCATCCCCAGTGGTGCCAGTGCACTCTCTGGACTCACTGCACTGCATCCCCAGTGGTGCCAGTGCACTCTCTGGACTCGCGTCACTGCATCCCCAGTGGTGCCAGTGCAGTCTCTGCACTCACTGAAGTGCATCTCCAGTGGTGCCAGTGAACTCTCTGGACTCACTGCAATGCATCCCCAGTGGTGCCAGTGCACTCTCTGGACTCACTGCACTGCATCCCCAGTGGTGCCAGTGCACTCTCT
Organism: Anser brachyrhynchus; assembly: GCF_964034855.1. Taxonomy (NCBI): domain Eukaryota; kingdom Metazoa; phylum Chordata; class Aves; order Anseriformes; family Anatidae; genus Anser; species Anser brachyrhynchus. The sequence goes on along the minus strand of NC_137696.1, from coordinate 15,239,294 downwards.
GGACTCACTGCACTGCATCTCCAATGGTGCCAGTGCACTCTCTGGACTCACTGTACTGCATCCCCAGTGGTGCCAATGCACTCTCTGGACTCACTGCACTGCATCCCCAGTGCTGCCAGTGCACTCTCTGGACTCACTGTACTGCATCCCCTGTGGTGCCAGTGCACTCTCTGGACTGACTGCACTGCATCCCCAGTGGTGCCAGTGCACTCTGTGGACTCACTGCTGTGCATCCCCATTGGTGCCAGTGCACTCTCTGGACTCACAGCACTGCATCCCCAGTGGTGTCAGTGCACTCTCTGGACTCACTGCACTGCATCCCCAGTGGTGCAAGTGCACTCTCTGGACTCACTGCAGTGCATCCCAAGTGGTGCCAATGCACTCTCTGGACTCACTGCAGTGCATCCCCAGTGGTGCCAGTACACTCACTGGACTCACTGCACTGCATCCCCAGTGGTGCCAGTGCAGTCTCTGCACTCACTGAAGTGCATCTCCAGTGGTGCCAGTGAACTCTCTGGACTCACTGCAGTGCATCCCCAGTGGTGCCAGTGCACTCTCTGGACTCACTGCACTGCATCCCCAGTGGTGCCAGTGCACTCTCTGGACTCACTGCACTGCATCCCCAGTGGTGCCAGTGCACTCTCTGGACTCACTGCACTGCATCTCCAATGGTGCCAGTGCACTCTCTGGACTCACTGCACTGCATCCCCAGTGGTGCCAATGCACTCTCTGGACTCACTGCCGTGCATCCCCAGTGGTGCCAGTGCACTCTCTGGACTCAGTGTACTGCATCCCCAGTGGTGCCAGTGCACTCTCTGGACTCACTGCACTGCATCCCCATTGGTGCCAGTGCACTCTCTGGACTCACTGCACTGCATCCCCAGTGGTGCCAGTGCACTCTCTGGACTTGCTGCACTGCATCCCCAGTGGTGCCAGTGCACTCTCTGGACTCACTGTACTGCATCCCCAGTGTTGCCAGTGCACTCTCTGGACTCACTGCACTGCATCCCCAGTGGAGCCCGTGCACTCTCTGGACTCACTCCACTGCATCCCCAGTGGTGCCAGTGCACTCTCTGGACTCACTGCAGTGCATCCCCAGTGGTGCCAGTGCACTCTTTGGACTCACTGAAGTGCATTCTCAGTGGTGCAAGTGCACTCTCTGGACTCACTGCACTGCATCCCCAGTGGTGCCAGTGCGCTCTCTGGACTCACTGAAGTGCATCCCCAGTGGTGCCAGTACACTCTCTGGACTCACTGAAGGGCATTCTCAGTGGTGCCAGTGCACTCTCTGGACTCACTGCAGTGCATCCCCAGTGGTGCCAGTGCATTCTCTGGACTCACCGCACCGCATCCCCAGTGATGCCAGTGCACTCTCTGGAGTAACTGCAGTGCATCACCAGTGGTGCCACTGCACTCTCTGGACTCACTGCACTGCATCCCCAGTGGTGCCAGAGCACTCTCTGGACTCACTGCACTGCATCCCCAGTGGTGCCAGAGCACTCTCTGGACTCACTGCACTGCATCCCCAGTGGAGCCAGTGCGATCTCTGGACTCACTGCACTGCATCCCCAGTGGTGCCAGTGCACTCTGTGGACTCACTGCAGTGCATCCCCAGTGGAGCCCGTGCACTCTGTGGACTCACTGCAGTGCATCCCCAGTGGTGCCAGTGCACTCTCTGGACTCACTGAAGGGCATCCCCAGTGGTGCCAGTACACTCACTGGACTGACTGCACTGCATCCACAGTGGTGCCAGTGCACTCTCTGGACTCACTGCACTGCATCTCCAGTGGTGCCAGTGCACTCTCTGGACTCACTGCAGTGCATCCCCAGTGGTGCCAGTGCACTCTCTGGACTCACTGCACTGCATCCCCAGTGGTGCCAGTGCACTCTGTGGACTCACTGCTGTGCATCCCCATTGGTGCCAGTGCACTCTCTGGACTCACTGCACTGCATCCCCAGTGGTGCCAGTGCACTCTGTGGACTCACTGCACTGCATCCCCAGTGGTGCAAGTGCACTCTCTGGACTCACTGCAGTGCATCCCAAGTGGTGCCAATGCACTCTCTGGACTCACTGCAGTGCATCCCCAGTGGCGCCAGTACACTCACTGGACTCACTGCACTGCATCCCCAGTGGTGCCAGTGAACTCTCTGGACTTGCTGCACTGCATCCCCAGTGGTGCCAGTGCACTCTCTGGACTCACTGATGTGCATCCCCATTGGTGCCAGTGCACTCTCTGGAGTAACTGCAGTGCATCCCCAGCGGTGCCAAAGCACTCTCTGGACTCCCGGCACCGCATCCCCAGTGGTGCCAGTGCACTCTCTGGGCTCACTGCACTGCATCCCCAGTGGTGCCAGTGCACTCTCTGGAGTCACTGCACTGCATCCCCAGTGGTGCCAATGCACTCTCTGGACCTCCGGCACCGCATCCCCAGTGGTTCCAGTGCACTCTCTAGTCACTGCACTACATCCCCAGTTTGCCAGTGCACTCACTGGACTCACTGTACTGCATCATCAGTGGTGCCAGTGCACTCTCTGGACTCACTGCACTGCATCCCCAGTGGTGCCAGTGCACTCTCTGGACTCACTGCACTGCATCCCCAGTGGTGCCAGTGCTATCCCTGGACTCACTGTAGTGCATCCCCATTGGTGCCAGTGCACTCTCTGGACTCACTGCAGTGAATCCCCAGTGGTGCCAGTGCACTCTCTGGACTCACTGAAGTGCATTCTCTGTGGTGCCAGTGCACTCTCTGGACTCACTGCAGTGCATCCCCAGTGGTGCCAGTGCACTCACTGGACTCACTGCACTGCATCCCCAGTGGTGCCAGTGCACTCTCTGGGCTCACTGCAGGGCATCCCCAGTGGTGCCAGAGCACTCTATGGACTCACTGCACTGCATCCCCAGTGGTGCCAGTGCTATCCCTGGACTCACTGTAGTGCATCCCCAGTGGTGCCAGTGCACTCTCTGGACTCACTGCAGGGCATCCCCAGTGGTGCCAGTGCACTCTCTGGACTCACTGAAGTGCATTCTCAGTGGTGCCAGTGCACTCTCTGGACTCACTGCAGTGCATCCCCAGTGGTGCCAGTGCACTCTCTGGACTCACTGCACTGCATCCCCGGTGGAGCCAGTGTACTCTCAGGACTCACTGCAGTGCATCCCCAGTGGTGCCAGTGCACTCTCTGGACTCACTGCACTGCATCCCCAGTGGTGCCAGTGCACTCTCTGGCGTCACTGCACTGCATCCCCCGTGGTGCAAGTGCACTCTCTGGACTCACTAGAGTGCATCACCTGTGGTGCCAGTGCACTCTCTGGAGTCACTGCACTGCATCCCCAGTGCTGCCAGTGCACTCTCTGGACTCACTGCAGTGCATCAACTGTGGTGCCAGTGCACTCTCTGGACTCACTGCACCGCATCCGCAGTGGTGCCAGTGCACTCTCTAGAGTCACTGCGCTGCATCCCCAGTTGTGCCAGTGCACTCTCTGGACTCACTGCAGTGCATCCCCAGTGGTGCCAGTGCACTCTCTGGACTCACTGCACTGCATCCCCAGTGGTGCCAGTGCACTCTCTGGACTCGCGTCACTGCATCCCCAGTGGTGCCAGTGCACTCTCTGGACTCGCGTCACTGCATCCCCAGTGGTGCCAGTGCACTCTCTGGACTCACTGAAGTGCATCCCCAGTGGTGCCAGTGCACTCTCTGGACTCACTGCAGTGCATTCCCGGTGGTGCCAGTGCACTCTCTGGACTCACTGCAGTGCATCCCCAGTGGTGCTAGTGCACTCTGGACAAAGTGCAGTGCATCCCCAGTGGTGCCAGTGCACTCTCTGGACTCACTGCACTGCATCCCCAGTGGTGCCAGTGCACTCTCTGGACTCACTGCACTGCATCCCCAGTGGTGCCAGTGCTATCCCTGGACTCACTGTAGTGCATCCCCAGTGGTGCCAGTGCACTCTCTGGACTCACTGCAGTGAATCCCCAGTGGTGCCAGTGCACTCTCTGGACTCACTGAAGTGCATTCTCTGTGGTGCCAGTGCACTCTCTGGACTCACTGCAGTGCATCCCCAGTGGTGCCAGTGCACTCACTGGACTCACTGCACTGCATCCCCAGTGGTGCCAGTGCACTCTCTGGGCTCACTGCAGGGCATCCCCAGTGGTGCCAGAGCACTCTATGGACTCACTGCACTGCATCCCCAGTGGTGCCAGTGCTATCCCTGGACTCACTGTAGTGCATCCCCAGTGGTGCCAGTGCACTCTCTGGACTCACTGCAGGGCATCCCCAGTGGTGCCAGTGCACTCTCTGGACTCACTGCGCTGCATCCCCAGAGGTGCCAGTGCACTCTCTGGACTCACTGCACTGCATCCCCAGTGCTGCCAGTGCACTCTCTGGACTCACTGCACTGCATCCCCGGTGGAGCCAGTGTACTCTCAGGACTCACTGCAGTGCATCCCCAGTGGTGCCAGTGCACTCTCTGGACTCACTGCACTGCATCCCCAGTGGTGCCAGTGCACTCTCTGGCGTCACTGCACTGCATCCCCCGTGGTGCAAGTGCACTCTCTGGACTCACTAGAGTGCATCACCTGTGGTGCCAGTGCACTCTCTGGACTCACTGCACTGCATCCCCAGTGCTGCCAGTGCACTCTCTGGACTCACTGCAGTGCATCACCTGTGGTGCCAGTGCACTCTCTGGACTCACTGCACCGCATCCGCAGTGGTGCCAGTGCACTCTCTAGAGTCACTGCGCTGCATCCCCAGTTGTGCCAGTGCACTCTCTGGACTCACTGCAGTGCATCCCCAGTGGTGCCAGTGCACTCTCTGGACTCACTGCACTGCATCCCCAGTGGTGCCAGTGCACTCTCTGGACTCGCGTCACTGCATCCCCAGTGGTGCCAGTGCACTCTCTGGACTCGCGTCACTGCATCCCCAGTGGTGCCAGTGCACTCTCTGGACTCACTGAAGTGCATCCCCAGTGGTGCCAGAGCACTCTCTGGACTCACTGCAGTGCATTCCCGGTGGTGCCAGTGCACTCTCTGGACTCACTGCAGTGCATCCCCAGTGGTGCTAGTGCACTCTGGACAAAGTGCAGTGCATCCCCAGTGGTGCCAGTGCACTCTCTGGACTCACTGCACTGCATCCCCAGTGGTGCCAGTGCACTCTCTGGACTCACTGCACTGCATCCCCAGTGGTGCCAGTGCTATCCCTGGACTCACTGTAGTGCATCCCCAGTGGTGCCAGTGCACTCTCTGGACTCACTGCACGGCATCCCCAGTGGTGCCAGTGCACTCTCTGGACTCACTGAAGTGCATTCTCTGTGGTGCCAGTGCACTCTCTGGACTCACTGCAGTGCATCCCCAGTGGTGCCAGTGCACTCACTGGACTCACTGCACTGCATCCCCAGTGGTGCCAGTGCACTCTCTGGGCTCACTGCAGGGCATCCCCAGTGGTGCCAGAGCACTCTATGGACTCACTGCACTGCATCCCCAGTGGTGCCAGTGCTATCCCTGGACTCACTGTAGTGCATCCCCAGTGGTGCCAGTGCACTCTCTGGACTCACTGCAGGGCATCCCCAGTGGTGCCAGTGCACTCTCTGGACTCACTGCGCTGCATCCCCAGTGGTGCCAGTGCACTCTCTGGACTCACTGCACTGCATCCCCAGTGCTGCCAGTGCACTCTCTGGACTCACTGCACTGCATCCCCGGTGGAGCCAGTGTACTCTCAGGACTCACTGCAGTGCATCCCCAGTGGTGCCAGTGCACTCTCTGGACTCACTGCACTGCATCCCCAGTGGTGCCAGTGCACTCTCTGGCGTCACTGCACTGCATCCCCCGTGGTGCAAGTGCACTCTCTGGACTCACTAGAGTGCATCACCTGTGGTGCCAGTGCACTCTCTGGACTCACTGCACTGCATCCCCAGTGCTGCCAGTGCACTCTCTGGACGAGAGTCAGACATCAGTCTGATACGATTCCTAGTGGGTTATTTGAGCCTGATTCGTGTAGGAAGGTTAGGTGGACTAGGGTGATTCCTGCAATTAGGAAGGGCAGTAGGAAGTGGATGGCGAAGAATCGGGTTAAGGTTGGATTGTCTACTGAGAATCCTCCTCAGGCTCATTCTACTAGAGTTTGCCCAATGTACGGGATGGCTGAGAATAGGTTGGTGATTACGGTGGCCCCTCAGAATGACATTTGTCCTCATGGTAGGACATACCCTACGAAGGCAGTTGCTATTAGGGTGAGTAGGAGGATTACTCCTGTGTTTCAGGTTTCTTTGTATAGGTAGGAGCCGTAGTAGAGGCCTCGTCCGATGTGTAAGTAGATGCAGATAAAGAAGAGCGAAGCACCGTTGGCGTGGAGGTTGCGGATGAGCCATCCGTACTGGACGTCTCGGCATGTGTGAGCTACTGAGGAGAAGGCGAGTGAAGTGTCTGCGGTGTAGTGTATGGCTAGTAGCAGGCCTGTTAGGATTTGTGTGGCTAAGCAGATGGCTAGAAGGGAGCCGAAGTTTCATCAGGCAGAGATGTTGGAGGGGGCGGGTAGGTCGATTAGGGAGTTGTTGATTATTTTTAGTAGGGGATGGGATTTGCGGATGTTAGGGGCCATTAGTGAGTCTGTGTGTTATTAGGATTATTACCAGGATGGAGAGGGCGAAGGATCCTAGGTAGGCCTTAATTAGCCCTGTGTGTATTGAGGTTGCGGCTTTGCTTGCGGCTACTTGTAGTTCAGCAAGGCCCTCTGGCCCTATTTTTTTGAGTCAGGAGAGGTCGATCAAGTGTAGGGCAATGTTTTGTCCCTTTTCTAGTAGGTTTTTGGAGAAGAATCGGTGTACTAGGGGGTTGAAGTACCCTAATGCAGAGGAGAAGTTTATGAGGGGGTTTGGTTTGGGGTGAGTGAGGGTGTGTGTTATGTTCGATAGTTCTAGGGCTAGGATGATTCCTAGGATTGTTATGAGGATGGCAGCAGTTTTGGTGATAAGGGGTATGGTTATTGGGGGGGTTTTGGTTGGTGTGATGAAAGAGGTAATGATTATTCCTGCTGTAATGCTGCCTAGGGCGAGTCGGGTTAGGGGGGCGGTGATTAGTGGGTTGTTTTCGTTTATTGATACTATTGGGGGGATTCGGGTTTGTCCAGCTTGGACTAGGATGGTTATGCGGATGCTGTAGGTTGCGGTGAATGCTGTGGCTATAAGGGTTAGGAGTAGGGCTCAAGTATTTAGGTATGATGTGTTTAAGCTTTCGATGATGAGGTCTTTTGAGTAGAATCCGGCTAGGAATGGGGTTCCTATCAGCGCCAGGTTTCCGATGGTTAGGCAGGAAGTAGTGACTGGGAGTATTTTCTGTAGGCCTCCTATCTTTCGGATATCTTGTTCTCCGTTTAGGTTGTGGATGATAGACCCTGAGCATAGGAATAGTATGGCTTTAAAGAAGGCATGGGTTGAGATGTGTAGGAAGGCTAGTTGTGGGAGGTTTAGTCCGATAGTGACTATTATTAGTCCTAGTTGGCTGGATGTTGAGAAAGCAATGATTTTTTTGATGTCATTTTGGGTTAGGGCGCATGTGGCAGCGAATAGGGTTGATAGAGCACCTAGGCATAGGCAGGCAGTTAGGGCTGTCTGGTTGGTGGCTAGCAGGGGGTGCATGCGGATGAGCAGGAAGATTCCGGCTACTACTATGGTACTGGAGTGCAGTAGGGCTGATACTGGGGTGGGGCCTTCTATTGCTGCGGGCAGTCATGGGTGGAGTCCAAATTGGGCGGATTTTCCTGCGGCTGCGAGGATTAATCCTATGAGGGGGAGGATTGGGGTTTGGTGGGGGTGTACGGCTTGTTGGATCTCTCAGGTGTTGAATGTTGAAGCTAGTCATGCTATGCTCAGGATCAGTCCGATGTCTCCGATTCGGTTGTAGATTACGGCTCGTAGGGCGGCGGTGTTGGCATCTGCTCGGCCTTGTCATCAGCCGATGAGAAGGAAGGACATGATTCGTACTCCTTCCCAGCCTACGAATAGGAGGAATATGTTGTTTGCGGTTGTTAGGAGGAGTATGGCGACTAGGAATGTCAGTAGGTAGGTGAAAAATTTTGTTACGTATGGCTCTGAGGCCATGTATCATATGGCGAATTGTAGGATTGATCATGTTACAAATAGGGCGATTGGAAGAAATGTTATTGAGTATTGGTCTATTTTTAGGCTCAGGGGGATTTTAAAGTTTATAATGAATTTTCACTCCCAGTGGCAGGTGACAGATTCTACTCCCGAGTAGATGAATGCGGTTGTAGGGGCTAGGCTAATTAGGAATGCGGTTTTAACAGCGCGGGTGGTGGCTTGTGGGGTGTTTTTAAAGTTTTTAAATAGAAATGGCAGGATGATTGGGGTTAGGAGGATTGTCAGCGTGAGTAGTGTGAGGGAGTTGATTAGTAGTGTGGGGTTCACTACTTTTACTTGGATTTGCACCAAGATGGGTGGTTCCTAAGACCAGTGGATTGCTGTTATCCTTTAAAAGTAAGGGGGCTGAGGTTTTAGGCTCAGATGTAAGAGTTAGCAGCTCTTGTTGGTTAAACCCTCCCCTCGGCAGGTAAGAAGGTTTGAACTTCTATTCTTAGAATCACAGTCTAATGTTTGGTTTAAACTATACTTGCATGAGGGGATTCCGGAGATCAGTTCGGGTTTGAGGATTAGGAGGAATATTGGGATAATGTGGAGTGTTATGAGCAGGTGTTCTCGCGTGGTTGAGTTTTGCATAGATGTGATGTGGGAGGGGATTGAGCCTCGTTGGGTCATTAGTAGTATGAATAAGGTGTAGGAGGCGGTTAGTAGGGTTGCGATTCCTGTTAGGATGATCGTGAAGGCAGATCAGTTGAATAAGGTGATTATAATGGTTAGCTCTGCTATGAGGTTTGTTGTTGGGGGTAAGGCTATGTTTGTTAGATTGGCCAGCAATCATCAGGTAGCTATGAGTGGTAGGAGAGGTTGTAGGCCTCGTGTGAGTAGTAGAATTCGGCTGTGCGTACGTTCATAGTTTGTGTTGGCTAGGCAGAATAGTATGGAGGAAGTTAGTCCATGGGAAATTATTAGGATCATTGCCCCTGAGAATGATCAGTGGGTTTGGATTATTCCTGCGGCGATAACTAGGCCTATGTGGCTAACGGATGAATAAGCGATTAGTGATTTTAGGTCTGTCTGTCGTAGGCAGATTGAGCTAGTCATTAGGGCGCCTCATAGGGCCAGGGTTAGGAAGGGGTAGTGCAGGAGGTTGGACAGTGGGCCCATAAATAGAGTGACTCGTATAATTCCGTATCCTCCTAGCTTTAGTAGTAGGGCGGCGAGGAGTATTGAGCCTGCGATGGGTGCTTCTACGTGGGCTTTTGGCAGTCAGAGGTGTAGGCCGTATAGTGGGGCTTTTACTATGAATGCTATGAGCAGTGCTAGACCTGATAGTATTCCTGTCCATGAGGTGGATAGGGTTGGGTGGGTTAGTTGTAGGGTTGGCAGGTGCAGGGTGCCAATTTTCACGTATAGGTGTATGATTGTGATTAGCAGGGGTAGAGAGCTTATTGGCGTGTAGAATAGCAGGTAGATGCCAGCGCTTAGGCGTTCTGGTTGGTTCCCCCATCGGGTGATTAAGATTAGGGTGGGAATGAGGGTTGCTTCAAATGAGATGTAAAATAGTGCTAGTTCTGTGGTGGAAAAGGCTAGTAGGATGAATGGCTGGACTGCGACTAAGGTTGAGATAAAGATTCGTTTGCGTTGTAGGGGTTCTTGTTGCAGGTGGTTTTGGCTTGCTATGATTATGAGTGGGAGTAGTCAGCAGGATAGTACTAGGAGGGGGGATGAGATTTGGTCAATTCCTGTTCAGTTGGATAAAAATTTGTAGGGGTAGTAGGTTGGGATTAATCACTGTAGGCTTAGGGCAGCGATTAGGAGGCTGTATAAGGTGGTGTTAGTCCATAGAAATTTTGGTGGAGACAGCAGGGCTGTTGGAAGAAGTATGATTGTGGGTAGGATGATTTTTAGCATTGCAGGAGGTTTAGGTTGTGTAGATGGTCAGAGCCATGTGTGCGGGTGGAGGCTACTAGGATGGCCAGGCCTGTGCCCGCCTCACACGCTGAGAAGGTTAGCATGAGAATTGGTACCATGGTGAATGAGGAGACTTGGTTTTCGATGGATCATATTGATAGGCCTACGAATATCGATAATATTATGCTTTCAAGGCATAGTAGGGCGGATACTAGGTGGGTTCGGTGGAAGGCTAGCCCTAGTCCGCTGAAAATGAAGGCTGAGTAGAAGCTTAAATGTAGGGGCGACATAAGAAAGTTACAGGGTTGGCTGTAATCTGCTGGGTCGAAACCAGCTATCTTTTTGGTTAGACTAACTTTCTGTTATTCTGCTCATTCTAGGCCCCCTTGAATTCACTCGTAGGCCAGTCCGAGTGTTAGGAGAAGGAGGATCACTACAGTTCAGGTGAGGGTCATTAGGGGGGATTGGAGTTGGACGGCTCATGGCAGGGGGAGTAGGAGGGCGATTTCTAGGTCGAATAGGACGAACAGGATGGCTACTGAGGAAGAATCGGACTGAGAATGGTAATCGAGCAGATCCAAGTGGGTCGAATCCACATTCGTACGGTGAGAGTTTCTCTGAGTCGGGGTTTATTTGGGCGAGTCAGAAGTTTAATGCGGTTAGGGCGGCGCTTAGGATTGATGATAGGGCGAATATGAACATGAGTGCGTTCATTGCTCTCCTCTGGGTTTATACTAGATTCTAGAGATTGGAAGTCAATTGTAATTAATATACTAGAAGAGCAAGATCCTCATCAGTAGATGGTTATGTAGAGGAATAGTCAGATGACGTCTACGAAGTGTCAGTATCAGGCTGCTGCCTCGAATCCGAAGTGGTGGTCTGATGTAAAGTGGAACTTGATCAGTCGGAAGAGGCAGACGGTCAGGAAGGAGGATCCGATGATTACGTGGAGTCCGTGGAATCCAGTGGCAACGAAGAAGGTAGATCCGTAGACGCTATCGGCGATTGAGAATGGGGCTTCGTGGTATTCTATTGCTTGTAGGGCTGTGAAGTAGAATCCCAGGAGGATCGTTAGGGTTAGGGCGTGGATGGCGTGTTTTCGGTTTCCTTCTGTGATGCTGTGATGGGCTCACGTTACGGTAACGCCTGAGGCTAGTAGGATGGCTGTGTTTAGTAGGGGGACTTCTATCGGGTTGAGTGGTTTAATTCCTGTTGGGGGTCATTGGCCTCCTAGTTCTGGGGTTGGGGCCAGGCTCGAGTGGAAGAACGCTCAGAAGAACCCTAAGAAGAAGAATGCTTCGGATGTGATGAAAAGGATTATGCCGTATCGTAGGCCTTTTTGGACTGTGGGAGTGTGATGGCCTTGGAAGGTGCTTTCTCGTACAATGTCTCGTCATCATTGGAGTATTACTAGGAGTATTGAGATGAGGCCTAGGGTTAGTAGTATGGATGAGTTGTAGTGGAATCACATGATTAATCCTGAGGTTGTGAGTAGGGCGGCGGCTGCCCCGAAGATTGGTCAAGGGCTTGGGTCAACTATGTGGTATGAGTGTGCTTGGTGTGCCATTAGATGTTTTCTTGTAAGTATAGGCTTAGAAGGAGCACGAAGACGTAGGCCTGGATTATGGCTACTGCTACTTCTAGGATGGTTAGGAGTAGTAGGATGATTATTGTTAGGATGGATACTGCAGGAAGGGTGGGTATTAATGCAATGGAGGCTGTAGAGATGAGTTGGATGAGTAAGTGTCCTGCTGTAAGGTTGGCTGTAAGGCGGACTCCGAGGGCTAGGGGGCGGATTAGTAGGCTGGTTGTTTCGATCAGGATTAGTGCGGGGATTAGGGGTGTAGGGGTACCTTCGGGTAATAGGTGGGCTAAAGAGGCTGATGGTTGGTTTCGTAGGCCTGTTAGTAGTGTGGCGAGCCATAGTGGGAAGGCTAGGGCTATGTTCATAGATAGTTGGGTGGTTGGGGTGAATGTATATGGAAGGAGGCCTAGAAGGTTGATTGTAAGAAGTATGATTATTAGGGATGTAAATATTATGGCTCATTTGTGGCCATTTTTGTTGAGTGGGACTATTAGTTGTTTTGTGATTAGGTGAAGGAGTCATGTTTGGATAGTAGAAAGGCGGTTGTTGATTCATCGGTTGTTTGGGGACGGGAATAGTAGGGCTGGGAAGAGTAGGGATAGTAGGATTAAGGGGATGCCAAATAGATTGGGGCTGGAAAATTGGTCAAAGAAGCTTAGGTTCATGGTCAGGATCATGGTGTGGGTTTGGTAGTGAGGGAGGTCTTATTTGATGGGGGGTTGGTTGTGGTGAAGGCTAGTAGTTTTGGTTGGATGAGGAGTGCTAGGGTTAATCAGGTTATAATTATGATTGAAAATCATGGTGTGGGGTTAAGCTGTGGCATATCATTAAGGAGGGGGAAGTCCCTCTTTGGCTAGCTTAAAAGGCTAGTGCTGTTGCATAGCTTCTTAATGATTAGGATGATGATAGAAGGGACGATCAGGCCTCGAAATGTGGGAGTGGGGTTGATTCTACTACAATGGGTATGTAGCTGTGATTAGCCCCGCAAATTTCTGAGCATTGTCCGTAAAAAATCCCAGGCCGGGTGGTAATGAATGAAGTTTGGTTTAGTCGGCCTGGGATTGCGTCTGTTTTAACTCCGAGCGTTGGGACTGCTCAGGAGTGGAGTACGTCTCCTGCAGTAATGATCACGCGGATGGGGGATTCTATTGGGATAACTACGCGGTGGTCAACTTCTAGCAGTCGGAAGTGGCCGTTGGGTAAGTCTGGGGTGGGCACTATGTAGGAGTCGAATGATAGGTCTTTGAAGTCTGTGTATTCGTAGCTTCAGTATCATTGGTGGCCGATGGCTTTTAGGGTGAGGTCTGGTTCGTCGATTTCGTCCATTATGTAGAGGATTTGTAGGGATGGGAGGGCGAGGAGTACCAGGACGATAGCAGGTAGGATTGTCCAGATCAGCTCTACTTCTTGGGCGTCTACAGCATTGGACGAGAGTTTTTCTGTTAGTATGTGGGCTAAAAGGTAGAGAACTAGGCTGCAGATAGCTAGGGCAACGATTAGGGCGTGGTCGTGGAATTCAACGAGTTCTTCTATGATGGGTGATGAGGCGTCTTGGAATCCTAGTTGGGAGTGGTTGGCCACATGAGATGTACAGGATTTTTACCTGTGATTTAGTCTTGACAAGGCTATGTAATTGGTTTACTAACGTCTCATAAGAAAGAAGCATGAGCGGTGAATGCAGTTGGCTTGAAACCAGCATGTGAGGGTTCGATTCCTTCCTTTCTTGTACTTGGACGAAGGCCGGTTCCTCGAAAGTATGGTATGGGGGAGGGCAGCCGTGGATTCATTCAACGTTTGTGGTAGTTAGTTCTGGTTGTAGGACTTTTCGTTTGGCCGAAAAGGCTTCTCAGATGATGAATATTAGTATGATTACGGCTACTATTGAGATTAGGGAGCCGATGGAGGAAATGGTGTTTCATAGTGTGTAGGCGTCGGGATAGTCCGAGTATCGTCGGGGTATTCCTGCTAGGCCTAGGAAGTGCTGGGGGAAGAACGTTAGGTTTACTCCTGTAAATATTACCCCGAAGTGGGCTTTTGCTCATGTTTGGTGTAGGGTAAACCCAGTGAGTAGTGGGAATCAGTGAGTAAATCCTGCTAGAATGGCAAAGACGGCGCCTATGGATAGGACGTAGTGGAAGTGGGCAACTACGTAGTACGTGTCGTGCAGGGCGATGTCTAGGGAAGAGTTTGCAAGAACGATTCCTGTTAATCCTCCGATGGTAAATAGGAAGATAAATCCTAGAGCTCATAGTATTGGGGGGGTCTCATTTGATTGTTCCTCCGTGCAGGGTGGCTAGTCAGCTAAATACTTTGATTCCGGTAGGGATGGCAATGATTATAGTGGCTGATGTAAAGTAGGCTTGGGTATCAACGTCTATTCCTACTGTAAACATGTGGTGAGCTCAGACGATGAATCCTAGGAAGCCGATGGATAGTATGGCTCAGACTATTCCCATGTAGCCGAAGGGCTCCTTTTTGCCTGAGTAGTACGTGACTACATGTGAGATGATTCCGAACCCCGGTAGGATCAGAATATAGACTTCTGGGTGTCCGAAGAATCAGAATAGGTGTTGGTACAGGATTGGGTCTCCTCCTCCAGCGGGGTCGAAGAATGTGGTGTTTAGGTTTCGATCAGTTAGTAATATTGTAATACCGGCGGCGAGTACGGGGAGTGATAGAAGGAGTAGGATGGCGGTAATTAGTACGGATCAGACAAATAGTGGGGTTTGGTATTGTGAGAGTGCGGGGGGTTTTATGTTGATGGCTGTGGTGATAAAGTTGATGGCCCCAAGGATGGAGGAGATACCGGCTAAGTGGAGTGAGAAGATAGCCAGGTCTACTGAAGCTCCGGCGTGGGCAAGGTTACCTGCTAGGGGAGGGTAGACAGTTCAGCCTGTGCCGGCGCCAGCTTCTACAGTGGATGAGGCTAGTAGGAGGAGGAATGATGGGGGGAGGAGTCAAAAGCTTATGTTGTTTATTCGCGGGAATGCTATGTCGGGGGCACCGATTATGAGGGGGACTAATCAGTTGCCGAATCCTCCGATCATGATGGGTATGACTATAAAGAAGCTTATTACAAAGGCGTGAGCGGTAACGATTACATTGTAAATTTGGTCGTCGCCTAGGAGAGTTCCTGGTTGTCCTAGTTCTGCGCGGATTAATAGGCTGAGTGCGGTGCCGACTATTCCTGCTCATGCCCCGAAGATGAGGTACAGGGTGCCAATATCCTTATGGTTAGTGGAAAATAGTCATCGGTTGATGAAGGTGACGGGTAAGATGGCTGAGTGTTGAAGCGTTAGGCTGTAGTCCTTTTTACAGAGGTTTAATTCCTCTTCTTATCGGCTCTGTAGTGAAATTCATGTTGAGTTGCAAGCTCATCGATGCGCACTAGGGTGCGTCAGGGTCTTTGTAGGCAGAAGCCAATTGGTTTAGGCATTTAGCTGTTAACTAGAGTTTTGTGGGATCGAAGCCCATCTGTCTAGGGAGGCTTTAGCTTAATTAAAGCGTCTGACTTGCATTCAGAAGATACAGGTTAATATTCTGTAAGTCTTAATGTGCAGAAACTAAGAGGGTTTAACTCTTATTTAAGGCTTTGAAGGCCTTCGGTTTGGGGTGTTATCCTAAGTTTCTAGACAATGGCATGTATTATTGGGGACAGGGGAAGTAAGAGGATTGATAGTGAGGCAAGGACCGCAGTAGGTGTGCTTGGGGCTTTGCTAGTGTATCATTGTTTTATGTGGTTAGAGGAGTTGGGGGGAAGGGTAATTGTTGAGTGGTATGCGAGGCGTAGGTAGAAGAAGAGGCTGAGCAGTGATAGCATGGCAATTGCCATGGCTGCTGGTGTTATTTCCTGTTTAGTTAGTTCTTGGATGATAAGTCACTTTGGTATAAAGCCTGTTAATGGGGGGAGGCCTGCTAGGGATAAAAGTACTAGTATTAGGGTGGCGTTTAGCACTGGGGTTTTTGTTCATGAGGTTGTGATCATGGATAGGTTAAGGGCTTTGATTTTGTTAAGGGCTAGGAATACGGCTGATGTTATGATTGTGTATAGGTAGAAGGTAAGTAAGGCCAATTTGGGGCTGTAAACTAGGATGATGGCGATTCAGCCTAAGTGGGAGATGGACGAGAAGGCTAGGATTTTGCGTGTTTGTGTTTGGTTCAGTCCTATTCAGCCTCCTAGTGCTGTTGAGGCTAGGGCCATGGCGGTGAGTAGAGCTGGGTCAAGGGATTTGGATGTTAGTAGGAGCAGGGTTAGTGGGGGGAATTTTATGAGGGTCGAGAGTAGCAGGGCTGTTATTAGTGGCGATCCTTGTAGTACTTCTGGGAATCAGAAGTGAAATGGCACTAGGCCCAGTTTAATAGCGATTGCTGCTGTCAGTAGTAGACAGGAGGTTGGGTGGTTTATTTGTGTGATGTCTCATTGGCCGGTGACTCAGGCATTGGTTATGCTAGAGAATAGGACCAGGGCGGAAGCAGCTGCTTGGGTTAGGAAGTATTTCGTTGCGGCTTCTACTGCTCGTGGGTGGTGGGATTTGGCAATTAGGGGAATGATGGCTAGTGCGTTGATCTCCAGTCCTGTCCAGGCCAGAACTCAGTGGTTGCTGGAAATTGTGATTGTGGTGCCCAAGATGAGGCTGAAGGTTATGATTGGGGTCGCGTAAGGGTTCATTAGTAGAGGAGGGGGTTAAACCATCATTTTCGGGGTATGGGCCCGATAGCTTGATTAGCTGACTCTACTAGAAAATAATATAAGGGAAGTATGGAGAATTTTGATTTCTCTTGTGTGGGTTCAATTCCTACTTTTCTAAGGTCAACAGGAAATGAGAGGGCTGTTATACCTCTATGTTCACTTTATCATAGTGACCCTTTGTAGTTCAGGCACATTTCCTTATGTAAGGAGGTAGGCCTGCATAGCAGATAGGTATGCTGATGTGTCAGAGGCACAGAGCTAGTGTGAGGGGTAGGAAGTTTTTTCATAGTAGGTGCATTAGTTGGTCATATCGGAATCGTGGGTATGAAGCTCGGACCCATAAGAAACCAGAAGATAGTAGGAGGACTTTTGTGGCTAGGATGACGGGGAATAGTTCTGTGGGTGGCCCTAGGGCGCTTGGGTTTAGGAATATGATGGCTGTAAGTGTATTTATTAGCATAATGTTCGCATATTCAGCTAGGAAGAATAAGGCGAAGGGTCCTGCGGCGTATTCAACGTTAAACCCTGAGACTAGCTCAGATTCGCCCTCTGTGAGGTCAAAAGGAGCTCGGTTTGTCTCTGCTAGGGTGGATACGTATCATATTATTGCTAGGGGTCATGAGGAGAAAATGAAGTATAGAGGCTCCTGTGCGACGGCAAAGGAGCTGAGTGTGTAGCTTCCGCTTAGTATGATTATTGATAGCAGGATTATGGCCAGTGTCACTTCGTATGAAATGGTCTGTGCTACTGCCCGTAGGGCTCCGATTAGTGCGTATTTTGAGTTCGAGGCTCAGCCTGATCATAGGACTGAGTAGACGGCTAGGCTTGACATGGCTATTAGGAAGAGAACTCCGAGGTTTAGATCTGCTAGGGGAAATGGGAGTGGTAGTGGTGCTCAAGTGGTGAGGGCTAGGACAAGGGCTAGTATTGGTATCAGAATGAATAGAAGTGGGGAAGAGGTAGAGGGTTGGATGGGCTCTTTGGTAAATAGTTTCAGTCCGTCCGCAAATGGTTGAAGTAGGCCAAAAGGCCCGACAACGTTAGGGCCTTTGCGGGATTGTATGTAGCTTAGGATTTTCCGTTCTACTAGGGTTAGGAAGGCTACGGCAATCAGGATTGGGATGATGTATAGGAGGGATATAATGAGGCAGCTTAGTGTTGTTATTTGAATCATGGGTGAAGCTAGGGAGAGGATTTGAACCTCTGGGGAAAGGGCTTAAGCCTTCTGCACTTGCCGGGCTCTGCCACTCTAGCTGGTCCTTTTCTAGGATTGAAAGTGGTGGGGGAAGGCCCTCTTCACGGTTTAGTTGGTTTCACTGCTTAGAGGGGGGGGGCGTGCTTGTGGTATTGGCCCCACTTTCCCGGTCCTTTCGTACTGGGGAGAGTGTGTCATAGATAGAAACCGACCTGGATTGCTCCGGTCTGAACTCAGATCACGTAGGACTGTTAATCGTTGAACAAACGAACCCTTAATAGCGGCTGCACCATTAGGATGTCCTGATCCAACATCGAGGTCGTAAACCCCCCTGTCGATATGGGCTCTTGAGGGGGATTGCGCTGTTATCCCTGGGGTAGCTTGGTCCATTAATCAATTATATTGGGTCTGGTCACTGTTAGCACTTTGAGGGGTAGCTCTAGGTAAAGAGGTATGGTCTTGTTTTTGGAGGATTTGTTCTCCTCCAAGGTCGCCCCAACCGAAAAATATCGACCAGGCTCTGCGATGGTAGTGGCCCCAGTGGGGTTGATTGAGGATTCGCGGTGGTCGTTGATTTTTAAGTTCCACAGGGTCTTCTCGTCTTATGTTCACATCCCCGCTTTTGCCCTGGGGATGCACTGCAGTGAGTCCAGAGAGTGCACTGGCACCACTGGGGATGAACTGCAGTGAGTCCAGAGATTGCACTGGCACCACTGGGGATGCAGTGCAGTGAGTCCAGAGACTTCACTGGCACCACCGGGAATGCAGTGCAGTGAGTGCAGAGAGTGCACTGGCACCACTGGGGATGCAGTGCAGTGAGTCCAGAGAGTGCACTGGCACCACTGGGGATGCACTGCAGTGAGTCCAGAGAGTGCACTGGCACCACTGGGGATGCAGTGCAGTGAGTCCAGAGAGTGCACTGGCACCACTGGGGATGCACTGCAGTGAGTCCAGAGAGTGCACTGGCACCACTGGGGATGAACTGCAGTGAGTCCAGAGATTGCACTGGCACCACTGGGGATGCAGTGCAGTGAGTCCAGAGACTTCACTGGCACCACTGGGAATGCAGTGCAGTGAGTCCAGAGAGTGCACTGGCACCACTGGGGATGCACTGCAGTGAGTCCAGAGAGTGCACTGGCACCACTGGGGATGCACTACAGTGAGTCCAGAGATTGTACCATCACCAGTGGGGATGCAGTGCAGTGAGTCCAGAGAGTGCACTGGCACCACTGGGGATGCACTGCAGTGAGTCCAGAGAGTGCACTGGCACCACTGGGGATGCACTTCAGTGAGTCCAGAGAGTGCACTGACACCACTGGGGATGCAGTGCAGTGAGTCCAGAGAGTGCACTGGCACCACTGGGGATGCAGTTCAGTGAGTCCAGAGAGTGGACTGGCACCACTGGGGATGCAGTCCAGTGAGTCCAGTGAGTGCACTGGCACCAC
Source organism: Anser brachyrhynchus (assembly GCF_964034855.1). Classification (NCBI taxonomy): domain Eukaryota; kingdom Metazoa; phylum Chordata; class Aves; order Anseriformes; family Anatidae; genus Anser; species Anser brachyrhynchus. The sequence continues at coordinate 15,220,379 of NC_137696.1, read as the reverse complement.
TGGGGATGCTGTGCAGTGAGTGCAGAGAGTGCACTGGCACCACCGGGGATTCACTGTAGTGAGTCCAGAGAGTGCACTGGCACCACCTGTGATGCAGTACAGTGAGTCCAGTGAGTGCACTGGCACCACTGGGGATGCAGTGCTGTGACTCCGGAGAGCGCACTGGCACCACTGATGATGCAGTGCAGTCAGTCCAGTGAGTGCACTGACACCACTGGGGATGCACTTCAGTGACTCGAGAGAGTGCACTGGCACCACTGGCGATGCACTGCAGTGAGTCCAGAGACTGCACTGGCACCACTGGGGATGCACTGCAGTGAGTCCAGAGAGTGCACTGGCACCACTGGGGATGCAGTGCAGTGAGTCCAGAGAGTGCTCTGGCACCACTGGGGATGCAGTGCAGTGAGTCCAGAGACTGCACTGGCACCACTGGGGATGCACTGCAGTGAGTCCAGAGAGTGCACTGGCACCACTGGGGATGCACTGCAGTGAGTCCAGAGAGTGCACTGGCACCACTCAGGGTGCAGTGCGGTGAGTCCAGCGTGTGCACTGGCACCACTGTGGATGCAGTACAGTGAGTCCAGAGAGAGCACTGGCACCACTGGGGATGCACTACAGTGAGTCCAGAGAGTGCACTGGCACCACTGGGGATGCAGTGCAGTGAGTCCAGAGAGTGCACTGGCACCACTGGGGATGCAGTGCTGTGACTCCAGAGAGCGCACTGGCACCACTGGGGATGCAGTGCAGTGAGTGCAGAGAGTGCACTGGCACCACTGGGGATGGGTTTCAAGCCAACTGCATTAACCGCTCATGCTTCTTTCTTATGAGACGTTAGTAAACCAATTACATAGCCTTGTCAAGACTAAATCACAGGTAAAAATCCTGTACATCTCATGTGGCCAACCACTCCCAACTAGGATTCCAAGAACCAGGAGGTTCGGTGAAAATAGGGCTAGTGCTATTAGAGGGGTGATTATTAGGGTAAGCCCTAAGCTGTCTTTCATGGAGAAGTGTGGGTGGAATGGGATTTTGTCGCAGTCTGATACGATTCCTAGTGGGTTATTTGAGCCTGATTCGTGTAGGAAGGTTAGGTGGACTAGGGTGATTCCTGCAATTAGGAAGGGCAGTAGGAAGTGGATGGCGAAGAATCGGGTTAAGGTTGGATTGTCTACTGAGAATCCTCCTCAGGCTCATTCTACTAGAGTTTGCCCAATGTACGGGATGGCTGAGAATAGGTTGGTGATTACGGTGGCCCCTCAGAATGACATTTGTCCTCATGGTAGGACATACCCTACGAAGGCAGTTGCTCTTAGGGTGAGTAGGAGGATTACTCCTGTGTTTCAGGTTTCTTTGTATAGGTAGGAGCCGTAGTAGAGGCCTCGTCCGATGTGTAAGTAGATGCAGATAAAGAAGAGCGAAGCACCATTGGCGTGGAGGTTGCGGATGAGCCATCCGTACTGGACGTCTCGGCATGTGTGAGCTACTGAGGAGAAGGCGAGTGAAGTGTCTGCGGTGTAGTGTATGGCTAGTAGCAGGCCTGTTAGGATTTGTGTGGCTAAGCAGATGGCTAGAAGGGAGCCGAAGTTTCATCAGGCAGAGATGTTGGAGGGGGCAGGTAGGTCGATTAGGGAGTTGTTGATTATTTTTAGTAGGGGATGGGATTTGCGGATGTTAGGGGCCATTAGTGAGTCTGTGTGTTATTAGGATTATTACCAGGATGGAGAGGGCGAAGGATCCTAGGTAGGCCTTAATTAGCCCTGTGTGTATTGAGGTTGCGGCTTTGCTTGCGGCTACTTGTAGTTCAGCAAGGCCCTCTGGCCCTATTTTTTTGAGTCAGGAGAGGTCGATCAAGTGTAGGGCAATGTTTTGTCCCTTTTCTAGTAGGTTTTTGGAGAAGAATCGGTGTACTAGGGGGTTGAAGTACCCTAATGCAGAGGAGAAGTTTATGAGGGGGGTTGGTTTGGGGTGAGTGAGGGTGTGTGTTATGTTCGATAGTTCTAGGGCTAGGATGATTCCTAGGATTGTTATGAGGATGGCAGCAGTTTTGGTGATAAGGGGTATGGTTATTGGGGGGGTTTTGGTTGGTGTGATGAAAGAGGTAATGATTATTCCTGCTGTAATGCTGCCTAGGGCGAGTCGGGTTAGGGGGGCGGTGATTAGTGGGTTGTTTTCGTTTATTGATACTATTGGGGGGATTCGGGTTTGTCCAGCTTGGACTAGGATGGTTATGCGGATGCTGTAGGTTGCGGTGAATGCTGTGGCTATAAGGGTTAGGAGTAGGGCTCAAGTATTTAGGTATGATGTGTTTAAGCTTTCGATGATGAGGTCTTTTGAGTAGAATCCGGCTAGGAATGGGGTTCCTATCAGCGCCAGGTTTCCGATGGTTAGGCAGGAAGTAGTGACTGGGAGTATTTTCTGTAGGCCTCCTATCTTTCGGATATCTTGTTCTCCGTTTAGGTTGTGGATGATAGACCCTGAGCATAGGAATAGTATGGCTTTAAAGAAGGCATGGGTTGAGATGTGTAGGAAGGCTAGTTGTGGGAGGTTTAGTCCGATAGTGACTATTATTAGTCCTAGTTGGCTGGATGTTGAGAAAGCAATGATTTTTTTGATGTCATTTTGGGTTAGGGTGCATGTGGCAGCGAATAGGGTTGATAGAGCACCTAGGCATAGGCAGGCAGTTAGGGCTGTCTGGTTGGTGGCTAGCAGGGGGTGCATGCGGATGAGCAGGAAGATTCCGGCTACTACTATGGTACTGGAGTGCAGTAGGGCTGATACTGGGGTGGGGCCTTCTATTGCTGCGGGCAGTCATGGGTGGAGTCCAAATTGGGCGGATTTTCCTGCGGCTGCGAGGATTAATCCTATGAGGGGGAGGATTGGGGTTTGGTGGGGGTGTACGGCTTGTTGGATCTCTCAGGTGTTGAATGTTGAAGCTAGTCATGCTATGCTCAGGATCAGTCCGATGTCTCCGATTCGGTTGTAGATTACGGCTCGTAGGGCGGCGGTGTTGGCATCTGCTCGGCCTTGTCATCAGCCGATGAGAAGGAAGGACATGATTCGTACTCCTTCCCAGCCTACGAATAGGAGGAATATGTTGTTTGCGGTTGTTAGGAGGAGTATGGCGACTAGGAATGTCAGTAGGTAGGTGAAAAATTTTGTTACGTATGGCTCTGAGGCCATGTATCATATGGCGAATTGTAGGATTGATCATGTTACAAATAGGGCGATTGGAAGAAATGTTGTTGAGTATTGGTCTATTTTTAGGCTCAGGGGGATTTTAAAGTTTATAATGAATTTTCACTCCCAGTGGCAGGTGACAGATTCTACTCCCGAGTAGATGAATGCGGTTGTAGGGGCTAGGCTAATTAGGAATGTGGTTTTAACAGCGCGGGTGGTGGCTTGTGGGGTGTTTTTAAAGTTTTTAAATAGAAATGGCAGGATGATTGGGGTTAGGAGGATTGTCAGCGTGAGTAGTGTGAGGGAGTTGATTAGTAGTGTGGGGTTCACTACTTTTACTTGGATTTGCACCAAGATGGGTGGTTCCTAAGACCAGTGGATTGCTGTTATCCTTTAAAAGTAAGGGGGCTGAGGTTTTAGGCTCAGATGTAAGAGTTAGCAGCTCTTGTTGGTTAAACCCTCCCCTCGGCAGGTAAGAAGGTTTGAACTTCTATTCTTAGAATCACAGTCTAATGTTTGGTTTAAACTATACTTGCATGAGGGGATTCCGGAGATCAGTTCGGGTTTGAGGATTAGGAGGAATATTGGGATAATGTGGAGTGTTATGAGCAGGTGTTCTCGCGTGGTTGAGTTTTGCATAGATGTGATGTGGGAGGGGATTGAGCCTCGTTGGGTCATTAGTAGTATGAATAAGGTGTAGGAGGCGGTTAGTAGGGTTGCGATTCCTGTTAGGATGATCGTGAAGGCAGATCAGTTGAATAAGGTGATTATAATGGTTAGCTCTGCTATGAGGTTTGTTGTTGGGGGTAAGGCTATGTTTGTTAGATTGGCCAGCAATCATCAGGTAGCTATGAGTGGTAGGAGAGGTTGTAGGCCTCGTGTGAGTAGTAGAATTCGGCTGTGCGTACGTTCATAGTTTGTGTTGGCTAGGCAGAATAGTATGGAGGAAGTTAGTCCATGGGAAATTATTAGGATCATTGCCCCTGAGAATGATCAGTGGGTTTGGATTATTCCTGCGGCGATAACTAGGCCTATGTGGCTAACGGATGAATAAGCGATTAGTGATTTTAGGTCTGTCTGTCGTAGGCAGATTGAGCTAGTCATTAGGGCGCCTCATAGGGCCAGGGTTAGGAAGGGGTAGTGCAGGAGGTTGGACAGTGGGCCCATAAATAGAGTGACTCGTATAATTCCGTATCCTCCTAGCTTTAGTAGTAGGGCGGCGAGGAGTATTGAGCCTGCGATGGGTGCTTCTACGTGGGCTTTTGGCAGTCAGAGGTGTAGGCCGTATAGTGGGGCTTTTACTATGAATGCTATGAGCAGTGCTAGACCTGATAGTATTCCTGTCCATGAGGTGGATAGGGTTGGGTGGGTTAGTTGTAGGGTTGGCAGGTGCAGGGTGCCAATTTTCACGTATAGGTGTATGATTGTGATTAGCAGGGGTAGAGAGCTTACTGGCGTGTAGAATAGCAGGTAGATGCCAGCGCTTAGGCGTTCTGGTTGGTTCCCCCATCGGGTGATTAAGATTAGGGTGGGAATGAGGGTTGCTTCAAATGAGATGTAAAATAGTGCTAGTTCTGTGGTGGAAAAGGCTAGTAGGATGAATGGCTGGACTGCGACTAAGGTTGAGATAAAGATTCGTTTGCGTTGTAGGGGTTCTTGTTGCAGGTGGTTTTGGCTTGCTATGATTATGAGTGGGAGTAGTCAGCAGGATAGTACTAGGAGGGGGGATGAGATTTGGTCAATTCCTGTTCAGTTGGATAAAAATTTGTAGGGGTAGTAGGTTGGGATTAATCACTGTAGGCTTAGGGCAGCGATTAGGAGGCTGTATAAGGTGGTGTTAGTCCATAGAAATTTTGGTGGAGACAGCAGGGCTGTTGGAAGAAGTATGATTGTGGGTAGGATGATTTTTAGCATTGCAGGAGGTTTAGGTTGTGTAGATGGTCGGAGCCATGTGTGCGGGTGGAGGCTACTAGGATGGCCAGGCCTGTGCCCGCCTCACACGCTGAGAAGGTTAGCATGAGAATTGGTACCATGGTGAATGAGGAGACTTGGTTTTCGATGGATCATATTGATAGGCCTACGAATATCGATAATATTATGCTTTCAAGGCATAGTAGGGCGGATACTAGGTGGGTTCGGTGGAAGGCTAGCCCTAGTCCGCTGAAAATGAAGGCTGAGTAGAAGCTTAAATGTAGGGGCGACATAAGAAAGTTACAGGGTTGGCTGTAATCTGCTGGGTCGAAACCAGCTATCTTTTTGGTTAGACTAACTTTCTGTTATTCTGCTCATTCTAGGCCCCCTTGAATTCACTCGTAGGCCAGTCCGAGTGTTAGGAGAAGGAGGATCACTACAGTTCAGGTGAGGGTCATTAGGGGGGATTGGAGTTGGACGGCTCATGGCAGGGGGAGTAGGAGGGCGATTTCTAGGTCGAATAGGACGAACAGGATGGCTACTGAGGAAGAATCGGACTGAGAATGGTAATCGAGCAGATCCAAGTGGGTCGAATCCACATTCGTACGGTGAGAGTTTCTCTGAGTCGGGGTTTATTTGGGCGAGTCAGAAGTTTAATGCGGTTAGGGCGGCGCTTAGGATTGATGATAGGGCGAATATGAACATGAGTGCGTTCATTGCTCTCCTCTGGGTTTATACCAGATTCTAGAGATTGGAAGTCAATTGTAATTAATATACTAGAAGAGCAAGATCCTCATCAGTAGATGGTTATGTAGAGGAATAGTCAGATGACGTCTACGAAGTGTCAGTATCAGGCTGCTGCCTCGAATCCGAAGTGGTGGTCTGATGTAAAGTGGAACTTGATCAGTCGGAAGAGGCAGACGGTCAGGAAGGAGGATCCGATGATTACGTGGAGTCCGTGGAATCCAGTGGCAACGAAGAAGGTAGATCCGTAGACGCTATCGGCGATTGAGAATGGGGCTTCGTGGTATTCTATTGCTTGTAGGGCTGTGAAGTAGAATCCCAAGAGGATCGTTAGGGTTAGGGCGTGGATGGCATGTTTTCGGTTTCCTTCTGTGATGCTGTGATGGGCTCACGTTACGGTAACGCCTGAGGCTAGTAGGATGGCTGTGTTTAGTAGGGGGACTTCTATCGGGTTGAGTGGTTTAATTCCTGTTGGGGGTCATTGGCCTCCTAGTTCTGGGGTTGGGGCCAGGCTCGAGTGGAAGAACGCTCAGAAGAACCCTAAGAAGAAGAATGCTTCGGATGTGATGAAAAGGATTATGCCGTATCGTAGGCCTTTTTGGACTGTGGGAGTGTGATGGCCTTGGAAGGTGCTTTCTCGTACAATGTCTCGTCATCATTGGAGTATTACTAGGAGTATTGAGATGAGGCCTAGGGTTAGTAGTATGGATGAGTTGTAGTGGAATCACATGATTAATCCTGAGGTTGTGAGTAGGGCGGCGGCTGCCCCGAAGATTGGTCAAGGGCTTGGGTCAACTATGTGGTATGAGTGTGCTTGGTGTGCCATTAGATGTTTTCTTGTAAGTATAGGCTTAGAAGGAGCACGAAGACGTAGGCCTGGATTATGGCTACTGCTACTTCTAGGATGGTTAGGAGTAGTAGGATGATTATTGTTAGGATGGATACTGCAGGAAGGGTGGGTATTAATGCAATGGAGGCTGTAGAGATGAGTTGGATGAGTAAGTGTCCTGCTGTAAGGTTGGCTGTAAGGCGGACTCCGAGGGCTAGGGGGCGGATTAGTAGGCTGGTTGTTTCGATCAGGATTAGTGCGGGGATTAGGGGTGTAGGGGTACCTTCGGGTAATAGGTGGGCTAAAGAGGCTGATGGTTGGTTTCGTAGGCCTGTTAGTAGTGTGGCGAGCCATAGTGGGAAGGCTAGGGCTATGTTCATAGATAGTTGGGTGGTTGGGGTGAATGTATATGGAAGGAGGCCTAGAAGGTTGATTGTAAGAAGTATGATTATTAGGGATGTAAATATTATGGCTCATTTGTGGCCATTTTTGTTGAGTGGGACTATTAGTTGTTTTGTGATTAGGTGAAGGAGTCATGTTTGGATAGTAGAAAGGCGGTTGTTGATTCATCGGTTGTTTGGGGACGGGAATAGTAGGGCTGGGAAGAGTAGGGATAGTAGGATTAAGGGGATGCCAAATAGATTGGGGCTGGAAAATTGGTCAAAGAAGCTTAGGTTCATGGTCAGGATCATGGTGTGGGTTTGGTAGTGAGGGAGGTCTTATTTGATGGGGGGTTGGTTGTGGTGAAGGCTAGTAGTTTTGGTTGGATGAGGAGTGCTAGGGTATATCAGGTTATAATTATGATTGAAAATCATGGTGCGGGGTTAAGCTGTGGCATATCATTAAGGAGGGGGAAGTCCCTCTTTGGCTAGCTTAAAAGGCTAGTGCTGTTGCATAGCTTCTTAATGATTAGGATGATGATAGAAGGGACGATCAGGCCTCGAAATGTGGGAGTGGGGTTGATTCTACTACAATGGGTATGTAGCTGTGATTAGCCCCGCAAATTTCTGAGCATTGTCCGTAAAAAATCCCAGGCCGGGTGGTAATGAATGAAGTTTGGTTTAGTCGGCCTGGGATTGCGTCTGTTTTAACTCCGAGCGTTGGGACTGCTCAGGAGTGGAGTACGTCTCCTGCAGTAATGATCACGCGGATGGGGGATTCTATTGGGATAACTACGCGGTGGTCAACTTCTAGCAGTCGGAAGTGGCCGTTGGGTAAGTCTGGGGTGGGCACTATGTAGGAGTCGAATGATAGGTCTTTGAAGTCTGTGTATTCGTAGCTTCAGTATCATTGGTGGTCGATGGCTTTTAGGGTGAGGTCTGGTTCATCGATTTTGTCCATTATGTAGAGGATTTGTAGGGATGGGAGGGCGAGGAGTACCAGGACGATAGCAGGTAGGATTGTCCAGATCAGCTCTACTTCTTGGGCGTCTACAGCATTGGACGAGAGTTTTTCTGTTAGTATGTGGGCTAAAAGGTAGAGAACTAGGCTGCAGATAGCTAGGGCAACGATTAGGGCGTGGTCGTGGAATTCAACGAGTTCTTCTATGATGGGTGATGAGGCGTCTTGGAATCCTAGTTGGGAGTGGTTGGCCACATGAGATGTACAGGATTTTTACCTGTGATTTAGTCTTGACAAGGCTATGTAATTGGTTTACTAACGTCTCATAAGAAAGAAGCATGAGCGGTTAATGCAGTTGGCTTGAAACCAGCATGTGAGGGTTCGATTCCTTCCTTTCTTGTACTTGGACGAAGGCCGGTTCCTCGAAAGTATGGTATGGGGGAGGGCAGCCGTGGATTCATTCAACGTTTGTGGTAGTTAGTTCTGGTTGTAGGACTTTTCGTTTGGCCGAAAAGGCTTCTCAGATGATGAATATTAGTATGATTACGGCTACTATTGAGATTAGGGAGCCGATGGAGGAAATGGTGTTTCATAGTGTGTAGGCGTCGGGATAGTCCGAGTATCGTCGGGGTATTCCTGCTAGGCCTAGGAAGTGCTGGGGGAAGAACGTTAGGTTTACTCCTGTAAATATTACCCCGAAGTGGGCTTTTGCTCATGTTTGGTGTAGGGTAAACCCAGTGAGTAGTGGGAATCAGTGAGTAAATCCTGCTAGAATGGCAAAGACGGCGCCTATGGATAGGACGTAGTGGAAGTGGGCAACTACGTAGTACGTGTCGTGCAGGGCGATGTCTAGGGAAGAGTTTGCAAGGACGATTCCTGTTAATCCTCCGATGGTAAATAGGAAGATAAATCCTAGAGCTCATAGTATTGGGGGGGTCTCATTTGATTGTTCCTCCGTTCAGGGTGGCTAGTCAGCTAAATACTTTGATTCCGGTAGGGATGGCAATGATTATAGTGGCTGATGTAAAGTAGGCTCGGGTATCAACGTCTATTCCTACTGTAAACATGTGGTGAGCTCAGACGATGAATCCTAGGAAGCCGATGGATAGTATGGCTCAGACTATTCCCATGTAGCCGAAGGGCTCCTTTTTGCCTGAGTAGTACGTGACTACGTGTGAGATGATTCCGAACCCCGGTAGGATCAGAATATAGACTTCTGGGTGTCCGAAGAATCAGAATAGGTGTTGGTACAGGATTGGGTCTCCTCCTCCAGCGGGGTCGAAGAATGTGGTGTTTAGGTTTCGATCAGTTAGTAATATTGTAATACCGGCGGCGAGTACGGGGAGTGATAGAAGGAGTAGGATGGCGGTAATTAGTACGGATCAGACAAATAGTGGGGTTTGGTATTGTGAGAGTGCGGGGGGTTTTATGTTGATGGCTGTGGTGATAAAGTTGATGGCCCCAAGGATGGAGGAGATACCGGCTAAGTGGAGTGAGAAGATAGCCAGGTCTACTGAAGCTCCGGCGTGGGCAAGGTCACCTGCTAGGGGAGGGTAGACAGTTCAGCCTGTGCCGGCGCCAGCTTCTACAGTGGATGAGGCTAGTAGTAGGAGGAATGATGGGGGGAGGAGTCAAAAGCTTATGTTGTTTATTCGCGGGAATGCTATGTCGGGGGCACCGATTATGAGGGGGACTAATCAGTTGCCGAATCCTCCGATCATGATGGGTATGACTATAAAGAAGCTTATTACAAAGGCGTGAGCGGTAACGATTACATTGTAAATTTGGTCGTCGCCTAGGAGAGTTCCTGGTTGTCCTAGTTCTGCGCGGATTAATAGGCTGAGTGCGGTGCCGACTATTCCTGCTCATGCCCCGAAGATGAGGTACAGGGTGCCAATATCCTTATGGTTAGTGGAAAATAGTCATCGGTTGATGAAGGTGACGGGTAAGATGGCTGAGTGTTGAAGCGTTAGGCTGTAGTCCTTTTTACAGAGGTTTAATTCCTCTTCTTATCGGCTCTGTAGTGAAATTCATGTTGAGTTGCAAGCTCATCGATGCGCACTAGGGTGCGTCAGGGTCTTTGTAGGCAGAAGCCAATTGGTTTAGGCATTTAGCTGTTAACTAGAGTTTTGTGGGATCGAAGCCCATCTGTCTAGGGAGGCTTTAGCTTAATTAAAGCGTCTGACTTGCATTCAGAAGATACAGGTTAATATTCTGTAAGTCTTAATGTGCAGAAACTAAGAGGGTTTAACTCTTATTTAAGGCTTTGAAGGCCTTCGGTTTGGGGTGTTATCCTAAGTTTCTAGACAATGGCATGTATTATTGGGGACAGGGGAAGTAAGAGGATTGATAGTGAGGCAAGGACCGCAGTAGGTGTGCTTGGGGCTTTGCTAGTGTATCATTGTTTTATGTGGTTAGAGGAGTTGGGGGGAAGGGTAATTGTTGAGTGGTATGCGAGGCGTAGGTAGAAGAAGAGGCTGAGCAGTGATAGCATGGCAATTGCCATGGCTGCTGGTGTTATTTCCTGTTTAGTTAGTTCTTGGATGATAAGTCACTTTGGTATAAAGCCTGTTAATGGGGGGAGGCCTGCTAGGGATAAAAGTACTAGTATTAGGGTGGCGTTTAGCACTGGGGTTTTTGTTCATGAGGTTGTGATCATGGATAGGTTAAGGGCTTTGATTTTGTTAAGGGCTAGGAATACGGCTGATGTTATGATTGTGTATAGGTAGAAGGTAAGTAAGGCCAATTTGGGGCTGTAAACTAGGATGATGGCGATTCAGCCTAAGTGGGAGATGGACGAGAAGGCTAGGATTTTGCGTGTTTGTGTTTGGTTCAGTCCTATTCAGCCTCCTAGTGCTGTTGAGGCTAGGGCCATGGCGGTGAGTAGAGCTGGGTCGAGGGATTTGGATGTTAGTAGGAGCAGGGTTAGTGGGGGGAATTTTATGAGGGTCGAGAGTAGCAGGGCTGTTATTAGTGGCGATCCTTGTAGTACTTCTGGGAATCAGAAGTGAAATGGCACTAGGCCCAGTTTAATAGCGATTGCTGCTGTCAGTAGTAGACAGGAGGTTGGGTGGTTTATTTGTGTGATGTCTCATTGGCCGGTGACTCAGGCATTGGTTATGCTAGAGAATAGGACCAGGGCGGAAGCAGCTGCTTGGGTTAGGAAGTATTTCGTTGCGGCTTCTACTGCTCGTGGGTGGTGGGATTTGGCAATTAGGGGAATGATGGCTAGTGCGTTGATCTCCAGTCCTGTCCAGGCCAGAACTCAGTGGTTGCTGGAAATTGTGATTGTGGTGCCCAAGATGAGGCTGAAGGTTATGATTGGGGTCGCGTAAGGGTTCATTAGTAGAGGAGGGGGTTAAACCATCATTTTCGGGGTATGGGCCCGATAGCTTGATTAGCTGACTCTACTAGAAAATAATATAAGGGAAGTATGGAGAATTTTGATTTCTCTTGTGTGGGTTCAATTCCTACTTTTCTAAGGTCAACAGGAAATGAGAGGGCTGTTATACCTCTATGTTCACTTTATCATAGTGACCCTTTGTAGTTCAGGCACATTTCCTTATGTAAGGAGGTAGGCCTGCATAGCAGATAGGTATGCTGATGTGTCAGAGGCACAGAGCTAGTGTGAGGGGTAGGAAGTTTTTTCATAGTAGGTGCATTAGTTGGTCATATCGGAATCGTGGGTATGAAGCTCGGACCCATAAGAAACCAGAAGATAGTAGGAGGACTTTTGTGGCTAGGATGACGGGGAATAGTTCTGTGGGTGGCCCTAGGGCGCTTGGGTTTAGGAATATGATGGCTGTAAGTGTATTTATTAGCATAATGTTCGCATATTCAGCTAGGAAGAATAAGGCGAAGGGTCCTGCGGCGTATTCAACGTTAAACCCTGAGACTAGCTCAGATTCGCCCTCTGTGAGGTCAAAAGGAGCTCGGTTTGTCTCTGCTAGGGTGGATACGTATCATATTATTGCTAGGGGTCATGAGGAGAAAATGAAGTATAGAGGCTCCTGTGCGACGGCAAAGGAGCTGAGTGTGTAGCTTCCGCTTAGTATGATTATTGATAGCAGGATTATGGCCAGTGTCACTTCGTATGAAATGGTCTGTGCTACTGCCCGTAGGGCTCCGATTAGTGCGTATTTTGAGTTCGAGGCTCAGCCTGATCATAGGACTGAGTAGACGGCTAGGCTTGACATGGCTATTAGGAAGAGAACTCCGAGGTTTAGATCTGCTAGGGGAAATGGGAGTGGTAGTGGTGCTCAAGTGGTGAGGGCTAGGACAAGGGCTAGTATTGGTATCAGAATGAATAGAAGTGGGGAAGAGGTAGAGGGTCGGATGGGCTCTTTGGTAAATAGTTTCAGTCCGTCCGCAAATGGTTGAAGTAGGCCAAAAGGCCCGACAACGTTAGGGCCTTTGCGGGATTGTATGTAGCTTAGGATTTTCCGTTCTGCTAGGGTTAGGAAGGCTACGGCAATCAGGATTGGGATGATGTATAGGAGGGATATAACGAGGCAGCTTAGTGTTGTTATTTGAATCATGGGTGAAGCTAGGGAGAGGATTTGAACCTCTGGGGAAAGGGCTTAAGCCTTCTGCACTTGCCGGGCTCTGCCACTCTAGCTGGTCCTTTTCTAGGATTGAAAGTGGTGGGGGAAGGCCCTCTTCACGGTTTAGTTGGTTTCACTGCTTAGAGGGGGGGGGCGTGCTTGTGGTATTGGCCCCACTTTCCCGGTCCTTTCGTACTGGGGAGAGTGTGTCATAGATAGAAACCGACCTGGATTGCTCCGGTCTGAACTCAGATCACGTAGGACTGTTAATCGTTGAACAAACGAACCCTTAATAGCGGCTGCACCATTAGGATGTCCTGATCCAACATCGAGGTCGTAAACCCCCCTGTCGATATGGGCTCTTGAGGGGGATTGCGCTGTTATCCCTGGGGTAGCTTGGTCCATTAATCAATTATATTGGGTCTGGTCACTGTTAGCACTTTGAGGGGTAGCTCTAGGTAAAGAGGTATGGTCTTGTTTTTGGAGGATTTGTTCTCCTCCAAGGTCGCCCCAACCGAAAAATATCGACCAGGCTCTGCGATGGTAGTGGCCCCAGTGGGGTTGATTGAGGATTCGCGGTGGTCGTTGATTTTTAAGTTCCACAGGGTCTTCTCGTCTTATGTTCACATCCCCGCTTTTGCACGGGGAGATCAATTTCACTGATTATCTGTGAGAGACAGTTAAGACCTCGTTTAGCCATTCATACAAGTCTCGATTTATGGGACAATTGATTGCGCTACCTTTGCACGGTTAGGATACCGCGGCCGTTAAACCTAAGTCACCGGGCAGGCATCACCTTCAATACTTGTTTAATTTGCTGAAGGCTATGTTTTTGGTAAACAGTCGGGCCTTATTAATTTGCCGAGTTCCTTTCACAGATTTTAATCGCTCTTATAGGCGCTCCTGAGTCGGGTTAACAGGGTTAGTTAATACGTGGTCTTGTAGGGGTTTTTGTATCTGTCTAGGTCTGTTAATAATGTTTCTATGTAAGCTTGCGCCGTTAGAGGGGTGTGGCCCTGAGTTACTTATTTTAGCATTAATTCTCCTATATTCATAGGTTGACCTGTTTGTGATAAGGGAATCATCTTATTTTGGTATTTTTAGGTGGTGGAGCTTTGACGCACTCTTTTTTGATGGCTGCTTTAGGGCCCACGGTAGGATCAGTAGTAAGAATTATCCGCTAGTCGAGGTTGTGTCCTTTTTTAATGGAGCTGTCCCTCCATTAAATAGCTCTTAATCATCTCATTAGGGTTCAGGATGTCCGGTAGGGAGGATTAAGGGGGAACTTAGATTCGTTTCACAGGTAACCAGCTATCACCCAGCTCGGTTGGCTTTTCACCTCTACTGACAAGTCATCCCACTCTTTTGCAACAGAGACGGGTTCGCTCTCTTTAACTGCTTGAAAGTAGCTCGCTTGGGTTTCGGGGGGGCAAACTTTAGTTCACTTTGCTTGGTTGTTCTCGCTAAACCATGATGCAAAAGGTACAAGGGTTGATCTTTGCTGTCTGTCGCTTTGATTGTTTCACTGCTATTTCATCTTTCCCTTACGGTACTGGGGTCTCTATCGCGTCTAAGTGTCTTTTCTATCGCCTATACTAAGACTGTAAAATGCTTTAGTTTAATTAGTTTAGTAAATTCTTTAGTTTTGGTGTACTATTTGTGTGGTTGAGCTAGAGGGGGGGCTTCAAGACGATCCGGTCTAGTAGATATCTTTCAGGTGTAAGCTGAGTGCTTTGGTGTTATAGCTACGTCTTGATATTCTAAGTACACCTTCCGGTACACTTACCTTGTTACGACTTACCTCATCTTCAGCGTATTTATGGTATTAGTTATGTGGGATGTGGCTTTTGAGGAGGGTGACGGGCGGTATGTACGTGCCCCAGGGCCGGCTTAAAGTAGGCTCTATTGTCCCACTTTACTGCTAAATCCGCCTTCCAGAAGTGGTTTCACGCTTCTTTCCGTGTGCCCTATGAATAGGGAATGTAGCCCATTTCTTCCACTCCATAGGCTATACCTTGACCTGTCTTATTAGCGGGGTGCTATTGTGTCCACTGTTGTGCTCTCATTCGAGGTGGGCTGGCGACGGCGGTATGTAGGCTGTGTTGGCAAGGGGTGGTTGGGTTAATCGGGGATTATCGATTGTAGAACAGGCTCCTCTAGGTGGGTTTGGGGCACCGCCAAGTCCTTAGAGTTGTAAGCGTTTGTGCTCGTAGTTCTCTGGCGGATACTTCGGTAAAGTAAGTATCAAGATTTAGGGCCAGGCATAGTGGGGTATCTAATCCCAGTTTGGGCCCTGGCTTTCGTGGGTTTAAATCAGTCGTTAGTTCCTAAGATCATCTTAATGGTGTGTTTAGGTGCATCTTGGGCTTATGACAGCTCAGTTGCATTTTGATCTTAGTTAGCTAGGATAGGCATTTTACCACTCTTTACGCCGTGTCAATAGGACGGTTGATTTGGGTTTCTTGTATGACCGCGGTGGCTGGCACAAGATTTACCAACCCTTGAAGTTAGGCTGTTGCTATAACTAAGTCAAGTTTGCACTCATTGCTTAATGTTAATTACTGCTGAATACCCGTGGGGGCGTGGCTTAGCGAGGCGTCTTGGGCTACTACTTGGGTGTGCCTGATACCCACTCCTCAAGGCCTGTATGGGGGTAGGTGGTCGAGGGCGTTTACACTGGGGCGCGGATACTTGCATGTATATATTTAGCAAAAACCAACCGTAAGGTTAGGACTAAGTCTTTTGTCCGCAGGCATGTTTTATGCCATCTTGGCAACTTCAGTGCCATGCTTTGTGTTAAGCTATGTGGACGGGGGTGTGGTTAGCTGATAGTTGAGTGGTGAGTGAGAGTGAAGTATATGAAATTATTGCTTGTGTTTACTATTTTTAGTACTGGAGTTTCTCTAATAAGTTTAAGTTATTTTGTATGTGTTTGTGTGTATATGTACATCGTTCCGATGATGTCATGGAAGGGATGATTAATGGAGTTTTAGAGGTAGTTTGCTGGGATTGGGCGATGAAGGTTTATGCTACATGGTGGTTAGCGAAAGTTTACTGGTTTAGTTTGTGAAGCGCAGGGGTTGCGCTTAATGATTTGTTGTTTTGTGCTATGTCCAACGAGCATTCATCCAATAGCCCCATTTAACCCGGAGGGTGGAGGTAACATTAACTGAATGTGGTCAAAGTGCATCAGTGTCAGGATGATTCCCCATATACGCCAACCGTCTCATCGAGGGACCCTTGAAATATAGGATAGGCCGTGAGGCAGGTGTGTCCAGGCTTAGATTGTGGGACCCCCGAGATCACTGGGAATAGCCACCTGTGAGGTAACCCCGGAAAAAATAAGAGGAACCAGAGGCGCCAAAAAGCTGGAACATGCCGCGATTACGCATTGAGAAGGTGAAAGTACTCACAGATGCCACTTTGAAGGGCAAGGAGGGGTGAGTGAACCCAATGGATGGCCCTGACCGAGGAACCAGAGGCGCAAAAATGTGAGGAGGGCGAGGGGTTTAGGGGGAACGTATGGGCCTGAAGCTAGTCATACCGGACATTATGTGCAACGGGTTGCTGATTTCACGTGAGGAGTACGATTAATAAATCCGTCTGATACGAACTGCATGAGATATGTGGTGGAGAGTTGTTGTTGGAGCATGTCCTGTGAGCATTCATTAAAATGGGGTCTTGTTATGCGCTTGAGTGGAGTTGTATTGGGTGTTGTGGGGTATGGTCCTAGAACATTCATGCCGGGTGGTTTGGTAGGAGTGTGTTTAAGGGTTTAATGGCCGTGTACATGTATGGGTTTAGCACCTGCTTATAAGATAGTCCGTATATAATGTATATTACTGGTACTATAGTATGTATGTATATGGGGTATATAAATTTATGCACGAATATGCATAACCAAATACCCCCGCCTCGGGGGGGGAGGGGGGGGGGGTTAAGCATAATGGCATAGATGGGGTAGAATTATTGGGGGCTTGCGGTTAGTTCCTGTAGTTGAGAACAATGGCGGCTTTTCGAGCCGCAGGCCTCGGGTAGTGTCCGGGCAGGAATAATGACTTATTTTATGTTTTTTTTAGGGATTTGCTTTGCGGTGGGTGTTTTGGGTGTGGCGTCGAATCCTTCGCCGTATTATGGGGTTGTTGGTTTGGTGTTAGCGTCTGTGGCGGGGTGCGGGTGGTTGCTGGGCCTTGGGGTTTCGTTCGTGGCTTTAGTGCTGTTTATGGTGTATTTGGGGGGTATGCTGGTGGTGTTTGTTTATTCAGTAGCTTTAGCAGCGGAGCCTTTCCCTGGGGCTTGGGGGGATTGACGGGTGATTGGATGTGCAGTAGCGTTTGTGGCAATTGTTTTTGGGGGGTTGGTGTTTGGGGGGTTTATGGGGGCTTGGAAGTTCGGGGTTTCTACTGTGAATAATGTTGGGGTGTTTGTTGTTCGGTCGGATTTTAGTGGAGTTTCCATGTTTTATTCACATGGGGCAGGGATGTTTTTAGTGGCGGGTTGGGGGCTGTTGTTGACTTTGTTTGTTGTATTGGAGCTTGTGCGGGGGTTGTCGCGGGGTGCTATTCGGGCGGTTTAGGGGTTAGGGTCAGAGAATAGTTTATTGAAAATGCCAGCTTTGGGAGCTGGAGATAAAGGTTTGAGTCCTTTTTTTCTGAGTTTGGGGTACTCTAAGAAGTGGTAAGTCTTCAATCTTTGGTTTACAAGACCAATGTTTTTATAAACTATTAGAGTATTTAGCAGTTGAGTATTTTGTTTTCTAGGGCGCTTGCGGCGGGGAGGAGAAATAGGAGGATAGTGAAGTAGGCGATTGAAGCGAGTTGGCCGATGATGATGAATGGGTGTTCGACGGGTTGGCTTCCTACTCATGTTAGGACGAGGACGTCGGCGACTAGTACTCAGAATAGGAGCTGGGAGAGTGGTCGGAATGTTATTGCTCGTTGTTTTGATTTGTGCAGGAATGGGATTAGGAATAGGATCAGTACGGAGGCGGCCAGTGCTAATACGCCTCCTAGTTTATTTGGGATTGAACGTAGGATGGCGTAGGCGAATAGGAAGTATCATTCTGGCTTGATGTGTGGTGGGGTTACTAGCGGGTTTGCTGGGGTGAAGTTTTCTGGGTCTCCCAGGAGGTTAACCGCTCATGCTTCTTTCTTATGAGACGTTAGTAAACCAATTACATAGCCTTGTCAAGACTAAATCACAGGTAAAAATCCTGTACATCTCATGTGGCCAACCACTCCCAACTAGGATTCCAAGACGCCTCATCACCCATCATAGAAGAACTCGTTGAATTCCACGACCACGCCCTAATCGTTGCCCTAGCTATCTGCAGCCTAGTTCTCTACCTTTTAGCCCACATACTAACAGAAAAACTCTCGTCCAATGCTGTAGACGCCCAAGAAGTAGAGCTGATCTGGACAATCCTACCTGCTATCGTCCTGGTACTCCTCGCCCTCCCATCCCTACAAATCCTCTACATAATGGACGAAATCGACGAACCAGACCTCACCCTAAAAGCCATCGGCCACCAATGATACTGAAGCTACGAATACACAGACTTCAAAGACCTATCATTCGACTCCTACATAGTGCCCACCCCAGACTTACCCAACGGCCACTTCCGACTGCTAGAAGTTGACCACCGCGTAGTTATCCCAATAGAATCCCCCATCCGCGTGATCATTACTGCAGGAGACGTACTCCACTCCTGAGCAGTCCCAACGCTCGGAGTTAAAACAGACGCAATCCCAGGCCGACTAAACCAAACTTCATTCATTACCACCCGGCCTGGGATTTTTTACGGACAATGCTCAGAAATTTGCGGGGCTAATCACAGCTACATACCCATTGTAGTAGAATCAACCCCACTCCCACATTTCGAGGCCTGATCGTCCCTTCTATCATCATCCTAATCATTAAGAAGCTATGCAACAGCACTAGCCTTTTAAGCTAGCCAAAGAGGGACTTCCCCCTCCTTAATGATATGCCACAGCTTAACCCCGCACCATGATTTTCAATCATAATTATAACCTGATTAACCCTAGCACTCCTCATCCAACCAAAACTACTAGCCTTCACCACAACCAACCCCCCATCAAATAAGACCTCCCTCACTACCAAACCCACACCATGATCCTGACCATGAACCTAAGCTTCTTTGACCAATTTTCCAGCCCCAATCTATTTGGCATCCCCTTAATCCTACTATCCCTACTCTTCCCAGCCCTACTATTCCCGTCCCCAAACAACCGATGAATCAACAACCGCCTTTCTACTATCCAAACATGACTCCTTCACCTAATCACAAAACAACTAATAGTCCCACTCAACAAAAATGGCCACAAATGAGCCATAATATTTACATCCCTAATAATCATACTTCTTACAATCAACCTTCTAGGCCTCCTTCCATATACATTCACCCCAACCACCCAACTATCTATGAACATAGCCCTAGCCTTCCCACTATGGCTCGCCACACTACTAACAGGCATGTTTAACCATGTACGTGCCCCAGGGCCGGCTTAAAGTAGGCTCTATTGTCCCACTTTACTGCTAAATCCGCCTTCCAGAAGTGGTTTCACGCTTCTTTCCGTGTGCCCTATGAATAGGGAATGTAGCCCATTTCTTCCACTCCATAGGCTATACCTTGACCTGTCTTATTAGCGGGGTGCTATTGTGTCCACTGTTGTGCTCTCATTCGAGGTGGGCTGGCGACGGCGGTATGTAGGCTGTGTTGGCAAGGGGTGGTTGGGTTAATCGGGGATTATCGATTGTAGAACAGGCTCCTCTAGGTGGGTTTGGGGCACCGCCAAGTCCTTAGAGTTTTAAGCGTTTGTGCTCGTAGTTCTCTGGCGGATACTTCGGTAAAGTAAGTATCAAGATTTAGGGCCAGGCATAGTGGGGTATCTAATCCCAGTTTGGGCCCTGGCTTTCGTGGGTTTAAATCAGTCGTTAGTTCCTAAGATCATCTTAATGGTGTGTTTAGGTGCATCTTGGGCTTATGACAGCTCAGTTGCATTTTGATCTTAGTTAGCTAGGATAGGCATTTTACCACTCTTTACGCCGTGTCAATAGGACGGTTGATTTGGGTTTCTTGTATGACCGCGGTGGCTGGCACAAGATTTACCAACCCTTGAAGTTAGGCTGTTGCTATAACTAAGTCAAGTTTGCACTCATTGCTTAATGTTAATTACTGCTGAATACCCGTGGGGGCGTGGCTTAGCGAGGCGTCTTGGGCTACTACTTGGGTGTGCCTGATACCCGCTCCTCAAGGCCTGTATGGGGGTAGGTGGTCGAGGGCGTTTACACTGGGGCGCGGATACTTGCATGTATATATTTAGCAAAAACCAACCGTAAGGTTAGGGCTAAGTCTTTTGTCCGCAGGCATGTTTTATGCCATCTTGGCAACTTCAGTGCCATGCTTTGTGTTAAGCTATGTGGACGGGGGTGTGGTTAGCTGATAGTTGAGTGGTGAGTGAGAGTGAAGTATATGAAATTATTGCTTGTGTTTACTATTTTTAGTACTGGAGTTTCTCTAAGTCCTAGGACTAGGAGGAAATGGTGTTTCATAGTGTGTAGGCGTCGGGATAGTCCGAGTATCGTCGGGGTATTCCTGCTAGGCCTAGGAAGTGCTGGGGGAAGAACGTTAGGTTTACTCCTGTAAATATTACCCCGAAGTGGGCTTTTGCTCATGTTTGGTGTAGGGTAAACCCAGTGAGTAGTGGGAATCAGTGAGTAAATCCTGCTAGAATGGCAAAGACGGCGCCTATGGATAGGACGTAGTGGAAGTGGGCAACTACGTAGTACGTGTCGTGCAGGGCGATGTCTAGGGAAGAGTTTGCAAGAACGATTCCTGTTAATCCTCCGATGGTAAATAGGAAGATAAATCCTAGAGCTCATAGTATTGGGGGGGGTCTCATTTGATTGTTCCTCCGTGCAGGGTGGCTAGTCAGCTAAATACTTTGATTCCGGTAGGGATGGCAATGATTATAGTGGCTGATGTAAAGTAGGCTCGGGTATCAACGTCTATTCCTACTGTAAACATGTGGTGAGCTCAGACGATGAATCCTAGGAAGCCGATGGATAGTATGGCTCAGACTATTCCCATGTAGCCGAAGGGCTCCTTTTTGCCTGAGTAGTACGTGACTACGTGTGAGATGATTCCGAACCCCGGTAGGATCAGAATATAGACTTCTGGGTGTCCGAAGAATCAGAATAGGTGTTGGTACAGGATTGGGTCTCCTCCTCCAGCGGGGTCGAAGAATGTGGTGTTTAGGTTTCGATCAGTTAGTAATATTGTAATACCGGCGGCGAGTACGGGGAGTGATAGAAGGAGTAGGATGGCGGTAATTAGTACGGATCAGACAAATAGTGGGGTTTGGTATTGTGAGAGTGCGGGGGGTTTTATGTTGATGGCTGTGGTGATAAAGTTGATGGCCCCAAGGATGGAGGAGATACCGGCTAAGTGGAGTGAGAAGATAGCCAGGTCTACTGAAGCTCCGGCGTGGGCAAGGTCACCTGCTAGGGGAGGGTAGACAGTTCAGCCTGTGCCGGCGCCAGCTTCTACAGTGGATGAGGCTAGTAGGAGGAGGAATGATGGGGGGAGGAGTCAAAAGCTTATGTTGTTTATTTGCGGGAATGCTATGTCGGGGGCACCGATTATGAGGGGGACTAATCAGTTGCCGAATCCTCCGATCATGATGGGTATGACTATAAAGAAGCTTATTACAAAGGCGTGAGCGGTAACGATTACATTGTAAATTTGGTCGTCGCCTAGGAGAGTTCCTGGTTGTCCTAGTTCTGCGCGGATTAATAGGCTGAGTGCGGTGCCGACTATTCCTGCTCATGCCCCGAAGATGAGGTACAGGGTGCCAATATCCTTATGGTTAGTGGAAAATAGTCATCGGTTGATGAAGGTGACGGGTAAGATGGCTGAGTGTTGAAGCGTTAGGCTGTAGTCCTTTTTACAGAGGTTTAATTCCTCTTCTTATCGGCTCTGTAGTGAAATTCATGTTGAGTTGCAAGCTCATCGATGCGCACTAGGGTGCGTCAGGGTCTTTGTAGGCAGAAGCCAATTGGTTTAGGCATTTAGCTGTTAACTAGAGTTTTGTGGGATCGAAGCCCATCTGTCTAGGGAGGCTTTAGCTTAATTAAAGCGTCTGACTTGCATTCAGAAGATACAGGTTAATATTCTGTAAGTCTTAATGTGCAGAAACTAAGAGGGTTTAACTCTTATTTAAGGCTTTGAAGGCCTTCGGTTTGGGGTGTTATCCTAAGTTTCTAGACAATGGCATGTATTATTGGGGACAGGGGAAGTAAGAGGATTGATAGTGAGGCAAGGACCGCAGTAGGTGTGCTTGGGGCTTTGCTAGTGTATCATTGTTTTATGTGGTTAGAGGAGTTGGGGGGAAGGGTAATTGTTGAGTGGTATGCGAGGCGTAGGTAGAAGAAGAGGCTGAGCAGTGATAGCATGGCAATTGCCATGGCTGCTGGTGTTATTTCCTGTTTAGTTAGTTCTTGGATGATAAGTCACTTTGGTATAAAGCCTGTTAATGGGGGGAGGCCTGCTAGGGATAAAAGTACTAGTATTAGGGTGGCGTTTAGCACTGGGGTTTTTGTTCATGAGGTTGTGATCATGGATAGGTTAAGGGCTTTGATTTTGTTAAGGGCTAGGAATACGGCTGATGTTATGATTGTGTATAGGTAGAAGGTAAGTAAGGCCAATTTGGGGCTGTAAACTAGGATGATGGCGATTCAGCCTAAGTGGGAGATGGACGAGAAGGCTAGGATTTTGCGTGTTTGTGTTTGGTTCAGTCCTATTCAGCCTCCTAGTGCTGTTGAGGCTAGGGCCATGGCGGTGAGTAGAGCTGGGTCGAGGGATTTGGATGTTAGTAGGAGCAGGGTTAGTGGGGGGAATTTTATGAGGGTCGAGAGTAGCAGGGCTGTTATTAGTGGCGATCCTTGTAGTACTTCTGGGAATCAGAAGTGAAATGGCACTAGGCCCAGTTTAATAGCGATTGCTGCTGTCAGTAGTAGACAGGAGGTTGGGTGGTTTATTTGTGTGATGTCTCATTGGCCGGTGACTCAGGCATTGGTTATGCTAGAGAATAGGACCAGGGCGGAAGCAGCTGCTTGGGTTAGGAAGTATTTCGTTGCGGCTTCTACTGCTCGTGGGTGGTGGGATTTGGCAATTAGGGGAATGATGGCTAGTGCGTTGATCTCCAGTCCTGTCCAGGCCAGAACTCAGTGGTTGCTGGAAATTGTGATTGTGGTGCCCAAGATGAGGCTGAAGGTTATGATTGGGGTCGCGTAAGGGTTCATTAGTAGAGGAGGGGGTTAAACCATCATTTTCGGGGTATGGGCCCGATAGCTTGATTAGCTGACTCTACTAGAAAATAATATAAGGGAAGTATGGAGAATTTTGATTTCTCTTGTGTGGGTTCAATTCCTACTTTTCTAAGGTCAACAGGAAATGAGAGGGCTGTTATACCTCTATGTTCACTTTATCATAGTGACCCTTTGTAGTTCAGGCACATTTCCTTATGTAAGGAGGTAGGCCTGCATAGCAGATAGGTATGCTGATGTGTCAGAGGCACAGAGCTAGTGTGAGGGGTAGGAAGTTTTTTCATAGTAGGTGCATTAGTTGGTCATATCGGAATCGTGGGTATGAAGCTCGGACCCATAAGAAACCAGAAGATAGTAGGAGGACTTTTGTGGCTAGGATGACGGGGAATAGTTCTGTGGGTGGCCCTAGGGCGCTTGGGTTTAGGAATATGATGGCTGTAAGTGTATTTATTAGCATAATGTTCGCATATTCAGCTAGGAAGAATAAGGCGAAGGGTCCTGCGGCGTATTCAACGTTAAACCCTGAGACTAGCTCAGATTCGCCCTCTGTGAGGTCAAAAGGAGCTCGGTTTGTCTCTGCTAGGGTGGATACGTATCATATTATTGCTAGGGGTCATGAGGAGAAAATGAAGTATAGAGGCTCCTGTGCGACGGCAAAGGAGCTGAGTGTGTAGCTTCCGCTTAGTATGATTATTGATAGCAGGATTATGGCCAGTGTCACTTCGTATGAAATGGTCTGTGCTACTGCCCGTAGGGCTCCGATTAGTGCGTATTTTGAGTTCGAGGCTCAGCCTGATCATAGGACTGAGTAGACGGCTAGGCTTGACATGGCTATTAGGAAGAGAACTCCGAGGTTTAGATCTGCTAGGGGAAATGGGAGTGGTAGTGGTGCTCAAGTGGTGAGGGCTAGGACAAGGGCTAGTATTGGTATCAGAATGAATAGAAGTGGGGAAGAGGTAGAGGGTCGGATGGGCTCTTTGGTAAATAGTTTCAGTCCGTCCGCAAATGGTTGAAGTAGGCCAAAAGGCCCGACAACGTTAGGGCCTTTGCGGGATTGTATGTAGCTTAGGATTTTCCGTTCTGCTAGGGTTAGGAAGGCTACGGCAATCAGGATTGGGATGATGTATAGGAGGGATATAACGAGGCAGCTTAGTGTTGTTATTTGAATCATGGGTGAAGCTAGGGAGAGGATTTGAACCTCTGGGGAAAGGGCTTAAGCCTTCTGCACTTGCCGGGCTCTGCCACTCTAGCTGGTCCTTTTCTAGGATTGAAAGTGGTGGGGGAAGGCCCTCTTCACGGTTTAGTTGGTTTCACTGCTTAGAGGGGGGGGGCGTGCTTGTGGTATTGGCCCCACTTTCCCGGTCCTTTCGTACTGGGGAGAGTGTGTCATAGATAGAAACCGACCTGGATTGCTCCGGTCTGAACTCAGATCACGTAGGACTGTTAATCGTTGAACAAACGAACCCTTAATAGCGGCTGCACCATTAGGATGTCCTGATCCAACATCGAGGTCGTAAACCCCCCTGTCGATATGGGCTCTTGAGGGGGATTGCGCTGTTATCCCTGGGGTAGCTTGGTCCATTAATCAATTATATTGGGTCTGGTCACTGTTAGCACTTTGAGGGGTAGCTCTAGGTAAAGAGGTATGGTCTTGTTTTTGGAGGATTTGTTCTCCTCCAAGGTCGCCCCAACCGAAAAATATCGACCAGGCTCTGCGATGGTAGTGGCCCCAGTGGGGTTGATTGAGGATTCGCGGTGGTCGTTGATTTTTAAGTTCCACAGGGTCTTCTCGTCTTATGTTCACATCCCCGCTTTTGCACGGGGAGATCAATTTCACTGATTATCTGTGAGAGACAGTTAAGACCTCGTTTAGCCATTCATACAAGTCTCGATTTATGGGACAATTGATTGCGCTATCTTTGCACGGTTAGGATACCGCGGCCGTTAAACCTAAGTCACCGGGCAGGCATCACCTTCAATACTTGTTTAATTTGCTGAAGGCTATGTTTTTGGTAAACAGTCGGGCCTTATTAATTTGCCGAGTTCCTTTCACAGATTTTAATCGCTCTTATAGGCGCTCCTGAGTCGGGTTAACAGGGTTAGTTAATACGTGGTCTTGTAGGGGTTTTTGTATCTGTCTAGGTCTGTTAATAATGTTTCTATGTAAGCTTGCGCCGTTAGAGGGGTGTGGCCCTGTACATGAGGGGCCTAGGATGATTCCTAGGATTGTTATGAGGATGGCAGCGGTTTTGGTGATAAGGGGTATGGTTATTGGGGGGGTTTTGGTTGGTGTGATGAAAGAGGTAATGATTATTCCTGCTGTAATGCTGCCTAGGGCGAGTCGGGTTAGGGGGGCGGTGATTAGTGGGTTGTTTTCGTTTATTGATACTATTGGGGGGATTCGGGTTTGTCCAGCTTGGACTAGGATGGTTATGCGGATGCTGTAGGTTGCGGTGAATGCTGTGGCTATAAGGGTTAGGAGTAGGGCTCAAGTATTTAGGTATGATGTGTTTAAGCTTTCGATGATGAGGTCTTTTGAGTAGAATCCGGCTAGGAATGGGGTTCCTATCAGCGCCAGGTTTCCGATGGTTAGGCAGGAAGTAGTGACTGGGAGTATTTTCTGTAGGCCTCCTATCTTTCGGATATCTTGTTCTCCGTTTAGGTTGTGGATGATAGACCCTGAGCATAGGAATAGTATGGCTTTAAAGAAGGCATGGGTTGAGATGTGTAGGAAGGCTAGTTGTGGGAGGTTTAGTCCGATAGTGACTATTATTAGTCCTAGTTGGCTGGATGTTGAGAAAGCAATGATTTTTTTGATGTCATTTTGGGTTAGGGCGCATGTGGCAGCGAATAGGGTTGATAGAGCACCTAGGCATAGGCAGGCAGTTAGGGCTGTCTGGTTGGTGGCTAGCAGGGGGTGCATGCGGATGAGCAGGAAGATTCCGGCTACTACTATGGTACTGGAGTGCAGTAGGGCTGATACTGGGGTGGGGCCTTCTATTGCTGCGGGCAGTCATGGGTGGAGTCCAAATTGGGCGGATTTTCCTGCGGCTGCGAGGATTAATCCTATGAGGGGGAGGATTGGGGTTTGGTGGGGGTGTACGGCTTGTTGGATCTCTCAGGTGTTGAATGTTGAAGCTAGTCATGCTATGCTCAGGATCAGTCCGATGTCTCCGATTCGGTTGTAGATTACGGCTCGTAGGGCGGCGGTGTTGGCATCTGCTCGGCCTTGTCATCAGCCGATGAGAAGGAAGGACATGATTCGTACTCCTTCCCAGCCTACGAATAGGAGGAATATGTTGTTTGCGGTTGTTAGGAGGAGTATGGCGACTAGGAATGTCAGTAGGTAGGTGAAAAATTTTGTTACGTATGGCTCTGAGGCCATGTATCATATGGCGAATTGTAGGATTGATCATGTTACAAATAGGGCGATTGGAAGAAATGTTATTGAGTATTGGTCTATTTTTAGGCTCAGGGGGATTTTAAAGTTTATAATGAATTTTCACTCCCAGTGGCAGGTGACAGATTCTACTCCCGAGTAGATGAATGCGGTTGTAGGGGCTAGGCTAATTAGGAATGCGGTTTTAACAGCGCGGGTGGTGGCTTGTGGGGTGTTTTTAAAGTTTTTAAATAGAAATGGCAGGATGATTGGGGTTAGGAGGATTGTCAGCGTGAGTAGTGTGAGGGAGTTGATTAGTAGTGTGGGGTTCACTACTTTTACTTGGATTTGCACCAAGATGGGTGGTTCCTAAGACCAGTGGATTGCTGTTATCCTTTAAAAGTAAGGGGGCTGAGGTTTTAGGCTCAGATGTAAGAGTTAGCAGCTCTTGTTGGTTAAACCCTCCCCTCGGCAGGTAAGAAGGTTTGAACTTCTATTCTTAGAATCACAGTCTAATGTTTGGTTTAAACTATACTTGCATGAGGGGATTCCGGAGATCAGTTCGGGTTTGAGGATTAGGAGGAATATTGGGATAATGTGGAGTGTTATGAGCAGGTGTTCTCGCGTGGTTGAGTTTTGCATAGATGTGATGTGGGAGGGGATTGAGCCTCGTTGGGTCATTAGTAGTATGAATAAGGTGTAGGAGGCGGTTAGTAGGGTTGCGATTCCTGTTAGGATGATCGTGAAGGCAGATCAGTTGAATAAGGTGATTATAATGGTTAGCTCTGCTATGAGGTTTGTTGTTGGGGGTAAGGCTATGTTTGTTAGATTGGCCAGCAATCATCAGGTAGCTATGAGTGGTAGGAGAGGTTGTAGGCCTCGTGTGAGTAGTAGAATTCGGCTGTGCGTACGTTCATAGTTTGTGTTGGCTAGGCAGAATAGTATGGAGGAAGTTAGTCCATGGGAAATTATTAGGATCATTGCCCCTGAGAATGATCAGTGGGTTTGGATTATTCCTGCGGCGATAACTAGGCCTATGTGGCTAACGGATGAATAAGCGATTAGTGATTTTAGGTCTGTCTGTCGTAGGCAGATTGAGCTAGTCATTAGGGCGCCTCATAGGGCCAGGGTTAGGAAGGGGTAGTGCAGGAGGTTGGACAGTGGGCCCATAAATAGAGTGACTCGTATAATTCCGTATCCTCCTAGCTTTAGTAGTAGGGCGGCGAGGAGTATTGAGCCTGCGATGGGTGCTTCTACGTGGGCTTTTGGCAGTCAGAGGTGTAGGCCGTATAGTGGGGCTTTTACTATGAATGCTATGAGCAGTGCTAGACCTGATAGTATTCCTGTCCATGAGGTGGATAGGGTTGGGTGGGTTAGTTGTAGGGTTGGCAGGTGCAGGGTGCCAATTTTCACGTATAGGTGTATGATTGTGATTAGCAGGGGTAGAGAGCTTACTGGCGTGTAGAATAGCAGGTAGATGCCAGCGCTTAGGCGTTCTGGTTGGTTCCCCCATCGGGTGATTAAGATTAGGGTGGGAATGAGGGTTGCTTCAAATGAGATGTAAAATAGTGCTAGTTCTGTGGTGGAAAAGGCTAGTAGGATGAATGGCTGGACTGCGACTAAGGTTGAGATAAAGATTCGTTTGCGTTGTAGGGGTTCTTGTTGCAGGTGGTTTTGGCTTGCTATGATTATGAGTGGGAGTAGTCAGCAGGATAGTACTAGGAGGGGGGATGAGATTTGGTCAATTCCTGTTCAGTTGGATAAAAATTTGTAGGGGTAGTAGGTTGGGATTAATCACTGTAGGCTTAGGGCAGCGATTAGGAGGCTGTATAAGGTGGTGTTAGTCCATAGAAATTTTGGTGGAGACAGCAGGGCTGTTGGAAGAAGTATGATTGTGGGTAGGATGATTTTTAGCATTGCAGGAGGTTTAGGTTGTGTAGATGGTCGGAGCCATGTGTGCGGGTGGAGGCTACTAGGATGGCCAGGCCTGTGCCCGCCTCACACGCTGAGAAGGTTAGCATGAGAATTGGTACCATGGTGAATGAGGAGTGCAGATCTAAACCTCGGAGTTCTCTTCCTAATAGCCATGTCAAGCCTAGCCGTCTACTCAGTCCTATGATCAGGCTGAGCCTCGAACTCAAAATACGCACTAATCGGAGCCCTACGGGCAGTAGCACAGACCATTTCATACGAAGTGACACTGGCCATAATCCTGCTATCAATAATCATACTAAGCGGAAGCTACACACTCAGCTCCTTTGCCGTCGCACAGGAGCCTCTATACTTCATTTTCTCCTCATGACCCCTAGCAATAATATGATACGTATCCACCCTAGCAGAGACAAACCGAGCTCCTTTTGACCTCACAGAGGGTGAATCTGAGCTAGTCTCAGGGTTTAACGTTGAATACGCCGCAGGACCCTTCGCCTTATTCTTCCTAGCTGAATATGCGAACATTATGCTAATAAATACACTTACAGCCATCATATTCCTAAACCCAAGCGCCCTAGGGCCACCCACAGAACTATTCCCCGTCATCCTAGCCACAAAAGTCCTCCTACTATCTTCTGGTTTCTTATGGGTCCGAGCTTCATACCCACGATTCCGATATGACCAACTAATGCACCTACTATGAAAAAACTTCCTACCCCTCACACTAGCTCTGTGCCTCTGACACATCAGCATACCTATCTGCTATGCAGGCCTACCTCCTTACATAAGGAAATGTGCCTGAACTACAAAGGGTCACTATGATAAAGTGAACATAGAGGTATAACAGCCCTCTCATTTCCTGTTGACCTTAGAAAAGTAGGAATTGAACCCACACAAGAGAAATCAAAATTCTCCATACTTCCCTTATATTATTTTCTAGTAGAGTCAGCTAATCAAGCTATCGGGCCCATACCCCGAAAATGATGGTTTAACCCCCTCCTCTACTAATGAACCCTTACGCGACCCCAATCATAACCTTCAGCCTCATCTTGGGCACCACAATCACAATTTCCAGCAACCACTGAGTTCTGGCCTGGACAGGACTGGAGATCAACGCACTAGCCATCATTCCCCTAATTGCCAAATCCCACCACCCACGAGCAGTAGAAGCCGCAACGAAATACTTCCTAACCCAAGCAGCTGCTTCCGCCCTGGTCCTATTCTCTAGCATAACCAATGCCTGAGTCACCGGCCAATGAGACATCACACAAATAAACCACCCAACCTCCTGTCTACTACTGACAGCAGCAATCGCTATTAAACTGGGCCTAGTGCCATTTCACTTCTGATTCCCAGAAGTACTACAAGGATCGCCACTAATAACAGCCCTGCTACTCTCGACCCTCATAAAATTCCCCCCACTAACCCTGCTCCTACTAACATCCAAATCCCTCGACCCAGCTCTACTCACCGCCATGGCCCTAGCCTCAACAGCACTAGGAGGCTGAATAGGACTGAACCAAACACAAACACGCAAAATCCTAGCCTTCTCGTCCATCTCCCACTTAGGCTGAATCGCCATCATCCTAGTTTACAGCCCCAAATTGGCCTTACTTACCTTCTACCTATACACAATCATAACATCAGCCGTATTCCTAGCCCTTAACAAAATCAAAGCCCTTAACCTATCCATGATCACAACCTCATGAACAAAAACCCCAGTGCTAAACGCCACCCTAATACTAGTACTTTTATCCCTAGCAGGCCTCCCCCCATTAACAGGCTTTATACCAAAGTGACTTATCATCCAAGAACTAACTAAACAGGAAATAACACCAGCAGCCATGGCAATTGCCATGCTATCACTGCTCAGCCTCTTCTTCTACCTACGCCTCGCATACCACTCAACAATTACCCTTCCCCCCAACTCCTCTAACCACATAAAACAATGATACACTAGCAAAGCCCCAAGCACACCTACTGCGGTCCTTGCCTCACTATCAATCCTCTTACTTCCCCTGTCCCCAATAATACATGCCATTGTCTAGAAACTTAGGATAACACCCCAAACCGAAGGCCTTCAAAGCCTTAAATAAGAGTTAAACCCTCTTAGTTTCTGCACATTAAGACTTACAGAATATTAACCTGTATCTTCTGAATGCAAGTCAGACGCTTTAATTAAGCTAAAGCCTCCCTAGACAGATGGGCTTCGATCCCACAAAACTCTAGTTAACAGCTAAATGCCTAAACCAATTGGCTTCTGCCTACAAAGACCCTGACGCACCCTAGTGCGCATCGATGAGCTTGCAACTCAACATGAATTTCACTACAGAGCCGATAAGAAGAGGAATTAAACCTCTGTAAAAAGGACTACAGCCTAACGCTTCAACACTCAGCCATCTTACCCGTCACCTTCATCAACCGATGACTATTTTCCACTAACCATAAGGATATTGGCACCCTGTACCTCATCTTCGGGGCATGAGCAGGAATAGTCGGCACCGCACTCAGCCTATTAATCCGCGCAGAACTAGGACAACCAGGAACTCTCCTAGGCGACGACCAAATTTACAATGTAATCGTTACCGCTCACGCCTTTGTAATAAGCTTCTTTATAGTCATACCCATCATGATCGGAGGATTCGGCAACTGATTAGTCCCCCTCATAATCGGTGCCCCCGACACAGCATTCCCGCGAATAAACAACATAAGCTTTTGACTCCTCCCCCCATCATTCCTCCTCCTACTAGCCTCATCCACTGTAGAAGCTGGCGCCGGCACAGGCTGAACTGTCTACCCTCCCCTAGCAGGTGACCTTGCCCACGCCGGAGCTTCAGTAGACCTGGCTATCTTCTCACTCCACTTAGCCGGTATCTCCTCCATCCTTGGGGCCATCAACTTTATCACCACAGCCATCAACATAAAACCCCCCGCACTCTCACAATACCAAACCCCACTATTTGTCTGATCCGTACTAATTACCGCCATCCTACTCCTTCTATCACTCCCCGTACTCGCCGCCGGTATTACAATATTACTAACTGATCGAAACCTAAACACCACATTCTTCGACCCCGCTGGAGGAGGAGACCCAATCCTGTACCAACACCTATTCTGATTCTTCGGACACCCAGAAGTCTATATTCTGATCCTACCGGGGTTCGGAATCATCTCACACGTAGTCACGTACTACTCAGGCAAAAAGGAGCCCTTCGGCTACATGGGAATAGTCTGAGCCATACTATCCATCGGCTTCCTAGGATTCATCGTCTGAGCTCACCACATGTTTACAGTAGGAATAGACGTTGATACCCGAGCCTACTTTACATCAGCCACTATAATCATTGCCATCCCTACCGGAATCAAAGTATTTAGCTGACTAGCCACCCTGCACGGAGGAACAATCAAATGAGACCCCCCCAATACTATGAGCTCTAGGATTTATCTTCCTATTTACCATCGGAGGATTAACAGGAATCGTTCTTGCAAACTCTTCCCTAGACATCGCCCTGCACGACACGTACTACGTAGTTGCCCACTTCCACTACGTCCTATCCATAGGCGCTGTTATAAATGACTGAGTCCCAAATAGGATTACAATCAGAGTTTACAATTTATTAAACGAATAGAGGCAAGCAAACAGCGCTGGGTGCGCCGGGAGTCTCTGCTCCACCGGGACGCACACCCGTTACGTAAGGCATCTACTTTTTTATACTCCTAGGCTAATACATATTTATTACTACTTCTAAAAGAGGCAAGGTTATTATAATTGGTTTCCCGAATCCGATGTCGCCTGCTTATCAGTCTCTGTTACTTTCTCAGGGGCCGCTCGAACAGGGAGACAGGGAGGCTCATATTTTCCTCCTTATCTAGTGGTCCAGGGAGACAGGGAGACAGGAAGGCTCTTATTCTTCCTCCTTATCTAGTGGTCTCTTGGCCGGCTATCAGAAGTTACTGCACATCCGTGCAAAGTCAGCAGTTTTTCTCCGAAGAAATCCCTTTGTTCTTTTCTCGCCTAAACCCAGGCCTCAATGTTAACCCTTCAAAACCCCTTAGTGGCACGAATTGCTGGACCATTTCTTACAATTCCTCCCTTTTTTTTTTTTTTTTAATCATCAATTCGTGTCTCTCCTTCAACCTTTGTCAGTAACAATTGGATTTCATCAGTCAGTTCTCGGGGTGTCCACTTCTTAAGCATCATTATCGACACGTCACCTTTTCTCTCCACTGAAGTCATCACAAATTGGGTGCTATTTATTACTCGCCGTATCAACAACGTAAAGCAAGGTATCATAAAAGGTATAAACAATAATGTCATTACACCACATAAAAATAAAAATAGCATCCTTTTAACCCATGGTTCACCAGGCAACCATGAAAAGAAATCCCAATCCATACCCTTCCAAGTTTGTACTGGGACGTGGGCTAGCTTTCTAATTTCCTTTGTTATCTGCTTGACCACTTTTCCATTATCATCAATCTGTAGACAACAATTAGAATCGTTCAGTTTTCCACATACTCCCCCTTCTTCTGCTAGTAAATAGTCTAAGACCATTCTATGTTGGAATATAGCATTTCTCATTTGAGTGGATTGGTCAGCCAAAAGATCCAAGGCTGTCGCTGTTTGATTTGTTACAACTTCGAGGATAGCTTGCAACCTAATTATTCGGTTCAAATTATAAATAGGTTCTCGGGCTCCTGATATCAACTCATTTGAGTTCCAGGTGGCTGGCCCATAATGCTGTATGATTCTTTCAGGAGGCCATTCATCCTTTCCCCATTTTTGGGCACTATCCCCGGATAAGGAAGTATCAACAGATCGTTTTACTCTGTTCAGGTCATCATATAATCTTATTCCTAAATGATTTCCTTGTGTTTGTGACAATAAAAAGAACAAGGGTCTTATGTACCCCC
This sequence comes from Anser brachyrhynchus, assembly GCF_964034855.1. NCBI lineage: Eukaryota > Metazoa > Chordata > Aves > Anseriformes > Anatidae > Anser > Anser brachyrhynchus. The sequence goes on along the minus strand of NC_137696.1, from coordinate 15,187,261 downwards.
CATAGCATATTCCCGACCAGTTTCCAGGTAGCCTCTTGTAAGCATGTTTGCCACACACCCAATAATGTCCCTTTAGGGCCCACGTCCCGTTTGGAAAATGACCATCCCATCCATCTTTACCCTTTGGGGCGTGATAATACAGAGTGTCCTTGTTACCGAGTGGTCCTGTTACAATGTCTGCCCCGTTTGTACTCGTATATGCACGCTTCCGAGCTCCCACGTTGGGTTTCCACTTACAGTCACAATTCAGTTCTCTTTGGCGACCTGTCATATTATAAGCCTTTTTCGCCGTCCAATCTTGAGAGTGTGGGAAGCGCCTTCAATCATGGGGTTGGGCCCGCTTTCAGAGCTTGTGTTACCATTCAGCCCTTCAGGGTGATCCAGCTCCTGGAAAAACTAATCACAATTTTATTATGGGTTTAAAAGGTTCTCATGTTATTTTTCTCAGGACAAACTGATTTTGGTGTAGGAGAAGTCCGGTCGAGGCACTCTCACTCGGCGGTCAATACCCATAGGGGTTGCCTCCCTCGGTAGACCATACACACCGCAGTGGAGGGTCCTACCCCGGTCTTGCCTTCTCCCTTTCCTCCCTTCAGACTTGTCCTCTTTATCCAGTGCCCTTAATTCATGCAGAACCTTATTGCTGGGATATCAGTTCCTCTTTAATCTCAGTTTCAGTTCCCCAGGAGTGGACTCAACCCTCCAGGCTTCGGTAGTTATTGGTCCTTTTATTCTGGATGCGTGGGTCCAACCCCTTTCTGCCGTTCTCACAGCTGTTTCAGTAGTAAGTAAAACAAGGTACGGTCCCTCCCATCGGGGGTTCAATGATTCTTCTCTCCAGGTTTTTATTAAGACCTTGTCTCCTGGTTGTATTTTATGAATAGCAAATCCTAAAGGTGGTGTCTGAGTCATCATCCCAATTTCTCTTAGCTCCTGTAATCTCCTTCCAATGGTAATTATGTATTTCTGGATACTATGATCCTCAATTACATTGTTCCCTAGGGGCATCCCTTGAGAATAAGGCATACCATATAACATTTCATATGATGATAATCCAGTCTCACTGTGTGGTTTAGTTCTTATGTTTAAAAGTGCCAATGGTAAGCATTTCGTCCAGGGCAGCTGTGTCTCGATCATTAACTTAGTCAATTGTTGTTTTATTGTTTGATTCATCCTTTCTACTTTCCCTGAGCTCTGTGGGTGCCAGGGAGTGTGGTATTCCCACTGAATACCTAATGATTGACACAACAATTTTATTATTTTAGAAGTAAAGTGTGTGCCCTGATCAGAATCAATGTACTGGATTATCCCATACCTTGGTATTAAATGTTCCAATAAAATTTTTACCACTGTCTGTGCAGTAGCTCGTGCTACAGGATAAGCTTCTACCCATTGTGTTAAATGATCTACGATTACCAATAGATATTTCATTCTCCCTACCTTGGGCAATTCAGTGAAATCAACTTGTACTTTCTCGAAAGGCCTATAAGCTGTTTTTCTGTTTCCATGACAACTCTCCCGGACCCATCATGGTCCCTCTGCCCCAGAGGGCTCACACCGCGATTTAGAGATCTCAGCCTCGGGTTGAGGCGGAACTATTAACATTCCTACATCCTCTTCCCCTGCTCATTCAACTTCAAACAGCTCTGTTAAATACTACATGCCACACAGCCTTTAACACCTTCAACAACCCTTTTAACACTTCCTTTATCTTTCTCCAGCCCGTACTTTTCTAATGCCAACACCAAAGGCTCAGTCAGGGGCCAACTTAATTCCAAACCTTTTCCCTCCAAGATGCTGAAACAACATATCAGTATACAACATTTCATCCTATTTTCCTTCTCTCCTCAAAAACATTAATTGCAAGACACTGTTATAGTCGATTGATCCATAAAGTGGCCATTTAGTTTATATAGTGGCCACCATTGATTGCAATACTTAGTGAAAGTCCTCTTGCTTTCTGTGCCCCCATTTCTAACAATATCCTTCCAATGTGCCAATATGCACCCAAGGAGGCTTTTTTTTTTTTTTTTTTTTTAGGACGTCTTTTTTTTTTTGGATTTTCCCCTTTTCCTTGATTTCCCATTCCCTTTTATTTATTTATATTACTTACTGTCCCTTGTTTCAATTTCCACGCAAACCTTTTTATTGTCCCAAATAGGATTACAATCAGAGTTTACAATTTATTAAACGAATAGAGGCAAGCAAACAGCGCTGGGTGCGCCGGGAGTCTCTGCTCCACCGGGACGCACACCCGTTACGTAAGGCATCTACTTTTTTATACTCCTAGGCTAATACATATTTATTACTACTTCTAAAAGACGCAAGGTTATTATAATTGGTTTCCCGAATCCGATGTCGCCTGCTTATCAGTCTCTGTTACTTTCTCAGGGGCCGCTCGAACAGGGAGACAGGGAGGCTCATATTTTCCTCCTTATCTAGTGGTCCAGGGAGACAGGGAGACAGGAAGGCTCTTATTCTTCCTCCTTATCTACTGGTCTCTTGGCCGGCTATCAGAAGTTACTGCACATCCGTGCAAAGTCAGCAGTTTTTCTCCGAAGAAATCCCTTTGTTCTTTTCTCGCCTAAACCCAGGCCTCAATGTTAACCCTTCAAAACCCCTTAGTGGCACGAATTGCTGGACCATTTCTTACAGGCGCCGTCTTTGCCATTCTAGCAGGATTTACTCACTGATTCCCACTACTCACTGGGTTTACCCTACACCAAACATGAGCAAAAGCCCACTTCGGGGTAATATTTACAGGAGTAAACCTAACGTTCTTCCCCCAGCACTTCCTAGGCCTAGCAGGAATACCCCGACGATACTCGGACTATCCCGACGCCTACACACTATGAAACACCATTTCCTCCATCGGCTCCCTAATCTCAATAGTAGCCGTAATCATACTAATATTCATCATCTGAGAAGCCTTTTCGGCCAAACGAAAAGTCCTACAACCAGAACTAACTACCACAAACGTTGAATGAATCCACGGCTGCCCTCCCCCATACCATACTTTCGAGGAACCGGCCTTCGTCCAGGTACAAGAAAGGAAGGAATCGAACCCTCACATGCTGGTTTCAAGCCAACTGCATTCACCGCTCATGCTTCTTTCTTATGAGACGTTAGTAAACCAATTACATAGCCTTGTCAAGACTAAATCACAGGTAAAAATCCTGTACATCTCATGTGGCCAACCACTCCCAACTAGGATTCCAAGACGCCTCATCACCCATCATAGAAGAACTCGTTGAATTCCACGACCACGCCCTAATCGTTGCCCTAGCTATCTGCAGCCTAGTTCTCTACCTTTTAGCCCACATACTAACAGAAAAACTCTCGTCCAATGCTGTAGACGCCCAAGAAGTAGAGCTGATCTGGACAATCCTACCTGCTATCGTCCTGGTACTCCTCGCCCTCCCATCCCTACAAATCCTCTACATAATGGACGAAATCGACGAACCAGACCTCACCCTAAAAGCCATCGGCCACCAATGATACTGAAGCTACGAATACACAGACTTCAAAGACCTATCATTCGACTCCTACATAGTGCCCACCCCAGACTTACCCAACGGCCACTTCCGACTGCTAGAAGTTGACCACCGCGTAGTTATCCCAATAGAATCCCCCATCCGCGTGATCATTACTGCAGGAGACGTACTCCACTCCTGAGCAGTCCCAACGCTCGGAGTTAAAACAGACGCAATCCCAGGCCGACTAAACCAAACTTCATTCATTACCACCCGGCCTGGGATTTTTTACGGACAATGCTCAGAAATTTGCGGGGCTAATCACAGCTACATACCCATTGTAGTAGAATCAACCCCACTCCCACATTTCGAGGCCTGATCGTCCCTTCTATCATCATCCTAATCATTAAGAAGCTATGCAACAGCACTAGCCTTTTAAGCTAGCCAAAGAGGGACTTCCCCCTCCTTAATGATATGCCACAGCTTAACCCCGCACCATGATTTTCAATCATAATTATAACCTGATTAACCCTAGCACTCCTCATCCAACCAAAACTACTAGCCTTCACCACAACCAACCCCCCATCAAATAAGACCTCCCTCACTACCAAACCCACACCATGATCCTGACCATGAACCTAAGCTTCTTTGACCAATTTTCCAGCCCCAATCTATTTGGCATCCCCTTAATCCTACTATCCCTACTCTTCCCAGCCCTACTATTCCCGTCCCCAAACAACCGATGAATCAACAACCGCCTTTCTACTATCCAAACATGACTCCTTCACCTAATCACAAAACAACTAATAGTCCCACTCAACAAAAATGGCCACAAATGAGCCATAATATTTACATCCCTAATAATCATACTTCTTACAATCAACCTTCTAGGCCTCCTTCCATATACATTCACCCCAACCACCCAACTATCTATGAACATAGCCCTAGCCTTCCCACTATGGCTCGCCACACTACTAACAGGCCTACGAAACCAACCATCAGCCTCTTTAGCCCACCTATTACCCGAAGGTACCCCTACACCCCTAATCCCCACACTAATCCTGATCGAAACAACCAGCCTACTAATCCGCCCCCTAGCCCTCGGAGTCCGCCTTACAGCCAACCTTACAGCAGGACACTTACTCATCCAACTCATCTCTACAGCCTCCATTGCATTAATACCCACCCTTCCTGCAGTATCCATCCTAACAATAATCATCCTACTACTCCTAACCATCCTAGAAGTAGCAGTAGCCATAATCCAGGCCTACGTCTTCGTGCTCCTTCTAAGCCTATACTTACAAGAAAACATCTAATGGCACACCAAGCACACTCATACCACATAGTTGACCCAAGCCCTTGACCAATCTTCGGGGCAGCCGCCGCCCTACTCACAACCTCAGGATTAATCATGTGATTCCACTACAACTCATCCATACTACTAACCCTAGGCCTCATCTCAATACTCCTAGTAATACTCCAATGATGACGAGACATTGTACGAGAAAGCACCTTCCAAGGCCATCACACTCCCACAGTCCAAAAAGGCCTACGATACGGCATAATCCTTTTCATCACATCCGAAGCATTCTTCTTCTTAGGGTTCTTCTGAGCGTTCTTCCACTCGAGCCTGGCCCCAACCCCAGAACTAGGAGGCCAATGACCCCCAACAGGAATTAAACCACTCAACCCGATAGAAGTCCCCCTACTAAACACAGCCATCCTACTAGCCTCAGGCGTTACCGTAACGTGAGCCCATCACAGCATCACAGAAGGAAACCGAAAACACGCCATCCACGCCCTAACCCTAACGATCCTCCTGGGATTCTACTTCACAGCCCTACAAGCAATAGAATACCACGAAGCCCCATTCTCAATCGCCGATAGCGTCTACGGATCTACCTTCTTCGTTGCCACTGGATTCCACGGACTCCACGTAATCATCGGATCCTCCTTCCTGACCGTCTGCCTCTTCCGACTGATCAAGTTCCACTTTACATCAGACCACCACTTCGGATTCGAGGCAGCAGCCTGATACTGACACTTCGTAGACGTCATCTGACTATTCCTCTACATAACCATCTACTGATGAGGATCTTGCTCTTCTAGTATATTAATTACAATTGACTTCCAATCTCTAGAATCTGGTATAAACCCAGAGGAGAGCAATGAACGCACTCATGTTCATATTCGCCCTATCATCAATCCTAAGCGCCGCCCTAACCGCATTAAACTTCTGACTCGCCCAAATAAACCCCGACTCAGAGAAACTCTCACCGTACGAATGTGGATTCGACCCACTTGGATCTGCTCGATTACCATTCTCAGTCCGATTCTTCCTCAGTAGCCATCCTGTTCGTCCTATTCGACCTAGAAATCGCCCTCCTACTCCCCCTGCCATGAGCCGTCCAACTCCAATCCCCCCTAATGACCCTCACCTGAACTGTAGTGATCCTCCTTCTCCTAACACTCGGACTGGCCTACGAGTGAATTCAAGGGGGCCTAGAATGAGCAGAATAACAGGAAGTTAGTCTAACCAAAAAGATAGCTGGTTTCGACCCAGCAGATTACAGCCAACCCTGTAACTTTCTTATGTCGCCCCTACATTTAAGCTTCTACTCAGCCTTCATTTTCAGCGGACTAGGGCTAGCCTTCCACCGAACCCACCTAGTATCCGCCCTACTATGCCTTGAAAGCATAATATTATCGATATTCGTAGGCCTATCAATATGATCCATCGAAAACCAAGTCTCCTCATTCACCATGGTACCAATTCTCATGCTAACCTTCTCAGCGTGTGAGGCGGGCACAGGCCTGGCCATCCTAGTAGCCTCCACCCGCACACATGGCTCCGACCATCTACACAACCTAAACCTCCTGCAATGCTAAAAATCATCCTACCCACAATCATACTTCTTCCAACAGCCCTGCTGTCTCCACCAAAATTTCTATGGACTAACACCACCTTATACAGCCTCCTAATCGCTGCCCTAAGCCTACAGTGATTAATCCCAACCTACTACCCCTACAAATTTTTATCCAACTGAACAGGAATTGACCAAATCTCATCCCCCCTCCTAGTACTATCCTGCTGACTACTCCCACTCATAATCATAGCAAGCCAAAACCACCTGCAACAAGAACCCCTACAACGCAAACGAATCTTTATCTCAACCTTAGTCGCAGTCCAGCCATTCATCCTACTAGCCTTTTGCACCACAGAACTAGCACTATTTTACATCTCATTTGAAGCAACCCTCATTCCCACCCTAATCTTAATCACCCGATGGGGGAACCAACCAGAACGCCTAAGCGCTGGCATCTACCTGCTATTCTACACGCCAGTAAGCTCTCTACCCCTGCTAATCACAATCATACACCTATACGTGAAAATTGGCACCCTGCACCTGCCAACCCTACAACTAACCCACCCAACCCTATCCACCTCATGGACAGGAATACTATCAGGTCTAGCACTGCTCATAGCATTCATAGTAAAAGCCCCACTATACGGCCTACACCTCTGACTGCCAAAAGCCCACGTAGAAGCACCCATCGCAGGCTCAATACTCCTCGCCGCCCTACTACTAAAGCTAGGAGGATACGGAATTATACGAGTCACTCTATTTATGGGCCCACTGTCCAACCTCCTGCACTACCCCTTCCTAACCCTGGCCCTATGAGGCGCCCTAATGACTAGCTCAATCTGCCTACGACAGACAGACCTAAAATCACTAATCGCTTATTCATCCGTTAGCCACATAGGCCTAGTTATCGCCGCAGGAATAATCCAAACCCACTGATCATTCTCAGGGGCAATGATCCTAATAATTTCCCATGGACTAACTTCCTCCATACTATTCTGCCTAGCCAACACAAACTATGAACGTACGCACAGCCGAATTCTACTACTCACACGAGGCCTACAACCTCTCCTACCACTCATAGCTACCTGATGATTGCTGGCCAATCTAACAAACATAGCCTTACCCCCAACAACAAACCTCATAGCAGAGCTAACCATTATAATCACCTTATTCAACTGATCTGCCTTCACGATCATCCTAACAGGAATCGCAACCCTACTAACCGCCTCCTACACCTTATTCATACTACTAATGACCCAACGAGGCTCAATCCCCTCCCACATCACATCTATGCAAAACTCAACCACGCGAGAACACCTGCTCATAACACTCCACATTATCCCAATATTCCTCCTAATCCTCAAACCCGAACTGATCTCCGGAATCCCCTCATGCAAGTATAGTTTAAACCAAACATTAGACTGTGATTCTAAGAATAGAAGTTCAAACCTTCTTACCTGCCGAGGGGAGGGTTTAACCAACAAGAGCTGCTAACTCTTACATCTGAGCCTAAAACCTCAGCCCCCTTACTTTTAAAGGATAACAGCAATCCACTGGTCTTAGGAACCACCCATCTTGGTGCAAATCCAAGTAAAAGGAGTGAACCCCACACTACTAATCAACTCCCTCACACTACTCACGCTGACAATCCTCCTAACCCCAATCATCCTGCCATTTCTATTTAAAAACTTTAAAAACACCCCACAAGCCACCACCCGCGCTGTTAAAACCGCATTCCTAATTAGCCTAGCCCCTACAACCGCATTCATCTACTCGGGAGTAGAATCTGTCACCTGCCACTGGGAGTGAAAATTCATTATAAACTTTAAAATCCCCCTGAGCCTAAAAATAGACCAATACTCAATAACATTTCTTCCAATCGCCCTATTTGTAACATGATCAATCCTACAATTCGCCATATGATACATGGCCTCAGAGCCATACGTAACAAAATTTTTCACCTACCTACTGACATTCCTAGTCGCCATACTCCTCCTAACAACCGCAAACAACATATTCCTCCTATTCGTAGGCTGGGAAGGAGTACGAATCATGTCCTTCCTTCTCATCGGCTGATGACAAGGCCGAGCAGATGCCAACACCGCCGCCCTACGAGCCGTAATCTACAACCGAATCGGAGACATCGGACTGATCCTGAGCATAGCATGACTAGCTTCAACATTCAACACCTGAGAGATCCAACAAGCCGTACACCCCCACCAAACCCCAATCCTCCCCCTCATAGGATTAATCCTCGCAGCCGCAGGAAAATCCGCCCAATTTGGACTCCACCCATGACTGCCCGCAGCAATAGAAGGCCCCACCCCAGTGTCAGCCCTACTGCACTCCAGTACCATAGTAGTAGCCGGAATCTTCCTGCTCATCCGCATGCACCCCCTGCTAGCCACCAACCAGACAGCCCTAACTGCCTGCCTATGCCTAGGTGCTCTATCAACCCTATTTGCTGCCACATGCGCCCTAACCCAAAATGACATCAAAAAAATCATTGCTTTCTCAACATCCAGCCAACTAGGACTAATAATAGTCACTATCGGACTAAACCTCCCACAACTAGCCTTCCTACACATCTCAACCCATGCCTTCTTTAAAGCCATACTATTCCTATGCTCAGGGTCTATCATCCACAACCTAAACGGAGAACAAGATATCCGAAAGATAGGAGGCCTACAGAAAATACTCCCAGTCACTACTTCCTGCCTAACCATCGGAAACCTGGCGCTGATAGGAACCCCATTCCTAGCCGGATTCTACTCAAAAGACCTCATCATCGAAAGCTTAAACACATCATACCTAAATACTTGAGCCCTACTCCTAACCCTTATAGCCACAGCATTCACCGCAACCTACAGCATCCGCATAACCATCCTAGTCCAAGCTGGACAAACCCGAATCCCCCCAATAGTATCAATAAACGAAAACAACCCACTAATCACCGCCCCCCTAACCCGACTCGCCCTAGGCAGCATTACAGCAGGAATAATCATTACCTCTTTCATCACACCAACCAAAACCCCCCCAATAACCATACCCCTTATCACCAAAACCGCTGCCATCCTCATAACAATCCTAGGAATCATCCTAGGCCCCTCATGTACAGGGCCACACCCCTCTAACGGCGCAAGCTTACATAGAAACATTATTAACAGACCTAGACAGATACAAAAACCCCTACAAGACCACGTATTAACTAACCCTGTTAACCCGACTCAGGAGCGCCTATAAGAGCGATTAAAATCTGTGAAAGGAACTCGGCAAATTAATAAGGCCCGACTGTTTACCAAAAACATAGCCTTCAGCAAATTAAACAAGTATTGAAGGTGATGCCTGCCCGGTGACTTAGGTTTAACGGCCGCGGTATCCTAACCGTGCAAAGATAGCGCAATCAATTGTCCCATAAATCGAGACTTGTATGAATGGCTAAACGAGGTCTTAACTGTCTCTCACAGATAATCAGTGAAATTGATCTCCCCGTGCAAAAGCGGGGATGTGAACATAAGACGAGAAGACCCTGTGGAACTTAAAAATCAACGACCACCGCGAATCCTCAATCAACCCCACTGGGGCCACTACCATCGCAGAGCCTGGTCGATATTTTTCGGTTGGGGCGACCTTGGAGGAGAACAAATCCTCCAAAAACAAGACCATACCTCTTTACCTAGAGCTACCCCTCAAAGTGCTAACAGTGACCAGACCCAATATAATTGATTAATGGACCAAGCTACCCCAGGGATAACAGCGCAATCCCCCTCAAGAGCCCATATCGACAGGGGGGTTTACGACCTCGATGTTGGATCAGGACATCCTAATGGTGCAGCCGCTATTAAGGGTTCGTTTGTTCAACGATTAACAGTCCTACGTGATCTGAGTTCAGACCGGAGCAATCCAGGTCGGTTTCTATCTATGACACACTCTCCCCAGTACGAAAGGACCGGGAAAGTGGGGCCAATACCACAAGCACGCCCCCCCCCTCTAAGCAGTGAAACCAACTAAACCGTGAAGAGGGCCTTCCCCCACCACTTTCAATCCTAGAAAAGGACCAGCTAGAGTGGCAGAGCCCGGCAAGTGCAGAAGGCTTAAGCCCTTTCCCCAGAGGTTCAAATCCTCTCCCTAGCTTCACCCATGATTCAAATAACAACACTAAGCTGCCTCATTATATCCCTCCTATACATCATCCCAATCCTGATTGCCGTAGCCTTCCTAACCCTAGCAGAACGGAAAATCCTAAGCTACATACAATCCCGCAAAGGCCCTAAAGTTGTCGGGCCTTTTGGCCTACTTCAACCATTTGCGGACGGACTGAAACTATTTACCAAAGAGCCCATCCGACCCTCTACCTCTTCCCCACTTCTATTCATTCTGATACCAATACTAGCCCTTGTCCTAGCCCTCACCACTTGAGCACCACTACCACTCCCATTTCCCCTAGCAGATCTAAACCTCGGAGTTCTCTTCCTAATAGCCATGTCAAGCCTAGCCGTCTACTCAGTCCTATGATCAGGCTGAGCCTCGAACTCAAAATACGCACTAATCGGAGCCCTACGGGCAGTAGCACAGACCATTTCATACGAAGTGACACTGGCCATAATCCTGCTATCAATAATCATACTAAGCGGAAGCTACACACTCAGCTCCTTTGCCGTCGCACAGGAGCCTCTATACTTCATTTTCTCCTCATGACCCCTAGCAATAATATGATACGTATCCACCCTAGCAGAGACAAACCGAGCTCCTTTTGACCTCACAGAGGGCGAATCTGAGCTAGTCTCAGGGTTTAACGTTGAATACGCCGCAGGACCCTTCGCCTTATTCTTCCTAGCTGAATATGCGAACATTATGCTAATAAATACACTTACAGCCATCATATTCCTAAACCCAAGCGCCCTAGGGCCACCCACAGAACTATTCCCCGTCATCCTAGCCACAAAAGTCCTCCTACTATCTTCTGGTTTCTTATGGGTCCGAGCTTCATACCCACGATTCCGATATGACCAACTAATGCACCTACTATGAAAAAACTTCCTACCCCTCACACTAGCTCTGTGCCTCTGACACATCAGCATACCTATCTGCTATGCAGGCCTACCTCCTTACATAAGGAAATGTGCCTGAACTACAAAGGGTCACTATGATAAAGTGAACATAGAGGTATAACAGCCCTCTCATTTCCTGTTGACCTTAGAAAAGTAGGAATTGAACCCACACAAGAGAAATCAAAATTCTCCATACTTCCCTTATATTATTTTCTAGTAGAGTCAGCTAATCAAGCTATCGGGCCCATACCCCGAAAATGATGGTTTAACCCCCTCCTCTACTAATGAACCCTTACGCGACCCCAATCATAACCTTCAGCCTCATCTTGGGCACCACAATCACAATTTCCAGCAACCACTGAGTTCTGGCCTGGACAGGACTGGAGATCAACGCACTAGCCATCATTCCCCTAATTGCCAAATCTCACCACCCACGAGCAGTAGAAGCCGCAACGAAATACTTCCTAACCCAAGCAGCTGCTTCCGCCCTGGTCCTATTCTCTAGCATAACCAATGCCTGAGTCACCGGCCAATGAGACATCACACAAATAAACCACCCAACCTCCTGTCTACTACTGACAGCAGCAATCGCTATTAAACTGGGCCTAGTGCCATTTCACTTCTGATTCCCAGAAGTACTACAAGGATCGCCACTAATAACAGCCCTGCTACTCTCGACCCTCATAAAATTCCCCCCACTAACCCTGCTCCTACTAACATCCAAATCCCTTGACCCAGCTCTACTCACCGCCATGGCCCTAGCCTCAACAGCACTAGGAGGCTGAATAGGACTGAACCAAACACAAACACGCAAAATCCTAGCCTTCTCGTCCATCTCCCACTTAGGCTGAATCGCCATCATCCTAGTTTACAGCCCCAAATTGGCCTTACTTACCTTCTACCTATACACAATCATAACATCAGCCGTATTCCTAGCCCTTAACAAAATCAAAGCCCTTAACCTATCCATGATCACAACCTCATGAACAAAAACCCCAGTGCTAAACGCCACCCTAATACTAGTACTTTTATCCCTAGCAGGCCTCCCCCCATTAACAGGCTTTATACCAAAGTGACTTATCATCCAAGAACTAACTAAACAGGAAATAACACCAGCAGCCATGGCAATTGCCATGCTATCACTGCTCAGCCTCTTCTTCTACCTACGCCTCGCATACCACTCAACAATTACCCTTCCCCCCAACTCCTCTAACCACATAAAACAATGATACACTAGCAAAGCCCCAAGCACACCTACTGCGGTCCTTGCCTCACTATCAATCCTCTTACTTCCCCTGTCCCCAATAATACATGCCATTGTCTAGAAACTTAGGATAACACCCCAAACCGAAGGCCTTCAAAGCCTTAAATAAGAGTTAAACCCTCTTAGTTTCTGCACATTAAGACTTACAGAATATTAACCTGTATCTTCTGAATGCAAGTCAGACGCTTTAATTAAGCTAAAGCCTCCCTAGACAGATGGGCTTCGATCCCACAAAACTCTAGTTAACAGCTAAATGCCTAAACCAATTGGCTTCTGCCTACAAAGACCCTGACGCACCCTAGTGCGCATCGATGAGCTTGCAACTCAACATGAATTTCACTACAGAGCCGATAAGAAGAGGAATTAAACCTCTGTAAAAAGGACTACAGCCTAACGCTTCAACACTCAGCCATCTTACCCGTCACCTTCATCAACCGATGACTATTTTCCACTAACCATAAGGATATTGGCACCCTGTACCTCATCTTCGGGGCATGAGCAGGAATAGTCGGCACCGCACTCAGCCTATTAATCCGCGCAGAACTAGGACAACCAGGAACTCTCCTAGGCGACGACCAAATTTACAATGTAATCGTTACCGCTCACGCCTTTGTAATAAGCTTCTTTATAGTCATACCCATCATGATCGGAGGATTCGGCAACTGATTAGTCCCCCTCATAATCGGTGCCCCCGACATAGCATTCCCGCGAATAAACAACATAAGCTTTTGACTCCTCCCCCCATCATTCCTCCTCCTACTAGCCTCATCCACTGTAGAAGCTGGCGCCGGCACAGGCTGAACTGTCTACCCTCCCCTAGCAGGTAACCTTGCCCACGCCGGAGCTTCAGTAGACCTGGCTATCTTCTCACTCCACTTAGCCGGTATCTCCTCCATCCTTGGGGCCATCAACTTTATCACCACAGCCATCAACATAAAACCCCCCGCACTCTCACAATACCAAACCCCACTATTTGTCTGATCCGTACTAATTACCGCCATCCTACTCCTTCTATCACTCCCCGTACTCGCCGCCGGTATTACAATATTACTAACTGATCGAAACCTAAACACCACATTCTTCGACCCCGCTGGAGGAGGAGACCCAATCCTGTACCAACACCTATTCTGATTCTTCGGACACCCAGAAGTCTATATTCTGATCCTACCGGGGTTCGGAATCATCTCACACGTAGTCACGTACTACTCAGGCAAAAAGGAGCCCTTCGGCTACATGGGAATAGTCTGAGCCATACTATCCATCGGCTTCCTAGGATTCATCGTCTGAGCTCACCACATGTTTACAGTAGGAATAGACGTTGATACCCGAGCCTACTTTACATCAGCCACTATAATCATTGCCATCCCTACCGGAATCAAAGTATTTAGCTGACTAGCCACCCTGCACGGAGGAACAATCAAATGAGACCCCCCCAATACTATGAGCTCTAGGATTTATCTTCCTATTTACCATCGGAGGATTAACAGGAATCGTTCTTGCAAACTCTTCCCTAGACATCGCCCTGCACGACACGTACTACGTAGTTGCCCACTTCCACTACGTCCTATCCATAGGCGCCGTCTTTGCCATTCTAGCAGGATTTACTCACTGATTCCCACTACTCACTGGGTTTACCCTACACCAAACATGAGCAAAAGCCCACTTCGGGGTAATATTTACAGGAGTAAACCTAACGTTCTTCCCCCAGCACTTCCTAGGCCTAGCAGGAATACCCCGACGATACTCGGACTATCCCGACGCCTACACACTATGAAACACCATTTCCTCCATCGGCTCCCTAATCTCAATAGTAGCCGTAATCATACTAATATTCATCATCTGAGAAGCGTTTTCGGCCAAACGAAAAGTCCTACAACCAGAACTAACTACCACAAACGTTGAATGAATCCACGGCTGCCCTCCCCCATACCATACTTTCGAGGAACCGGCCTTCGTCCAGGTACAAGAAAGGAAGGAATCGAACCCTCACATGCTGGTTTCAAGCCAACTGCATTCACCGCTCATGCTTCTTTCTTATGAGACGTTAGTAAACCAATTACATAGCCTTGTCAAGACTAAATCACAGGTAAAAATCCTGTACATCTCATGTGGCCAACCACTCCCAACTAGGATTCCAAGACGCCTCATCACCCATCATAGAAGAACTCGTTGAATTCCACGACCACGCCCTAATCGTTGCCCTAGCTATCTGCAGCCTAGTTCTCTACCTTTTAGCCCACATACTAACAGAAAAACTCTCGTCCAATGCTGTAGACGCCCAAGAAGTAGAGCTGATCTGGACAATCCTACCTGCTATCGTCCTGGTACTCCTCGCCCTCCCATCCCTACAAATCCTCTACATAATGGACAAAATCGATGAACCAGACCTCACCCTAAAAGCCATCGGCCACCAATGATACTGAAGCTACGAATACACAGACTTCAAAGACCTATCATTCGACTCCTACATAGTGCCCACCCCAGACTTACCCAACGGCCACTTCCGACTGCTAGAAGTTGACCACCGCGTAGTTATCCCAATAGAATCCCCCATCCGCGTGATCATTACTGCAGGAGACGTACTCCACTCCTGAGCAGTCCCAACGCTCGGAGTTAAAACAGACGCAATCCCAGGCCGACTAAACCAAACTTCATTCATTACCACCCGGCCTGGGATTTTTTACGGACAATGCTCAGAAATTTGCGGGGCTAATCACAGCTACATACCCATTGTAGTAGAATCAACCCCACTCCCACATTTCGAGGCCTGATCGTCCCTTCTATCATCATCCTAATCATTAAGAAGCTATGCAACAGCACTAGCCTTTTAAGCTAGCCAAAGAGGGACTTCCCCCTCCTTAATGATATGCCACAGCTTAACCCCGCACCATGATTTTCAATCATAATTATAACCTGATTAACCCTAGCACTCCTCATCCAACCAAAACTACTAGCCTTCACCACAACCAACCCCCCATCAAATAAGACCTCCCTCACTACCAAACCCACACCATGATCCTGACCATGAACCTAAGCTTCTTTGACCAATTTTCCAGCCCCAATCTATTTGGCATCCCCTTAATCCTACTATCCCTACTCTTCCCAGCCCTACTATTCCCGTCCCCAAACAACCGATGAATCAACAACCGCCTTTCTACTATCCAAACATGACTCCTTCACCTAATCACAAAACAACTAATAGTCCCACTCAACAAAAATGGCCACAAATGAGCCATAATATTTACATCCCTAATAATCATACTTCTTACAATCAACCTTCTAGGCCTCCTTCCATATACATTCACCCCAACCACCCAACTATCTATGAACATAGCCCTAGCCTTCCCACTATGGCTCGCCACACTACTAACAGGCCTACGAAACCAACCATCAGCCTCTTTAGCCCACCTATTACCCGAAGGTACCCCTACACCCCTAATCCCCGCACTAATCCTGATCGAAACAACCAGCCTACTAATCCGCCCCCTAGCCCTCGGAGTCCGCCTTACAGCCAACCTTACAGCAGGACACTTACTCATCCAACTCATCTCTACAGCCTCCATTGCATTAATACCCACCCTTCCTGCAGTATCCATCCTAACAATAATCATCCTACTACTCCTAACCATCCTAGAAGTAGCAGTAGCCATAATCCAGGCCTACGTCTTCGTGCTCCTTCTAAGCCTATACTTACAAGAAAACATCTAATGGCACACCAAGCACACTCATACCACATAGTTGACCCAAGCCCTTGACCAATCTTCGGGGCAGCCGCCGCCCTACTCACAACCTCAGGATTAATCATGTGATTCCACTACAACTCATCCATACTACTAACCCTAGGCCTCATCTCAATACTCCTAGTAATACTCCAATGATGACGAGACATTGTACGAGAAAGCACCTTCCAAGGCCATCACACTCCCACAGTCCAAAAAGGCCTACGATACGGCATAATCCTTTTCATCACATCCGAAGCATTCTTCTTCTTAGGGTTCTTCTGAGCGTTCTTCCACTCGAGCCTGGCCCCAACCCCAGAACTAGGAGGCCAATGACCCCCAACAGGAATTAAACCACTCAACCCGATAGAAGTCCCCCTACTAAACACAGCCATCCTACTAGCCTCAGGCATTACCGTAACGTGAGCCCATCACAGCATCACAGAAGGAAACCGAAAACATGCCATCCACGCCCTAACCCTAACGATCCTCTTGGGATTCTACTTCACAGCCCTACAAGCAATAGAATACCACGAAGCCCCATTCTCAATCGCCGATAGCGTCTACGGATCTACCTTCTTCGTTGCCACTGGATTCCACGGACTCCACGTAATCATCGGATCCTCCTTCCTGACCGTCTGCCTCTTCCGACTGATCAAGTTCCACTTTACATCAGACCACCACTTCGGATTCGAGGCAGCAGCCTGATACTGACACTTCGTAGACGTCATCTGACTATTCCTCTACATAACCATCTACTGATGAGGATCTTGCTCTTCTAGTATATTAATTACAATTGACTTCCAATCTCTAGAATCTGGTATAAACCCAGAGGAGAGCAATGAACGCACTCATGTTCATATTCGCCCTATCATCAATCCTAAGCGCCGCCCTAACCGCATTAAACTTCTGACTCGCCCAAATAAACCCCGACTCAGAGAAACTCTCACCGTACGAATGTGGATTCGACCCACTTGGATCTGCTCGATTACCATTCTCAGTCCGATTCTTCCTCAGTAGCCATCCTGTTCGTCCTATTCGACCTAGAAATCGCCCTCCTACTCCCCCTGCCATGAGCCGTCCAACTCCAATCCCCCCTAATGACCCTCACCTGAACTGTAGTGATCCTCCTTCTCCTAACACTCGGACTGGCCTACGAGTGAATTCAAGGGGGCCTAGAATGAGCAGAATAACAGAAAGTTAGTCTAACCAAAAAGATAGCTGGTTTCGACCCAGCAGATTACAGCCAACCCTGTAACTTTCTTATGTCGCCCCTACATTTAAGCTTCTACTCAGCCTTCATTTTCAGCGGACTAGGGCTAGCCTTCCACCGAACCCACCTAGTATCCGCCCTACTATGCCTTGAAAGCATAATATTATCGATATTCGTAGGCCTATCAATATGATCCATCGAAAACCAAGTCTCCTCATTCACCATGGTACCAATTCTCATGCTAACCTTCTCAGCGTGTGAGGCGGGCACAGGCCTGGCCATCCTAGTAGCCTCCACCCGCACACATGGCTCTGACCATCTACACAACCTAAACCTCCTGCAATGCTAAAAATCATCCTACCCACAATCATACTTCTTCCAACAGCCCTGCTGTCTCCACCAAAATTTCTATGGACTAACACCACCTTATACAGCCTCCTAATCGCTGCCCTAAGCCTACAGTGATTAATCCCAACCTACTACCCCTACAAATTTTTATCCAACTGAACAGGAATTGACCAAATCTCATCCCCCCTCCTAGTACTATCCTGCTGACTACTCCCACTCATAATCATAGCAAGCCAAAACCACCTGCAACAAGAACCCCTACAACGCAAACGAATCTTTATCTCAACCTTAGTCGCAGTCCAGCCATTCATCCTACTAGCCTTTTCCACCACAGAACTAGCACTATTTTACATCTCATTTGAAGCAACCCTCATTCCCACCCTAATCTTAATCACCCGATGGGGGAACCAACCAGAACGCCTAAGCGCTGGCATCTACCTGCTATTCTACACGCCAGTAAGCTCTCTACCCCTGCTAATCACAATCATACACCTATACGTGAAAATTGGCACCCTGCACCTGCCAACCCTACAACTAACCCACCCAACCCTATCCACCTCATGGACAGGAATACTATCAGGTCTAGCACTGCTCATAGCATTCATAGTAAAAGCCCCACTATACGGCCTACACCTCTGACTGCCAAAAGCCCACGTAGAAGCACCCATCGCAGGCTCAATACTCCTCGCCGCCCTACTACTAAAGCTAGGAGGATACGGAATTATACGAGTCACTCTATTTATGGGCCCACTGTCCAACCTCCTGCACTACCCCTTCCTAACCCTGGCCCTATGAGGCGCCCTAATGACTAGCTCAATCTGCCTACGACAGACAGACCTAAAATCACTAATCGCTTATTCATCCGTTAGCCACATAGGCCTAGTTATCGCCGCAGGAATAATCCAAACCCACTGATCATTCTCAGGGGCAATGATCCTAATAATTTCCCATGGACTAACTTCCTCCATACTATTCTGCCTAGCCAACACAAACTATGAACGTACGCACAGCCGAATTCTACTACTCACACGAGGCCTACAACCTCTCCTACCACTCATAGCTACCTGATGATTGCTGGCCAATCTAACAAACATAGCCTTACCCCCAACAACAAACCTCATAGCAGAGCTAACCATTATAATCACCTTATTCAACTGATCTGCCTTCACGATCATCCTAACAGGAATCGCAACCCTACTAACCGCCTCCTACACCTTATTCATACTACTAATGACCCAACGAGGCTCAATCCCCTCCCACATCACATCTATGCAAAACTCAACCACGCGAGAACACCTGCTCATAACACTCCACATTATCCCAATATTCCTCCTAATCCTCAAACCCGAACTGATCTCCGGAATCCCCTCATGCAAGTATAGTTTAAACCAAACATTAGACTGTGATTCTAAGAATAGAAGTTCAAACCTTCTTACCTGCCGAGGGGAGGGTTTAACCAACAAGAGCTGCTAACTCTTACATCTGAGCCTAAAACCTCAGCCCCCTTACTTTTAAAGGATAACAGCAATCCACTGGTCTTAGGAACCACCCATCTT
Organism: Anser brachyrhynchus; assembly: GCF_964034855.1. NCBI lineage: Eukaryota > Metazoa > Chordata > Aves > Anseriformes > Anatidae > Anser > Anser brachyrhynchus. The sequence goes on along the minus strand of NC_137696.1, from coordinate 15,167,770 downwards.
GGTGCAAATCCAAGTAAAAGTAGTGAACCCCACACTACTAATCAACTCCCTCACACTACTCACGCTGACAATCCTCCTAACCCCAATCATCCTGCCATTTCTATTTAAAAACTTTAAAAACACCCCAAAAGCCACCACCCGCGCTGTTAAAACCGCATTCCTAATTAGCCTAGCCCCTACAACCGCATTCATCTACTCGGGAGTAGAATCTGTCACCTGCCACTGGGAATGAAAATTCATTATAAACTTTAAAATCCCCCTGAGCCTAAAAATAGACCAATACTCAACAACATTTCTTCCAATCGCCCTATTTGTAACATGATCAATCCTACAATTCGCCATATGATACATGGCCTCAGAGCCATACGTAACAAAATTTTTCACCTACCTACTGACATTCCTAGTCGCCATACTCCTCCTAACAACCGCAAACAACATATTCCTCCTATTCGTAGGCTGGGAAGGAGTACGAATCATGTCCTTCCTTCTCATCGGCTGATGACAAGGCCGAGCAGATGCCAACACCGCCGCCCTACGAGCCGTAATCTACAACCGAATCGGAGACATCGGACTGATCCTGAGCATAGCATGACTAGCTTCAACATTCAACACCTGAGAGATCCAACAAGCCGTACACCCCCACCAAACCCCAATCCTCCCCCTCATAGGATTAATCCTCGCAGCCGCAGGAAAATCCGCCCAATTTGGACTCCACCCATGACTGCCCGCAGCAATAGAAGGCCCCACCCCAGTATCAGCCCTACTGCACTCCAGTACCATAGTAGTAGCCGGAATCTTCCTGCTCATCCGCATGCACCCCCTGCTAGCCACCAACCAGACAGCCCTAACTGCCTGCCTATGCCTAGGTGCTCTATCAACCCTATTTGCTGCCACATGCGCCCTAACCCAAAATGACATCAAAAAAATCATTGCTTTCTCAACATCCAGCCAACTAGGACTAATAATAGTCACTATCGGACTAAACCTCCCACAACTAGCCTTCCTACACATCTCAACCCATGCCTTCTTTAAAGCCATACTATTCCTATGCTCAGGGTCTATCATCCACAACCTAAACGGAGAACAAGATATCCGAAAGATAGGAGGCCTACAGAAAATACTCCCAGTCACTACTTCCTGCCTAACCATCGGAAACCTGGCGCTGATAGGAACCCCATTCCTAGCCGGATTCTACTCAAAAGACCTCATCATCGAAAGCTTAAACACATCATACCTAAATACTTGAGCCCTACTCCTAACCCTTATAGCCACAGCATTCACCGCAACCTACAGCATCCGCATAACCATCCTAGTCCAAGCTGGACAAACCCGAATCCCCCCAATAGTATCAATAAACGAAAACAACCCACTAATCACCGCCCCCCTAACCCGACTCGCCCTAGGCAGCATTACAGCAGGAATAATCATTACCTCTTCCATACCATATCAGTGCAGTGAGTCCAGAGAGTGCACTGGAACCACTGGGGATGCAGTGCAGTGAGTCCAGAGAGTGCACTGGCACCACTGGGGATGCAGTGCAGTGAGTCCAGAGAGTGCACTGGCACCAGTGGGGATGCACTGCAGTGAGTCCAGTGAGTGCACTGGCACCACTGGGGATGCAGTGCAGTGAGTCCAGAGAGTGCACTGGCACCACTGGGGAAGCAGTGCAGTGAGTCCAGAGAGTGCAGTGGCACCACTAGGGATGCAGTGCAGTGAGTCCAGAGAGTGCACTGGCAGCACTGGGGATGCAGTGCAGTGAGTCCAGAGAGTGCACTGGCACCACTGGGGATGCAGTTCAGTGAGTCCAGAGAGTGCACTGGCACCACTGGGGATGCAGTGCAGTGAGTCCAGAGATTGCACTGGCACCACTGGGGATGCAGTGCAGTGAGTCCAGAGAGTGCACAGGCACCACTGGGGATGCAGTGCAGTGAGTCCAGAGAGTGCACTGGCACCACTGGGGATGCACTGCAGTGAGCCCAGAGAGTGCACTGGCACCAGTGGGGATGCACTGCAGTGAGTCCAGTGAGTGCACTGGCACCACTGGTGATGCACTGCTGTGAGTCCAGACAGTGCTCTTGCACCACAGGGGATGCAGTGCAGTGACTCAAGAGAGTGCACTGGCACCACTGGGGATGCAGTGCAGTGAGTCCAGTGAGTGTACTGGCACCACTGGGGATGCAGTGCAGTGAGTCCAGAGAGTGCACTGGCACCACTGAGAATGCACTTCAGTGAGTCCAGAGAGTGCATTGGCACCACTGGGGATGCACTTCAGTGAGTCCAGAGAGTGCACTGGCACCACTGGGGATGCAGTGCTGTGACTCCAGAGAGTGCACTGGCACCACTGGGGATGCAGTGCAGTGAGTCCAGAGAGTGCACGGGCACCACTGGGGATGCGGTGCCGGGAGTCCAGAGAGTGCTTTGGCACCAGTGGGGATGCACTGCAGTTACTCCAGAGACTGCACTGGCACCACTGGGGATGCAGTGCAGTGAGTCCAGAGAGTGCACTGGCACCACTGGGGATGCACTGCAGTGAGTCCAGAGAGTGCACTGTCACCACTGGGGATGCACTGCAGTGAGTCCAGAGAGTGCACTGTCACCACTGGGGATGCAGTGCAGTGAGCCCAGAGAGTGCACTGGCACCACTGGGGATGCAGTGCAGTGAGTCCAGAGAGTGCACTGGCACCACTGGGGATGCACTGCAGTGAATCCAGTGAGTGCACTGGCACCACTGGGGATACAGTGCAGTGAGTCCAGAGAGTGCACTGGCACCACTGGGGATGCAGTGCAGTGAGTCCAGAGAGTGCACTGGCACCACTGGGGATGCACTGCAGTGAGTCCAGAGAGTGCACTGGCACCACTGGGGATGCAGTGCAGTGAGTCCAGAGAGTGCACTGGCACCACTGGTGATGCACTGCAGTGAGTCCAGAGATTGCACTGGCACCACTGTGGATGCAGTGCAGTGACTCCAGAGACTTCACTGGCACCACTGGGAATGCAGAGAAGTGAGTGCAGAGAGTGCACTGGCACCACTGGGGATGCAGTGCAGTGAGTCCAGAGAGTGCACTGGCACCACCTGTGATGCAGTGCAGTGAGTCCAGAGAGTGCACTGGCACCAATGGGGCTGCAGTGCAGTGAGTCCAAAGAGTGCACTGGCACCACTGGGAATGCACTGCAGTGAGTCCAGAGAGTGCACTGGCACCACTGGTGATGCAGTACAGTGAGTCCAGAGACTGCACTGGCACCACTGGGGATGCACTGCAGTGAGTCCAGAGAGTGCACTGGCACCACTGGGGATGCACTACAGTGAGTGCAGAGATTGCACTGGCACCACTGGGGATGCAGTGCAGTGAGTCCAGAGAGTGCACTGGCACCACTGGGGATGCAGTGCATTGAGTCCAGAGAGTGCACTGGCACAACTGGGGATGCACTTCAGTGAGTCCAGAGAGTGCACTGGCACCACTGGGGATGCAGTGCAGTGAGTCCAGAGAGTGCACTGGCACCACTGGGGATGCACTGCAGTGAGTCCAGAGAGTACACTGGCACCAGTGGGGATGCAGTGCAGTGAGTCCAGAGAGTGCACTTGCACCACTGGGGATGCACTGCAGTGAGTCCAGAGAGTGCACTGGCACCACTGGGGATGTGTCCAGTGAGTCCAGTGAGTGCACTGGGAACACTGGCGATGCAGTGCAGTGAGTCCAGAGAGTACACTGGCACCAGTGGGGATGCAGTGCAGTGAGTCCAGAGAGTGCACTGGCACCACTGGGGATGCAGTGCAGTGAGTCCAGAGAGTGCACTGGCAGCACTGGGGATGCAGTGCAGTGAGTCCAGAGAGTGCACTGGCACCACTGGGGATGCACTGCAGTGAGTCCAGACAGTGCACTGGCACCACTGGGGATGCCCTGCAGTGAGTCCAGAGAGTGCACTGGCACCACTGGGGATGCAGTGCAGTGAGTCCAGAGAGTGCACTGGCACCACTGGGGATGCACTGCAGTGAGTCCAGACAGTGCACTGGCACCACTGGGGATGCCCTGCAGTGAGTCCAGAGAGTGCACTGGCACCACTGGGGATGCAGTGCAGTGAGTCCAGAGAGTGCACTGGCACCACTGGGGATGCCCTGCAGTGAGTCCAGAGAGTACACTGGCACCAGTGGGGATGCAGTGCAGTGAGTCCAGAGAGTGCACTGGCACCACTGGGGATGCAGTGCAGTCAGTCCAGAGACTGCACTGGCACCACTGGGGATGCAGTACAGTGAGTCCAGAGAGTGCACTGGCACCACTGGGGATGCACTGCAGTGAGTCCAGAGAGTGCACTGGCACCACTGGGGATGCACTGCAGTGAGTCCAGAGAGTGCACTGGCACCACTGGGGATGCACTGCAGTGAGTCCAGAGAGTGTACTGGCACCACTGGGGATGCACTGAAGTGAGTCCAGAGAGTGCACTGGCACCACTGAGAATGCACTTCAGTGAGTCCAGAGAGTGCACTGGCACCACTGGGGATGCACTGCAGTGAGTCCACAGAGTGCACTAGCACCACTGGGGATGCAGTGCAGTGAGTCCAGAGAGTGCGCTGGAACCACTGGGGATGCAGTGCAGTGAGTCCAGAGAGTGCACTGGCACCACTGGGGATGCAGTGCAGTGAGTCCAGAGAGTGCACTGGCACCAGTGGGGATGCACTGCAGTGAGTCCAGTGAGTGCACTGGCACCACTGGGGATGCAGTGCAGTGAGTCCAGAGAGTGCACTGGCACCACTGGGGAAGCAGTGCAGTGAGTCCAGAGAGTGCAGTGGCACCACTAGGGATGCAGTGCAGTGAGTCCAGAGAGTGCACTGGCAGCACTGGGGATGCAGTGCAGTGAGTCCAGAGAGTGCACTGGCACCACTGGGGATGCAGTTCAGTGAGTCCAGAGAGTGCACTGGCACCACTGGGGATGCAGTGCAGTGAGTCCAGAGAGTGCACTGGCACCACTGAGAATGCACTTCAGTGAGTCCAGAGAGTGCACTGGCACCACTGGGGATGCAGTGCAGTGAGTCCAGAGATTGCACTGGCACCACTGGGGATGCAGTGCTGTGACTCCAGAGAGCGCACAGGCACCACTGGGGATGCAGTGCAGTGAGTCCAGAGAGTGCACTGGCACCACTGGGGATGCACTGCAGTGAGCCCAGAGAGTGCACTGGCACCAGTGGGGATGCACTGCAGTGAGTCCAGTGAGTGCACTGGCACCACTGGGGAAGCAGTGCAGTGAGTCCAGAGAGTGCAGAGGCACCACTGGTGATGCAGTTTAGTGAGTCCAGAGAGTGCACTGGCACCACTGGGGATGCAGTGCAGTGAGTCCAGTGAGTGTACTGGCACCACTGGGGATGCAGTTTAGTGAGTCCAGAGAGTGCACTGGCACCACTGAAAATGCACTTTAGTGAGTCCAGAGAGTGCACTGGCACCACTGGGGATGCACTGCAGTGAGTCCAGAGAGGGCACTGGCACCACTGGGGATGCAGTGCTGTGACTCCAGAGAGTGCACTGGCACCACTGGGGATGCAGTGCAGTGAGTCCAGAGAGTGCACTGGCACCACTGCGGATGCGGTGCCGGGAGTCCAGAGAGTGCTTTGGCACCAGTGGGGATGCACTGCAGTTACTCCAGAGAGTGCACTGGCACCACTGGGGATGCAGTGCAGTGAGTCCAGAGAGTGCACTGGCACCACTGGGGATGCAGTGCAGTGAGTCCAGAGAGTGCACTGTCACCACTGCGGATGCAGTGCAGTGAGTCCACAGAGTGCACTGGCACCACTGGGGTAGCAGTGCAGTGAGTCCAGAGAGTGCACTGGCACCACTGGGGATGCAGTGCAGTGAGTCCAGAGAGTGCACTGGCACCACTGGTGATGCACTGCTGTGAGTCCAGAGAGTGCTCTTGCACCACAGGGGATGCAGTGCAGTGACTCAAGAGAGTGCACTGGCACCACTGGGGATGCAGTGCAGTGAGTCCAGAGAGTGCACTGGCACCACTGGAGATGCAGTGCAGTGAGTCCAGAGAGTGCAATGGCACCACTGCGGATGCACTGCAGTGAGTCCAGAGAGTGCACTGGCTCCACTGGGGATGCACTGCAGTGAGTCCAGAGAGTGCACTGGCACCACTGGGGATGCACTGCAGTGAGTCCAGAGAGTGTACTGGCACCACTGGGGATGCACTGAAGTGAGTCCAGAGAGTGCACTGGCACCACTGAGAATGCACTTCAGTGAGTCCAGAGAGTGCACTGGCACCACTGGGGATGCACTGCAGTGAGTCCACAGAGTGCACTAGCACCACTGGGGATGCAGTGCAGTGAGTCCAGAGAGTGCGCTGGAACCACTGGGGATGCAGTGCAGTGAGTCCAGAGAGTGCACTGGCACCACTGGGGATGCAGTGCAGTGAGTCCAGAGAGTGCACTGGCACCACTGGGGATGCACTGCAGTGAGTCCAGTGAGTGCACTGGCACCACTGGGGATGCAGTGCAGTGAGTCCAGAGAGTGCACTGGCACCACTGGGGAAGCAGTGCAGTGAGTCCAGAGAGTGCAATGGAACCACTAGGGATGCAGTGCAGTGAGTCCAGAGAGTGCACTGGCAGCACTGGGGATGCAGTGCAGTGAGTCCAGAGAGTGCACTGGCACCACTGGGGATGCAGTTTAGTGAGTCCAGAGAGTGCACTGGCACCACTGGGGATGCAGTGCAGTGAGTCCAGAGAGTGCACTGGCACCACTGAGAATGCACTTCAGTGAGTCCAGAGAGTGCACTGGCACCACTGGGGATGCAGTGCAGTGAGTCTAGAGAGTGCACTGGCACCACTGGGGATGCATTGCAGTGAGTCCAGAGAGTGCACTGGCACCACTGGGGATGCAGTACAGTGAGTCCAGTGAGTGCACTGGTACCACTGGGGATGTAGTGCAGTGACTCGAGAGAGTGCACTTGCACCACTGGGGATGCAGTGCAGTGAGTCCAGAGAGTGCACTGGCACCACTGGGGATGCACTGCAGTGAGTCCAGAGAGTGCACTGGCACCACTGGGGATGCAGTGCAGTGAGTCCAGAGAGTGCACTGGCACCACTGGTGATGCACTGCAGTGAGTCCAGAGATTGCACTGGCACCACTGTGGATGCAGTGCAGTGAGTCCAGAGACTTCACTGGCACCACTGGGCATGCAGAGAAGTGAGTGCAGAGAGTGCACTGGCACCACTGGGGATGCAGTGCAGTGAGTCCAGAGAGTGCACTGGCACCACTGGGGATGCAGTGCAGTGAGTCCAGAGAGTGCACTGGCACCACAGGGGATGCAGTGCAGTGAGTCCAGAGAGTTCACTGGTACCACTGGGGATGCACTGCAGTGAGTCCAGAGAGTGCACTGGCACCACTGAGAATGCACTTCAGTGAGTCCAGAGAGTGCACTGGCACCACTGGGGATGCACTGCAGTGAGTCCAGAGAGTGCACTGGCACCACTGTGGATGCAGTGCAGTGAGTCCAGAGACTTCACTGGCACCACTGGGCATGCAGAGAAGTGAGTGCAGAGAGTGCACTGGCACCACTGGGGATGCAGTGCAGTGAGTCCAGAGAGTGCACTGGCACCACTGGGTATGCAGTGCAGTGAGTCCAGAGAGTTCACTGGTACCACCTGTGATGCAGTGCAGTGAGTCCAGAGAGTGCACTAGCACCAATGGGGCTGCAGTACAGTGAGTCCAAAGAGTGCACTGGCACCACTGGGAATGCACTGCAGTGAGTCCAGAGAGTGCACTGGCACCACTGGTGATGCAGTACAGTGAGTCCAGAGAGTGCACTGGCACCACTGGGGATGCAGTGCAGTGAGTCCAGAGAGTGCACTGGCACCACTGGGGATGCACTGCAGTGAGTCCAGAGAGTACACTGGCACCAGTGGGGATGCAGTGCAGTGAGTCCAGAGAGTGCACTGGCACCACTGGGGATGCACTGCAGTGAGACCAGAGAGTGCACTGGCACCACTGGGGATGTAGTGCAGTGACTCGAGAGAGTGCACTGGCACCACTGGGGATGCAGTGCAGTGAGTCCAGAGAGTACACTGGCACCAGTGGGGATGCAGTGCAGTGAGTCCAGAGAGTGCACTGGCACCACTGGGGATGCAGTGCAGTCAGTCCAGTGAGTGCACTGGCACCACTGGGGGTGCAGTACAGTGAGTCCAGAGAGTGCACTGGCACCACTGGGGATGCACTGCAGTGAGTCCACAGAGTGCACTAGCACCACTGGGGATGCAGTGCAGTGAGTCCAGAGAGTGCGCTGGAACCACTGGGGATGCAGTGCAGTGAGTCCAGAGAGTGCACTGGCACCAGTGGGGATGCACTGCAGTGAGTCCAGTGAGTGCACTGGCACCACTGGGGATGCAGTGCAGTGAGTCCAGAGAGTGCACTGGCACCACTGGGGAAGCAGTGCTGTGACTCCAGAGAGCGCACAGGCACCACTGGGGATGCAGTGCAGTGAGTCCAGAGAGTGCACTGGCACCACTGAGGATGCACTGCAGTGAGCCCAGAGAGTGCACTGGCACCAGTGGGGATGCACTGCAGTGAGTCCAGAGAGTGCACTGGCACCACTGAGAATGCACTTCAGTGAGTCCAGAGAGTGCACTGGCACCACTGGGGATGCAGTGCAGTGAGTCCAGAGATTGCACTGGCACCACTGGGGATGCAGTGCTGTGACTCCAGAGAGCGCACAGGCACCACTGGGGATGCAGTGCAGTGAGTCCAGAGAGTGCACTGGCACCACTGGGGATGCACTGCAGTGAGCCCAGAGAGTGCACTGGCACCAGTGGGGATGCACTGCAGTGAGTCCAGTGAGTGTACTGGCACCACTGGGGAAGCAGTGCAGTGAGTCCAGAGAGTGCACTGGCACCACTGGTGATGCAGTTTAGTGAGTCCAGAGAGTGCACTGGCACCACTGGGGATGCAGTGCAGTGAGTCCAGTGAGTGTACTGGCACCACTGGGGATGCACTGCAGTGAGTCCAGAGAGTGCACTGGCACCACTGAGAATGCACTTCAGTGAGTCCAGAGAGTGCACTGGCACCACTGGGGATGCAGTGCTGTGACTCCAGAGAGTGCACTGGCACCACTGGGGTGCAGTGCAGTGAGTCCAGAGAGTGCACTGGCACCACTGGGGATGCGGTGCCGGGAGTCCAGAGAGTGCTTTGGCACCAGTGGGGATGCACTGCAGTTACTCCAGAGACTGCACTGGCACCACTGGGGATGCAGTGCAGTGAGTCAAGAGAGTGCACTGGCACCACTGGGGATGCAGTGCAGTGAGTCCACAGAGTGCACTGGCACCACTGGGGATGCAGTGCAGTGAGTCCAGAGAGTGCACTGGCACCACTGGGGATGCACTGCAGTGAATCCAGTGAGTGCACTGGCACCACTGGGGATGCAGTGCAGTGAGTCCAGAGAGTGCACTGGCACCACTGGGGATGCATTGCAGTGAGTCCGGAGAGTGCACTGGCACCACAGATGATGCAGTACAGTGAGTCCAGTGAGTGCACTGGTACCACTGGGGATGTAGTGCAGTGACTCGAGAGAGTGCACTTGCACCACTGGGGATGCAGTGCAGTGAGTCCAGAGAGTGCACTGGCACCACTGGGGATGCACTGCAGTGAGTCCAGAGAGTGCACTGGCACCACTGGGGATGCACTGCAGTGAGTCCAGAGAGTGCACTGGCACCACTGGTGATGCACTGCAGTGAGTCCAGAGATTGCACTGGCACCACTGTGGATGCAGTGCAGTGAGTCCAGAGACTTCACTGGCACCACTGGGAATGCAGAGAAGTGAGTGCAGAGAGTGCACTGGCACCACTAGGGATGCAGTGCAGTGAGTCCAGAGAGTGCACTGGCACCACTGGGGATGCAGTGCAGTGAGTCCAGAGAGTGCACTGGCACCACCTGTGATGCAGTGCAGTGAGTCCAGAGAGTGCACTGGCACCAATGGGGCTGCAGTGCAGTGAGTCCAAAGAGTGCACTGGCACCACTGGGAATGCACTGCAGTGAGTGCAGAGAGTGCACTGGCACCACTGGTGATGCAGTACAGTGAGTCCAGAGAGTGCACTGGCACCACTGGGGATGCACTGCAGTGAGTCCAGAGAGTGCACTGGCACCACTGGGGATGCACTACAGTGAGTCCAGAGATTGCACTGGCACCACTGGGGATGCAGTGCAGTGAGTCCAGAGAGTGCACTGGCACCACTGGGGATGCAGTGCAGTGAGTCCAGAGAGTGCACTGGCACAACTGGGGATGCACTTCAGTGAGTCCAGAGAGTGCACTGACACCACTGGGGATGCAGTGCAGTGAGTCCAGAGAGTGCACTGGCACCACTGGGGATGCACTGCAGTGAGTCCAGAGAGTACACTGGCACCAGTGGGGATGCAGTGCAGTGAGTCCAGAGAGTGCACTGGTAGCACTGGGGATGCAGTGCAGTGAGTCCAGAGAGTGCACTGGCACCACTGGGGATGCACTGCAGTGAGTCCAGAGAGTGCACTGGCACCACTGGGGATGCAGTGCAGTGAGTCCAGAGAGTGCACTGGCACCACTGAGAATGCACTTCAGTGAGTCCAGAGAGTGCACTGGCACCACTGGGGATGCAGTGCAGTGAGTCCAGAGATTGCACTGGCACCACTGGGGATGCAGTGCTGTGACTCCAGAGAGCGCACAGGCACCACTGGGGATGCAGTGCAGATAGTCCAGAGAGTGCACTGGCACCACTGGGGATGCACTGCAGTGAGTCCAGAGAGTGCACTGGCACCACTGGGGATGCAGTGCAGTGAGTCCAGTGAGTGCACTGGCACCACTGGGGAAGCAGTGCAGTGAGTCCAGAGAGTGCAGAGGCACCACTGGTGATGCAGTTTAGTGAGTCCAGAGAGTGCACTGGCACCACTGGGGATGCAGTGCAGTGAGTCCAGTGAGTGTACTGGCACCACTGGGGATGCACTGCAGTGAGTCCAGAGAGTGCACTGGCACCACTGAGAATGCACTTCAGTGAGTCCAGAGAGTGCACTGGCACCACTGGGGATGCACTTCAGTGAGTCCAGAGAGTGCACTGGCACCACTGGGGATGCACTGCAGTGAGTCCAGAGAGTGCACTGGCACCACTGGGGATGCAGTGCTGTGACTCCAGAGAGTGCACTGGCACCACTGGGGATGCTAGGCCTAGGAAGTGCTGGGGGAAGAACGTTAGGTTTACTCCTGTAAATATTACCCCGAAGTGGGCTTTTGCTCATGTTTGGTGTAGGGTAAACCCAGTGAGTAGTGGGAATCAGTGAGTAAATCCTGCTAGAATGGCAAAGACGGCGCCTATGGATAGGACGTAGTGGAAGTGGGCAACTACGTAGTACGTGTCGTGCAGGGCGATGTCTAGGGAAGAGTTTGCAAGAACGATTCCTGTTAATCCTCCGATGGTAAATAGGAAGATAAATCCTAGAGCTCATAGTATTGGGGGGGGTCTCATTTGATTGTTCCTCCGTGCAGGGTGGCTAGTCAGCTAAATACTTTGATTCCGGTAGGGATGGCAATGATTATAGTGGCTGATG